>NW_006408566.1:4501387-4507567 GCF_000296735.1 Chrysochloris asiatica
GCCTCAGTCACTTTATCTCCTTTCTGGACATGTGCAGATATGGTCATCTGCTTCTGTTTTTTGGGCATCTTCAGGGGTTATCTGTGGACTTAATACTTAGATGGGTATGTATTTTTGTATTTTTATGCTTTCTGAATGCCTCCAAGTAGATGTGATCAGGAAATGAGCTTCCCTTTTCACTCTTCTTCCTGAGAAGTTTCAAGATACCACTGTTGGTCGTTTTGACGTAACTCAGGATTTAATTTTCAGCCTATTTCCTTTTTTGTCTGCTTGTACCACTCCACAATCCCCGTTCAGGCCTTTTTTCTAGTTATAAACAGCTCAGAGCCAGCTGTGGCCATTTGGTTTTAATTGGAAACTGTCTCTAAATTTCAAGGAGATCTGTGTGCATGTGTGGTAGAACCCTCCGAGGGTGGGGCTGGGGTGCCCACTAGCTCAGGCACCCCTATAGTCACTAGAATGGAGGTGTGCAGACAGTCAGGGACCAATGAACAGCTACCAAAAGAAAAGAATGCCCACACCTTTATCTCAGCGATTCTGCCAGGCATCTGTGGCTGCTCCAATCCTTCTCCTGCATGGTCTCACCCAAGATGGTGGCTCCTGGAGCAGCTGAGCGTCCCAGACTAGAAAGCAATAGATTTCTTGCTTGTGCCACAAATTCCCCCAGCTATGAGCCTTCCAACCTTCTAAATATTCCCTTATATGTGGTTCAGAATTCTGGGACCATCCCCTGAGCCTGCTTGGTCAGGTATTCTGTGTTGTTGTTGTTGTTGGAGCTCTTTTGTACACGTCCACCGGATCTGCCATCTTGTTTGTTCTCCATCTTTTCAACTACTTTTTTACTATCTACATATGAGGGAGCTTTCAAATGTTCATGGAAAATTCCATTGTCTTTTAATGCCATTTACCATGAACTTTTTGTAGCCCTCTCATATATCTTCTTCAGTGAAGTATCTGCTCATGTCTTTTGCCTAATTTTTAATTGGATAGTTTTTGGGTTTTTTTATTATTAACTTTTGGGAGTTCTTTAAATATTCTGTTGTTTTGGTTAAGTGCTAGCAATTCAGTTCCAAGTCAGAGCGACCTTGTACAAGGTTTCCAAGGAGCTGCTGGTCAGCTTGAACCACCGACCTTGCAGTTTAAACCGGCCTTTCGGTCCAGCGCATTAACCTACAGCACCACATCAGGACTCCATCAGAGAACTATTGGCCTTACACAAATGAGTAAGGAAGTGTTCCTTTCTGTTCAATTTTTGGTGGAGATTGTATAAAATTTGCATTAATTCTTAAAATATTTGATTCAATTCTCCAGTGAAGTCATATGGGCAGGTAGATTGCATTCTTGGGAAATTTTTAAATAATCGATTCAACTTCTTTCATGGTTAGAGGACAATTCAAATGATATTTTTCATCTTGAAAGAGTTTCGTAGTATAATAATATGTGTTTTTTGATAAATTGGTTGGAGTTGCTGGATATATGAATATAAATTGCATATTGTTGTTAAATGCTGTCGAGTTTTTCCAACTCATGATGACCTTGCAGTTCAAACTGATTTTGAAGTCTAGCACATTAACTCGCAGCACTACTCCAGACTCCAAATTATTTGTTTGTTTGTTGTTGTTAAGTGCCGTCTAGTTGGTTCCGAGCCATAGCAACCCTGTATAGGGTTTCTGAGGAGCGACTGGTGAGCTTGAACAGCTGACAAACCAATTATGCCATCCAGCGAATTAATCCACAGCACCACACCAGGACTCCAAACTACTGTGGCATTGCCTTATTATCTTGCAGTGTCTGTAATGAAATATATTTCATTCTTATGTTCATTATCTGTGTGTTTTACCTTTTGGTATTTGTCAGCTTTACTAGAAGTTTACCAATTTTATTGAATTTTTTGAGAAACCACTTTTTTGTTTCATGGAGTATTATTTTATATTTTTCTATATCTTTGATTCCTGCTCTTTACTTTTTTCTTCTTCTACTTGCTTTTCATTATTTTACTCTTCTTTTTCTGGTTTCTTGAGATATAAGTATTGATTGTTGTTGTTGTTGTTGTTGTTATGTGCCGTGGAGTCAGTTCCGACTCATATGACCCTGTATAGAGTTTCCGAGGCTGTAAATCTTTAGGGGAGCAGAAAGCCTCATCTTTCTCCCACGGAACAGCTGGTAGTTTTGAACTGCTGCCCTTGTTGTTCGCAACCCAATTCGTAATTAGAGACTTTAAAAAAATTCTAATAGCGGCATTTAATGCTATAAAATCTGGTTTAGCTGTACTCCACATATATTTTATCTTAAATTTATTCACATAATTTTATTCCTTTTGAGATTTCTTTTTGATCCATTTACTTAGAAGTATGTGTTTCATTCATTTCCAAGTGTTTAAAGATTTGATTGTTGTCTTTCTGTTTTGATTTCTAGTTTGATAATATTATTCTAAGAATATACTTTACACCATTTAAAAATTTGTTGTGTTTACTTTTAGTGGCTCAAGATATAATTTGTCTTGGTAAAAGTTCCATGAATACTTGAAATAAACAAAAAAGTAGATTCTGCTGTTGTTGAGTGGTGTGTTCTATATTTATTAAATACATGCTCTTGGCTGATTATGATGTTCACATTTCCATACTCACACTTCTTTTTGGTTCTACTAGTTGTTGACAGCAGAGTGTTGAAGTCCCCAATTATAATTATGTATTTTTCTATTTCTCCTTTCAGATTTAACAGTTTTTGTTTCATATATTTTGAGACTGTTGTGGTGAAAACGTTTAGGATTGTTATTTCTTTCTGGTGGATTTGATCATTTTATCATTATGTAGTACGCTTCTTCTTCTCTGATACTTTTTTTTTTTTTAACTGTATACTACTTTAGTTATTATTATAACCTTTCCCACTTTAAAAAAATAACATTTGGGACTTCCAGCAAGATGGCTGACTAAGCAGACATGCTATACTAACCTTCTACAATAAAGATATGAAAGACCAAATGAAACAGATATAGATGATAATCCTGAAACCCTGAGCTTCAGAGAAAAGAATAGAGAAGTGGATTGAATATATGCTGGGAAAAGAAGTTGAACAGGGTGGCAAAGGACAGATTGGTAAATGGTCTGCAAGTCAGACTCAGTGTAGCCATCTTGAACTTTTGTGAGCAGCTTTGGAGGCAGAAGTTGGCTGGGCCATGCAAAAGCACACCAGTGACTGGCAATGGGAAAGGTGTTATTCTTTGTTCCTGGCACTCTCCTGGTGACCAGAGGTGTGGTAGATGCACACTCTTGTCCACCCCCAGCACAGACCCTGCCCTCCCAGTTTGGAGCTATGTGTTTGTGAGCCTCACCAGTGTAAAGCAGGAGAAAGTTGAGGCTTTCTACTCGCCTAAAGATTTACAGCCTCAGAAACCATACACAGGGTCATTGTGAGTTAAAACAGACTTAACAGCACTTAACTAATTTGTAGATGATATGATTCGATATATAGAACAGTCCAAATACTCAACAAGAAAATTATTTCAATTCGTTGAAAGATTTAACAAAGTGTCAGGATACAAGATGAAACATATAAAAGCAGTCAGATTCCTTTACACTAATAAAGAAAGCTTTAAAAAGGAAATCAGTGGAACAATACCATTTATAATACCTATACTGAAAAACCCATGTGGGAATGTTGTCTAACTTCCCCTGGCTTCACAAGGGGGAAAGACAATCATATTCAAAATCAGCTCAAGGCTTATTTTGAAGCAGAAGCCAGACTTGCTTCCACCCTACAAGCTTCTTTGCCCTGTTCTGACACAAACCATTCCTCCCACAACACTCTCTTCTTCACATCTGGGTTCAATAATCCATTGCAATGGCCACACAGAATTTATAACAATACACACTATTATGGGGTTTGTTAGGGATGTGAACAGGGTACAATTCAGGATCAAAACCAACTCAGGAAGCAACGTCTCCAGTCAGGGACGTCTATTGTCTGCCATACTGCAGGCATGCCTCACTCTTGTTTTCAGCCTCTCAGCCATGTGGTTGCGTGGCCTCTGCCCTGCTGGAGCATATGTTACAAAGTTCTTTTAGCCAGTCTGTGAATGCCCAAAGGGCACATTCTTCAAGTCAGTCTCCTGCCTATAAGCACTCAGCTTTATTCAGTCCATGGGCCCACAGTTGCTTGGTCTCTCCATATCATTTGCCTCTCTGCTGTTTCCTCTGTCATTGCCTCTTGTAATCACTTCTTATAATAAAAACTAAAGCTTTTATTGTGAATTGAGTGATAGTTTACTTGGGAGAACATTGGTTTTGCACTCATTCGATCGTATTTTATTTAATAGCAATGATTATGATCCTGTCCATGCATCATCATTTAACATTATTTGCTTGTATTCTCTCAGTTTATTTTTTTGTTGTTCATTTTGTTTTTGATGTACACAAAAACTCTCAGGAAAATATAATCATTTAAACAACCAAAGGGCACATTCTGCAAGCCAGCTTCCTAGATGTCAGCACACAGCCTTTCTCTTTCCATGAGTCTAGAGTCAGCTGCTCAGTCTCTCCATGCCATCATCTCTGCCTCCATCTCTGGTGTCACTGGTTCTCTGGTTTTGCTATCACTTCTTGTCATTGCCTCTTGCCATGGTCTCTGCAGTCACTGTTTTTCTAAGTAGGGAATCTCACATGTCATTCATGCTCTTTCTTCTTGATGGTCCTGGGAGTTTCCATCTCTCCTTCTGATATGGCTCCTTTTAAGCTTAGATGGAGGGCAAAACTAACCAAAACCAAACTTAGAGTCCTGTACACCTTATTTGCATGGTCCCACCCAATCACTGGAGTCCTGGTGTGGCACTGTGGGCTAATGCACCTGGCTGCAAAGCCATTTGAATTGCAAGTTCGGCAGTTAAAGCTCACCAGCTGCTCCTCAGAAACCCTATATAGGGTCGCTATGGGTCAGAATCTACTCTATGGCACTTAACAATAACAACAACAACCCAATCACTTGGTGGGAATTAAGAAAACATTGGATAGAAAAGCCATATTAAGTATATTCAAGGTACCAACACCTAAAACATTAAATACTCAGGAATAAATATAATCAGAAAAACTAAATACCTATCTAAAGAAAACTACAAAATACCGCTACAAGAAATCAAAAGAGATTTACAAAAATGGAAGAGTATACCATGCTCATGGACAGGAATACTTAGCATTGTGAAAATGTTAACACTACCCAAACCTATCTATGGATATAATGTAATCCCAATCCAGATTCCAACATCATTCTTTAAAGAGATGGAAAAACTATTCACTAACATTATAGAAAGGAAAGATGAAACAAAGTAGAAGTTCTCCCACTTTCTGAATTCAAAACCTACAACACAGCCACAGTAGTCAAAACAGCCTGGTACTGGTACAATGAAAGACCTCAATGGAAGAGAACTGAGTACCCAAAAGAAAATGTATCCACATACAGTCAGTTGATCTTTGACAAAGGCCAAAACAAAGTAAATGGGTAAGAGATAGTCTCTTCAAAAAATGGTGCTGGCAAAACTGGAAATCCATTTACAGAAAAATGAAACATGACCCATATCTCACATCATATGCAAAAAGAAATGCAACATAGATTAAAGATCTAAATGTAAAACTTAGAACCATAGAGATCATGAATGATAAAACAGGGGCAAATTTAAGGACTTTGATACATGGCATAAATACACTGTCAAACATAACTAAAACTACATAAACAGAAGATAAAATAGATGACTGGGACCCCCTAAAAATTAGACGCCTTTGTACATGAAATATTTCACCTAAAGAATAAAAAGACAACCCACAGACTGGGAAAAGAATTTTGTAAATAACATATCAGACAAGGAACTACTTTCTAAAATTTATTGAAAATGTTATCACCTCAATAAGAAAAAGCAAATAATCCAATTTTTAAATGGACAGAGGCCATGAATAGACACTTCACCAAAGAAGGCATTCAGGCAGTCAGGAAACATGAAGAAATGCTCATGATCATTCATCATTTGTTGTTGTTGTTGTTGTTGTTGTTGTCAGGTACCATCGAGTCAGAACCGACTCATAGCGACCCCATGCACAGCAGAATGAAGCAATGTCGGATCCTGGGCCAACCCCACTACCGCTGCTACACTTGACGCCATCAATGATGCCACCTGGCTGATCCATCTCATTGGGG
>NW_006408566.1:4507667-4508176 GCF_000296735.1 Chrysochloris asiatica
ACAGGTTTTTGTGTAAATGTAAGTTTTTATTTCTTGGCTCATGACTGCAATTGCAGGCTCATATGATAGCATCATGTTCAATTTTATAACAAACTGTTTCCCAGAGTGGTTGTACCATTTGACATTCCTACAGCAAAGCATGAATGATCTAGTTTTCCACATCTTTGCAAGCATTTGGTGCTGTCACTGTTTTTTATTTTAGCCATTGTGAAGGGTGTATAGTAATATATCATTGTGTCTTAAAATTTCATTTCTCTAATGAAAATGTATTGGTTCAGTAGAATAAGCACTGGAATGTGGGACACAGGGTTCGAACCCATCAGTTGCTCCATAGTAGAAAGATAAGACTTTATGCTCCCACAAAGATTTACAGACTCTGAAACTCTATACAGGGTTCCTATGAGTCTAAACAGAATCTGTGGCACTTAACAACAACAACAATGGCTAATGATGCTGAACATCTTTTCAAGTCCTTTTTTTTTTTTTTTTTTTTTAATTTAAGGTTTTTA
>NW_006408566.1:4516451-4517532 GCF_000296735.1 Chrysochloris asiatica
TAGGCTGCTTGTATCATTGATCTGGTGATAGAGCATTGGCTCTTACCCAGTGGGTGGAGCTGCAGAAGATACAGTTGGACTGGGCTGTATGGGCATGGTTGCTGCTTCCTGTCAGGTGGGAAAGAGGAGAAACTCCACTGCTTCCTTGACACATACCAGTAAACAAAATAGAATAAACAATCAAGAATGAAAATAGAAAATGATAAAGGTTAAAAAAAGAAATAAAACCAGGCAGCAACCAGAAATAAGTATATAATAACTAAAGAGTGAAAAGAAAGAAAAGAAAATGGAGATATAGAAGTGAAAAATAAGAGAGAGGCAAAAGTACTTAGAAAAAAACAGAAGATGAAAAGAGAGAGTAGAGAGCAATAAAGAGAGAACAAAAGTTAAAAAAAAAGAAAGAAGAGGGGAATTGAGAAACAGAAGAAAGACAAAAACAGAGGTAAAAAGGCTAAAATTCAAGGGAATGGAAAGAGAAAACAGAAAGGAAGAATAAACAAACAAAAACAATGAAAAAAAATGAAAGGAAAAAAAATACAAGATGAAAACAAAAGGCCAGTGCAGCTGTTATACCCAGAGAAAAGAAAATTCTGGAGGGCTCCTGCATGCCAAGGAGATCACAAGGTGGGTGTGGGAGAGATGTGACAGCAGTGGTCATGGCCTTAGATGGAGTTTCTAGTGGTCTAGGTATTATCTATGTTCAGGGCACTCAATCTGAAAGTAGTTTATGGAGGCTCTTAATAGAGCTGGTTTCAGTGTTTTTAGGAACCACAAAGTGACTGGTTATGAAGGCTTCTGCTAGACTAATGCTAGTCTGATGACTCTGTGGGTCCTGAAAGTCTGGACATGAGCCACCTCAATCCAGGCACCAAAGCAGTGCAGCTGGCCCCCACCTCACGCTGGAATAGCTCCTAACCATGTGGCTCTGAACTCCTGGAGAGCAGGTTCTGTGCTGGGGGTGAATGTGGGTGGGGGTAGGTTACATCTCTGATCACCAGAGGAGTGTGGGGAAAAAGTAGGAATTGCACCTTTCTCCTCTCCTGTGTGAATCTGCTCTGCCAGGCTGCTTCCTGTTGCTAAA
>NW_006408566.1:4518547-4530398 GCF_000296735.1 Chrysochloris asiatica
TTTGAATTTGCATATGAGTTATTGATAGTCTGTTCCATGGTCTGCCCCTGGCATTGTTTTCACTGATGATACGGAGATTTTCCATCGTCTCTTTCCACAGATGTAGTCAATTTGATTTCAATGTATTCCATCTGGAGAAGTCCATGTGCATAGTCAGCTCTTATGCTGTCTAAAGAAGGTATTTGAAATGAACAAATCATTGGTTTTGCACTATTCTATCATGCATTCTCTATCATCATTTCTATCACCAAGACCATATTTTCCAACTACTGATCCTTCCTCTTTGCTCCCAACCTTTGCATTCCAATCACCAGCAATGATCAATACATCTTGATTGCATGTTTGATGAATTTCAGATTGAAGAAGTTGGTAGATTTCTTCCATTTCATCCTCACTGGCTTTAGTGGTTGGTGCATAAATTTGAATAGTGGTATTAACTGGTTTTCCCTGTAGGTGCATGGATATTATCCTATTATACACAGTGCTGTACCTCATGACTGATCTGGATATGTTCTTTTTGACAATTAATGCAACACCATTCCTCTTCAATTTGTTATTCCCGGCATAGTAAACCATGTGGTTGTTAGATTCCAAATGGCCAATACCAGTCCATTTCAGCTCACTAATGCCTAAGATATCGATGTTTATGTTTTCCATTTCATTTTTGACAACTTCCAATTTTCCCAGGTTCATACTTCGTACATTCCAAGTTATGATTTTCAATGGAGGTTTACAGTTGTTTCTCTTCATTTTGAGTTGTGCGCCATCAGCAAATGAAGGTCCCGA
This sequence comes from Chrysochloris asiatica, assembly GCF_000296735.1. Classification (NCBI taxonomy): domain Eukaryota; kingdom Metazoa; phylum Chordata; class Mammalia; order Afrosoricida; family Chrysochloridae; genus Chrysochloris; species Chrysochloris asiatica. The sequence continues at coordinate 4,519,334 of NW_006408566.1, forward strand.
GGGCTTTTCTCCCACAAGCTTTACTCCATTCACATTATCACGGTCAACTTTACTTTGAGGCAGCATCTCTTCCCAGTTGCATTTTGAGTGCCTTCCAACCTGAGGGGCTCATTTTCTAGCACTCTATCTGACAGTGTTTCTCTGCTATTCATAAGATTTTCAGTGACTAAATATCTGGAAGTAGTTCATCACTCTTTCTTCCTAGTCTGTCTTTGTCTAGAAGCTCATCCGAAACCTGTCCACCATGGGTGACCCTGCTGGTTATTTAAAATACCGGTGGCATAGCTTTCAGAATCATAGCAACTCACAAGCCACCACAGTATGACAAACTGATTGACTAGTGGTGGCCATTTGGTTTTAAGTGGAAGCTGTCACTTTAAAATTCAAGGATATCTGTGCGCATGCACAGTAGAACCCTCCAGGGGTGGGGGTGGGGTGTTCATTCACTAAGGTATCCCCTCTAGTCACCAGAATGGAGGTGCATAGACAGCGAGAGACCAATAAACAAATACCAAAAAATGAATGTCCACACCTGTATCTCCGCAGTTCTGTCAGATGTACCTGGCTGTTCTGATCCTTCCCCCACTTGGTCTCTCCCAAGACGGCAGCTCCGGGAATAGCTGAGCATCTTGAATTATAAAGCAATGGATTTCTTGATTCTGCTACAAATTCCTCTAGCTGTAAACCTTCTAATCTTCTAAATATACCTTTATATGTGGTCCAGAGTTCTAGCACCATCCCCTGATCCTGCTTGGCCTGGTATTCTGTGTTGTTGGTGAAGGAGCTCCTCACTGCATGTCTACCCGATCCGCCATCTTGATTGGATCCAAAACATATAGTTACATATGTATTTGTTGTTGTTAAGTTCCATCAAATGACTTCTGACTCATAGCGACCCTGTATAGGGTTTCCAAGGAGTGACTGGTTGGTTTAAACTGCCAACCTTGTCGCTCAAACTGACCTTGCAGTTCAGCGCATTATCCTTTTGTGCCATACCAGAACTCCATATATATAACTTCATTTTCATTTTTATAATGTCTATTTAGTTCTTTTTAAAAACTTCTACTTCTTGCAGACTTTTCTATAATTTTTTTTTTTTTTCATTTGCTTCAAAAGATTTTGTAATTGCTGGTTGAAGCATTTTTATGATGGCTACTTTATTTAAAAGCCATGTTAGATCATTCTGACGTCTTATTCCTCTCAGTATCGAGGTTAGTTGATTGTCTTTTCTCATCCAAGTTTTTCTGTTCCTGATTCCTGGAGATGAGTGATTATCAATTGTATCCTAGACATTTTCATTATTATGTAGACTGTGGATTCTATTTAAATCTTATATTTTAGCAGGCAGTCTCCCTGTTTAGGAGTCTTTGTGTGATGCTGTGGATTAATGTGCTGGACTGCAAAGTCAGTTTGACCCACAAGTTCATCAGCCTCTCCCCGGAAACCCTACACAGGGTTGCTATGGGTCAGAACTGACTCAACTGCACTTAACAACATCCACTCCCTGTTTAGGTTTAGCTCACCAGTCCTGGCATATTTTTAGGGTTTTGTTTCCATGCTTTAATATTCAGAACATTTAATATTCATGCTTTAATATTTGGTCTTCTGGTTTTCTTGGTTCATCTGGTGCTGCTGGTACTCCTACTAATCCTTGGTAGAGCCACCTGTTAGGGTAGAGGGCACGTGCATCCCTATTCCAGCTGTGTAAGTGTCTCCAGGTGAAGGAAAGAAACATCCATCCCATAGGCATGGTGAGCACTTCCATGTTTCAGGCCAGACTTCTTGTGTTGCGATTTCCCAATGCCACTGACCACCAATTTATTCAGTGTCTCTAGGTGGAGAAGGCATCTTCCGTACTGTAGGGAAGAAGAGTGTTTCCCAGGCTGGCATGTTTATCAGCGTTGCATGCCTTCTTCCTAATTTTTATAGGTAGAGTTTTGTTTTCATTTTGCCTTTTTAGAAAAAATTTTTTTTCATTTCACTTAAACTCTGTGGTGGTGGTGGTTATATGCTATGAAGTCGGTTCCAACTCAAAGTGACACTGTATAGTTTTTCTGAGGCTGTAAATCTTTACAGGAGCAGAAAGCCTCATCTTCTCCCATGAAACAGCTGGTCATTTCGAACTGCTGACCTTGAGGCTAGCAGCCTGACTTGTAACCACTGTGCTACCAGAGCTCCTTCTTAAACACTATAGAAGGTTAATATATTAACATACCTTTGGATACAAGAACTTGAAGTTATCTTTGAACTCCCTCTTCTTCCTAGAGTCTTACAGACAGAGTCATGTACCCACTGGCAATCTGGTCACGTGGGTCTGATATTCAGGTTTACTATTAGTTAGTGAGCTCTGGTAGCGTAGTGGTTACGAATCGGGCTGCGAACCTTAAGGTCAGCGGTTCGAAACTACCAGCCGCTCTGCGGGAGAAAGATGAGGCTTTCTACTCCCGTAAGGATTTACACCCTCGGAAACCCTGTACAGGGTCGCTATGGGTCGGAACCGACTCGATGGCACTTGACAACAACAACAATTAGTTAGTGAGGTTTGTGATCTCTGACTAGTCATTTCCTCTTTCCAGACTTTCATTTCATTTTATGTCAACTTCAGGGACAACAATCTGTTGTCTAAGTTAGTTTATTCAACAAACACTCATTTAGGAAAAGTGTATCATATACCAGGTAAGAGTCCCTGGGTAATACAAACGGTTAAGCACTAGACTGCTAGCCCAAAGGTTGGTAGTTCAAACCCACCCAGAGGCACCTTGGAAGATAGGTCTGGCAATCTGCTTTGGAAAGATCATAGTCTCAAAGACCCTATGGAACAGTTCTGCGTACATGAGGTCACTGGAGTCAGAATCTACTTGACAGCAACTAACAGTAACAAGCAACAATACATTTCAGGGACTGTACTGGAAGCTGGGAAAGCAATGACAAATAAACCTTAGGAAGCTCACAAAAAGATAGAACGTTCTGTGAGAATAGGGGCAGTTTTTTCATTGTTCACTACTGTTCTTATTACTCTGCATTATGATGTAATAGGCCAGGTTTCAAACAGGAAAATGGAAGCCACTCCAGATGTTTTGAATCAAGGGAGATTTAGCATAAGGAATTAAAGTCTTACACACCTGTATGTAGGGCTAGAGAAACAAAAGTCAAGAGGCTACTGAGAAAATCCTGAAGTATAAGAATCACACACTTGTTCTCAGATGCTGCCCTTTTGAATAATGGATTCATTTTGCCTTTCTTCCACCTTCTAAATCTTCTGTAAGTGTCTTCTTATTGTCAGAATGATTTGTGGAAAGGAATTTTGGGTCATAAAGAAGAATGTAATATAATCAATGTGAATAGACAGTGGATAATAGATAATGCTCTATTTAACATCCTCAATTTTGCATGGATAAATACACACAGTATATAAGCAGTAAATAAAACAAGAAGCTTGAATACTACTTGAAATATAGTGTGATAAGTTATTATGATAGTCACTCTTAGAGAGGGTGATGGAGCAAGGATGGGCAGTTAATCCAACTTAGAGGAGTGGGATAGGGGACTGTGGTACAAGACAAGGAAGACTGAAAAAAAAGCTGTGTCATATAAGGATAGGATCAGCTGTGAGTAACATAAAATTCCAAAATAAAATTGGCTTAAAAAAGAGAGGTTTATTTCTCTCATATGGGTAGATATTCAGTAGTTATTCAATCCAGGACTGGCATGGTGCTTCAAAATGGGAGGCACCCAGATTCCTTCTATCTTATTTCCCACCCACTTTGTTTCACTTCCTTTCATAATTCAACATTATTATAGAAGTTGTAACCATCACACACACATTCCAATCAATCATAAAGAGTAGAGGAAAATGAGCATTGTTCTTTTTCTTTATATATAATTTCTGGAAATTGTGCTCATCACTTTCCCCAAATTTCACGTTGTTAGAACTTGTCACATGTCCTTCCTTTCCCTAGCTTCAAGGGAGGCTGGGAAATGTAGTATGTATCCTAAGCAAATAGGTTGTACCCTGCTGTGTTCAGAGTTTATTACTATGAAGAAAGAAGGAGAAATATACGGAGATAAGAGAATTATCTAATTGTGTCAACTCTGTTAGGTGAAGGTGTCATCCCTTATTACAATTCCCAGTTCAGACCGTATCACATTTTTAAATATTGTGAAAATGACTTGTGGAATTGAGATTGTCTCAATACAAAAGATTTAGTTGAGCTGTTCAAGACTTGACTTCTGTGAGTCTCAGCTCCCTTAATCATAAAACTGATTTTTTGGACAAGATGATCTCTAAGAGCTATCCTCTCCAATAAATCCATAGGTAAGAAAGAAACTTTGCATTATTCGTGCTAAGACGGGATGGGGAGATCTATAAATCATTCCTTGTAGGAGCTAATAATATTGTTAAAAGGAAGTGGAACCAATATTTGCGCTGAGCTTCTATATATGCACTGTCCAATATGGTCGCAACTAATTTCCTGGGACTATCCTGGTATGCTGCTATAGAATGAGCACTGGACTACTAACTAAAAGGCTCAAACCCACCAGCCACTCTTTGGAAACCCTATACAGGGTTGCTATGAATTGGAACTGACTCAACAGTACTTAACAATGATTGTGCACTTGAAATGTAGTTAGTCAGAAGTGAGATGTGTTGTAAGTGAAAAATATACTCTGGATTTGGTATGAAAAGAAAGAATGTATAATTCTAATAATTTAAAAAATGTTTATTATATGTTTAAATAATACCTCAGTTTGTTGTAATGCTAAGTACTGTAGAGTTGGTTCTAATTCATAGTGACCCTGTATAGGGCTTCTGAGAAGTGGTTGGTGGATTTGAACAGCTGACCTTGCTTTTAGCAGTCCAATGCTTATCCTACAGTGCCACACTAGGACTCCAATACTTCAACTTCTTGTTGTTGTTAAGTGCCATCGAGTTGGTTCTGACTCATAGCGACCCTGTATAGGGTTTCCAAGCTGCTGCTGGTGAGTTTGAGCCTTGTGTTTCAAACTTGTCATTGACTGCTTATCTTACAACACTACACAAGGACTAAAAATATTTCAACTAGAGAAGATAAAATAATATATGATGAAAATTAGTGTCATTTGTTTCTTTTCACTTTTTTAAATGTAGCTGTTAGAAAAAGAAGGCGATCAAGTGCTTGACTGCTAACCAGAAAGTCAGTGGTTTGAGCCCACTAATCACTCCACAGAATAAATATGTGACAGTTTCATGCTGTAAGGATTTATAGTCTTAGAAACTCTATGGCACATTTCTACTCTGTCCTATAAGGTTGCTGTGAGTCAGAATGGATTGAACAGCAAAAGTTTATGAGAAAAACTTAAATTATATATGTGACTTGTCTTTGTGACTCACAATATATTTCTAATAGATAGTGTTGGTGGATAGTAAGAGCTAATTTATTGTTGCTGTTTTGTGTGCCGTCAAGTCAGTTATGATGCATAGAAACACTGTATAGGGTTTATGAGAAAAGCTGGTGGGTTTGAACTGCTGATTTTGTAGTTACCAGTCCAGTACTCATCCTACAACACTCCACCAGGTCCCAAGAACTGGCTATAGGAACCAATTTCTAATTTGAATTTGATTTTATACATTAGCTAAGATCAATTACCAAGTATTTTAGAAAAATCATAGCATATACTTAAAATACTCTGTGTTGTCAGATGTCCAAGTAACTTCATAATGTTTGAGATAAACAGAAATGGAAAAGCCACTGAGGTATGTGTCTGTATATAAATGAACTTGGGAAGTACATCTGTAAGTTAAACTTGAGCCTACAGGCTCAGAAGTTGGAAAAGTAAATATGTCAGACTTAGTGAATTCAGGATGTTGGTGAGGATTAAAGTAAATGAAAATGGAAAATAAGCCCACTGATTCTGTGCTTTTCCAGGCTACTGATTCTGACACTCAAACTGGCTATCAATATAAAATTGAGAAATAAAAAAAGGCAGAGGAAAAAAATGGCAAGGAGATAAATAACATTTTCAAAATTGAAAACTCAACATATTTAGCTACTTGACACAAGCGTTGTGGGCATATGTGGGTGTGTTCATAGATGCTCATCAGCCTTTCAGATCAATAGGTATAATCTAGAATAGATCTAACAAACTTATAACAGCATTAAACTCCCCCATGTTCTAAACCACATTTCCCTTGCAGTCTCCTCTGTGAGCATATCACCCCATGTCCCCTTTCTCCCGGAGTCCTGGTGTGTCACTGTGGGTTAATGTATGGGACTGCAAAGCTGCTTTGAACCACAAGGTTGGCGGTTCAAGCTCAGCAGTTAGTTGCTCCTTGGAAACTCTATACAGAGTCGCTATGGGTCAGAACCAACTCGATGGCACTGAACAACAACAAGAAGAACCCTTTCCCCCAGACAAACTGGATTGTTGTTGTTGTTAATTGCTGTGAACTCACCACAAGGTCCATTATTATGACAATTGTGCCAGTCCATCTAGCTGAGAGTCTCCTTTACCCTCACTGACTCGAACATCTCCTAAACATGCTACTTTTCTTCATGCTGTTCTGTAACACAAAGATACTCTTGGTTCACTATACTATCTATCTTGATCCTATTTACCCTTTAAGATTCATCTCAGATACCAACTACAACTTCTATTGGAAGCTCTTTTCTTTCCGTAACTCATTAAGAAATGTTATTAAGAGTCTATAATATGCTGGCCTCATGCCAAGCCCTGGGATATAGAAATGAATAATAGACTTTGATTCAAGAAGTTCATGATCTAGCAAGGGAGAAAAGTAAGAACATAAAAATGCATCACAGTGCATGACAAGTGTTATGAGATAGGTCTGTTCTCCACCTTGCTATTATATTTATTTTTCAAAAGTGAAATTTGATTTTTCAGAGGTAAGAAAAGTGAATAAAATTGAAGATATATGGAAACAATTAGCTCAGTGGACTAAAGAACCACATGACTATCAGTCTTCATGAACCTGAGAACAAAAGAACTAGATGATGCCCAAGTACCATTACCAACTTCTCTGAAAGACATCACATGAAAAGGTCCTGGATAGAGTGGGAGAAAAATGTGGTACAAAACAGAAAATCAAAACAATGAACAGAACTACTGGTGCAACCCCCAAGACTATGACCCTTAGGCACCATTCAGGCCTGGATCCAAACATTAGACAAGTCTATAATGGGAACAGATTCCTGATGTGGCACTGTGCGTTATTGTGTTGGACTGCAAAGTCGGCTTGAACTGCAAGGTCGGCAGTTCAAGCTCACCAGCCTCTCCTTGGAAGCCCTCTCCTTGGGTCGCTATGAGTTGGAACTGACTGGATGGCACTCAACAACAATATATACAGAACAGTAAGTAACACTGAGGTACACAATCCTCAGAATAATCAACCACTTGAGATGAAAAAGACAACATTTGCCCAAGGACTAAGTTTCAATAGTCTCATATACATGTGAATCTTGGACAATGACTAAGGAAGACCTTAGAAGAATTAATTAACCCAGAAGAACAAGCAAATCTGTGTTGAAGAAGCACAGGCAGAATGTTCCTTAGAAGCCAGGATGGTGAGACTTGGTATACTTTGGCTATATTATCAGTGACCAGTCCCTGGAGAAGAACATCATGTTTGGTAAAGTGGAGGGTTAGTGAACAAATGGACAGCTCCAATGAGCTGGATTGACAAAATGGGAGCAACAATGGACTCAAGCATAACAGCAATTGTGAGGATGGCTCAGGACAGGGCAGTGTTTTGTTCTGTTTTGCATTACTTTGAGTAGGAGCCCAATTGATGGCACCTAATGCGTCAGACTGCAAAGCCATTTGAACTGCAAGGTTGGTGGTTCAAGCTCACAGGCTACTCCTCGGAAACCCTATACAGGGTTGCTATGGGTCAGAACTGACTTGATGGCATTTAACAATAATAAAACAACAAAGTAAAAAGTGTGAGGAAAGAAAATAGAATGGAAATCAGAACAGGGAGGAAGTGTGATAAGTGATGTTACTTTGTATGGAGTGCAATCAACAACATGAAAGAAAATGTGTATGAATTGTTGAATGGAAAACAGATCTGTTTTATAAACCTTCACCCAGTTCATAATAAAAAGTTTATTTTGAAAAAAAAAAAAAAAAAGATTAGATAGGAACCCTGGGAAAGAGTGAATTTATGTTAATGGGAAGGAAGATCTCAAAAAAGGAGGGAAAGAATGGTTGCATAAGTTGAAAAATATAATCATTGTCACTGAATTATACATATGGAAACTGTTGAGTTGGTGTATGCTTTGCCGTGTCTATTCTAACAATGATAAAGAAATTATTTTTAAAAAAGAAAAAAATGCAGTTTGATTAGACCACAACTTTCCTTATCATTTTCCAGATATTCTGACAAATAAGCGCAAGATGATCTGGACAAAGATGCGTGTCACAGCATCAGTCAGACTACCTAGGTATGAATCTTGTTTCTGCCACTTACTAGCTATGTGACCTTGGGCAAATATGGAAGGCTTCTGGACATCATTTTTCTCAGATGTAGAATGATGATAATAATCATCGCTTCTCAGAATTGTTGCACTAAATGAAATATACACATAGAGTCACACACATTGTAAACACTCCACAAATATTGTTGTTTGATTCATCATGACCCTGTATAGGGTTTCTGAGGAGCAGCTGGTGGGTTTTATTATTAACAAAAAGACTGAAAATCATTCTAAAATCATCAGTAGGAGCTCAATTATATTTAAATTGGATCAGCATAATGTATTTCCAAGAAGATAAGCATTGAATAGGATTGGCTGTTTAAACCCACCAGCTACTCTTGGAAAAAGGATCACTATTAGTAGAACCAAAATACAACAACAACAACAACATTTTAAATATGCTACCTTTGGTGTGTTAGAAAAAGTGTGTGTGTGGTTGTAGCAAACTTCTAGAAGGTTATTCAAGTAATTTTTAATAAACACTGACTCGGAAGACATTGCCAATTTAGGATGGAAGGCAGAACTATTTTTTATCCCATACCCTTTAGTGTGGAATCCTGGTGTGGAGCTGTGGGTTAATACGCAAAACCACAAAGTCAGTTTGAACCTCAAGGTCGGTAGTTCAAGCTCACCAACTGTTCCTTGGAAACCCGATACAGGATCGCTATGGGTCGGAACCGACTTGATGGCACATAACAACGACAATAACCCTTTGGTGGTAGTGGTTGTGGTTATGTGCTGTGGAGTCGGTTCTGACTCATAGCAACGCTGTACAGGGTCTCCGAGCCTATAAATCTTTACCGGAACAGAAAGTCTATCGTTCTCCCGCGGAACAGCTGGTAGTTTCCAACTGCAGACCCTGAGGTTAGCAGCCTGATTCGTAATCACTTCGCTACCAGAGTTCCTTACAATAACCCTTTGTTGTTGTTTAGTGCAGTTTAAATGATCTTTTCACAGGCATGTAATTTTCTCTTAATTATAAAAATAACAACAGATGATGTCCTTAAACTGCTTGGCAGGATAGGACATAGTGATAATGAGAATACACCAATGCCAGTACTTTAAAAAAAAAAAAACAAAAAAAAAACTAAAGTAGCCCCAGTAAGGAACTCCAATGTTATGTTGTTGTTAAGTGCTGTCAAGTGGGTTCTGACTATATAAGGTTTCTAAGAAGCAGCTGGTAGATTTGAACTTCCGACCTTCTGGTTAACAGGTACTTATCCTACAGCTCCACAACAGTATAGCTGAACAAAAAGAACATTTAATAGGTGAGAAACAGATTAAACTCAGAACAGTTAATTAAGTAGCATAAGGTCAAATCTTAGAGCTCACTGGAGCTGTGATTCACACCTAGATGCATCTGACATCACTAAGATGGAATCAGAGCCTGTTTAATCCTGGATCTTTCCTGTATTTGCGATGTGACCTTATGAGGTGTGCAAATGAACTAAAGCAACACATTCGAAAGCATTGCGCACAATGTCTGGTGTGTAGTAAGTCCTCAAGCTGTTCCTTGAATTAAATCGATGCTTCCTTGTCTCTATTTCCCCGTGGATATTCACTCCTTGGCTAAAGCAATATCATTCTACCCAGCACCCACTGTCTGTGGACTTTTGGAGATAATGTTCACCTGATATTTGTAGGAGAAGCACATCTAAAAAATTCCATTTCTGAAAGCTCTACATTCAGGCGTGGGAGGTAACTAGCCTGCCACGTTAATGCATGTCCTCCTGTTTACTCCCTTCGCTCTGAAAGCTCACATGGCCTCTTTGTAAAGGCGGTCATTAATCCAGAGTAGGAGAAAAAGAGAGAGACTTAGAGGGAAATTACTCATAATTGCAGCGCTCTATTAGTATGTTTTTCTCTGCAACCTGGACCTGAACATTGTGAGATGTATTTGTTCCCAGTGCAATTTAAATGTGAATTAAGTAGCGCTATGAGGCTGGGTTATTTAAGGACAAAGCTGTTCTTCAATTCGTGTGTGGAATTGTTGCATGAAAATACCCACCTGAGTGAAAATGCCTCCTGCCTTGTTGGTAGGGGCACACCTTAAGGTAATAACTTTAATATCAGCTCTGCCATTGTTAACTAGCTGGTGATCTCTGAAGCTCTGTGGGCTGCAGTTTTGGTGTTTTGTTTTTCATGTTTTGTTTTGTTTGTTTCTTTGTTTGTTTATATCTTTAAAATGAGAGGATATCAGACTCAAAGTCCACAACAGGTTTTATGATTCATTAGACTCTGTGCCAAGCTTTGGGAATAATAAGCTGTTTTTTCTTTATTTATTGATTCCTAACTTTTATTGTGAATTGATCAGTTTTCCATTTAACAATTCAGACAAACTTTGTTTCATGTCATTGCAATATCCACAATGTAATATCACTTAATACCACTTCATCCCTGTTTTCCGTTTCCCTTCCGCTTTCTCTCCTAACCCTTCTGAACTTTGTTCTTGGGTAAGAACTGCTGTCTTGATCTCAAATGGTTGTGATTTCTGAGGAGTGCGTATCTCCCTAATGTTACTGTTCTCCTTATACACCTGTCTGGGTTTTTTTCACTGAAACTTGAGCCATGGGAGTGACTTGAGTTCCAGG
>NW_006408566.1:4531693-4544377 GCF_000296735.1 Chrysochloris asiatica
ATCATAGACTTTATTCCAAATTATCTTTCTGGTACCTTCAAACAGCATCTTAAGCTCCTGATAAATCTGGTTTGAATGGTTGAGGCAAGGGGAAAATGAAGAAAATAATCTTTCTGTGTGTGACATTATCAGAGGGTCATGGTGCAAATGTCTAGGTCCTATCCTAGAGAATAAGATTCAGTGTGTTTTTAATAAAGTTTAGGTGCTATAATGTTCAAAAGCTGAACAGCTGATTCTGAGCCAAAGAAAAGCCAACTTCTGAATATTGAGAAGCTTTGTGAGCTTGTCATTGTCATTATTGAAAGTTCTGACTCATCATGACCTGACATATAACAGAATGAAACACTATCCAGTCCTATGACATCCTCATAATCCTTGCTATACTTGAGTTCATTCTTGCAGTCACTGTGTCCATCCATCTTGTTAAAAGTCTTCCACTTTTAACTAACCTTCTACTTTACTAAGCAAGATGTATTTTTCCAGGGACTGGTCCCTTCTTATAACATGTCCAAAGTAAGCGAGAAGGTTGCAGATTTGCCCAGTACAATACATAGTGATCGATTTCTTGACTGCTGCTTCCATGGGTTTTTATTATGGATCCAAGTAAAATGAAATCCCCAACAACTTTAATCATTTCTACATTTATCACAATGTTACTTATTGGTACATTTGTGGGGAATTTTGTTTTCTTTTTGTTGAGGTGCAATCCTTACTGAGAGTTCTTGTGATGTTGTAAGATAAGCATTGAACTGCACAAGGTCAGCAATTCAACCCATCAACCATTCTCAAAGACTCTATACAGGGTTGCTAAAAGTCAGAACCGTTTCCATGGCACAAAACAACAGCAACAATCCTTACTGAAGGCTGTAATCTGGTTTTCATCAGTAAATAAGACATCTTCACTTTCAGCAAGCAAGCTTGTGTTATCTGCATATTGCAGGTTGTTAATGAGTCTTCCTCCAATTCTAATACTGTGTTCTTCATATAGTCCAGTTTCTCGGATTATTTGCTCAGAATACAGATTAAATAAGTATGGTGAAAGAATACAGTCCTGATACACATCTTTCCTGATTTTAAATCATACAATATTCCCTTGTTCTTTTTGTTTGGCTGCCTCTTGACTTATGTACAGGTTCCACATGAGCACAATTAAGTGCTCTGGAATTTACATTTTTCACAATGTTATTCATAATTTGCCATGATCCACACACGCAAGCATCTACACATAGTCAATAAAACACAGATAACCATCTTTCTGATATTTGCTGCCTTCAGTGGAGATCCATTTGATATCTGCAATAATATCCCTCATTCTGCATTTTCCTCAGAATCCAGCTAGAATGTTTGGCAGTTTCTTGTAAATGTACTGTTGCAACTATTTAAAAAATAATTTTCAGTAAAATGTTACTAACGTGTTATTAGTGATATTGTTAGATAATTTCCCCATCTGTTGTATCACCTTTCTTGTAATGGGTACAAATATGGAAACTCTTTCTGTCAACTGGATAACTAGCTGTCTTCCAAGTTTCTTGGCATAGATGAGTGTGCATTTTCAGCATTGCATCACTTTGTTGAAACATCTCAGTATTCCATCAATTCCTGGAGACTTGTTTTTTACCAATGCATTTAGTGCAGCTTGGACTTCTTCCTTCAGTATCATTGGTTCTTTATCATATGCTACTTTCTGAAATGTTTGAAGGTCAAACAATTCTAATTGTACATTTCTTTATCATACTTTGCTTTGTCTTCCTAAGCCATCTTTACACATCTTCTGTTCAGTTCTTTCATTCTTTATTTCACTCACTTTATGTTGAAGAGCAAGTTTCAAAGTTTCTTTTGATATCCATTTTAGTAATTTCTTTTCTTTTTAATGATATTTTTTCTTTCTTCATGTATAATCTTTTATGCCATCCTACAACATGTCTGGTCTTCAGTCATTAATGTTCAATCTATTCTAGAGATGGTCTGTAAAAAAGATGGGATTTATTCATGGTTGCATTTTTAATCTGTGGACTTGTTTTAATTTTCTTCAGCTTCGGTTATAACTTGCAGATGAGTAATTGACCACAACTCATCTGTCAGTTTCCCGTACAAAGGTGATTTGAGTATTGCTGTGATTCTGGAAGCTATGTCACCCATATTTTAAAACGTGAAACACTGTCATATGACACTAGAATATTGCATATTGAAACACGATGAAGGGAACCAGAATATCATCTGATAAAGTGCCAGAAGATGAACCTCTCAGGTTAGAAGGCACTCAAAATACGACTGGGGAAGAGCTGCCTCCTAAAAGTAAAGTTGACTGTGATGACGAGAATGGAGTGAAGCTTTCTGGATCTTTATTTGCTGGTTGTGCACAACTCAAAATGAGAAGAAACAGTTGTAAACATCCACTGATAATCAAACATGGAATGTACAAAATATGAATCTAGAAAAATTTGAAGTTGTTAAAAATGAAATGGAATGCATAAAAATTTACATCCTGGTGAGCTGAAATGGACTGGTATTGGCTTTTTGACCCCTGCAATCAGATGGTTTACTATGTCAAGAATGATAAATTGAACACGAATGGTATCAGATCATTATAAAAAAAAACATTTCAGGATTTATCTTGAAGTGCAATGCTGTCTGTGATAGAATAATATCCATGCACCTACAAGGAAGACCTGTTAATACAACTACTATTCAAATTTATACACCAACCAGTAAAGCCAGTGATGATGAACCTGAAGAATTGTACGAATTTCTTCAGTTTTAAATTGATCAAACATGTAATCAAGATGTATTGATAATTACTGGAAATTGGAATGCTAAAGTTGGAAACAAAGAGGAAAGATCAGTGGTTGGAAAACATGGCCTTTGTGATAGAAACAATGTTGGAGATCACATGATAGAATTTTGCAAGACCAATGAATTCTTCATTGCAAACACTTTTTTTATACAACATAAAAGATGACTATATACATGGACTTCACCAAATGGAATACACAGAAATCAATTTGACTGCATCTGTGGAAAAAAGATGATAGAAAAGCTCCATATCATCAGCCAAAACAAGACCAGGAACAGACTGTGTAACATACCACCAATTGCTCATATGCAAGTTCAGGCTGAAGCTGAAGAAAATTGAAACAGGTCCATGAGAGAAAACATATGGCCTTGAACATATCCCACCTGAATTTAGAGATCATCTCAAGAACAGAAAACGAGAAGTGCTGTGGGATGGCATCAAGACTATCATATAGAAAGAAAGCAAACAGTCATTAGAAGACAATAAAGAAGGAAAAGTCCAAAATGGGTGTGAGAAGAGACTCTGAAAGTTGCTCTCCAGCATAGAGATGCTAAAGCAAATGGAAGAAGTAAGGAGGTACAAGAGCTGAACCATCAGTTCAAGAAGACAAAATCAAATATTATAATGAAATGGGCAAAGATCTGGAGTTAGAAAACCAAAAGGGAAGAACACACTAAGCATTTCTCAAGCTGAAGGAACTGAAGAAAAAAATCAAGCCTCGACTTGTAGTATTGAAGGATTCTCTGGGAAATTATTGATGATGCAGAAAACATCAAAAGAAGATGGAAGGAATATAGAGTCACTGTACCAGAAGGAAATTGTCGATGTAAAACCATTTCAAAAGTTAGCATATGATCAAGTGTCAATGATCCTGAAGGAGTAACTCCAAAGTGTACTGAATGCATTGGCAAAGAAGAAGGTACCAGGAATTGATGGAATATAAATTGAAATATTTCAACCAAGTGAGGCAGCACTGGAGGCACTTACTCATCTATGCCGAGAAATTTGGAAGACAGTTACATGACCAACTGATTGGAGGAGCTCTATATTTGTTCCCATTCCTAAGAGAGGTGACCAAATGGTATGTAGAAATCATTGCACAACATCATTAATATCAAATGAAAGTAAAATTTTGCTAAAGATAAATTTAAAAATGGATGCAACAGTACATTGACAGGGAACTACCAGAGGTTCAAGTTGGATGCAGACAAGGATGTAAAATGAGTTGTATCATTGCTGATATCAGATGGATCTTGGCTGAAAGCAGAGAATACCAGAAAGATGTTTACCTGTGCTTTATTGACTATATAAAGGCTTTCTATTGTGTGGATTATCACAAGCCATGGACAACATTGTGGAGAATGAGTATTCCAGAACACTTAATGGTGCTCATGAGGAATCTGTACATAGACTAAGAAGCAATTGTTCAAACAGAGCAAGAAGACACTGAATGGTTTAAAATTAGGAAAGGTTTGCACAAGGGTTGTATTCTTTCACCATACTTACTCAAGACCCCCAACCACAGTCTGACAAACTGACAGACAACTGGTGGGTCTCTTTATATATACACATATAAGCTTCACTGTTTTGCTTCCTAGTCTAAGACACAGCCCTTTGCACAACAGAATGAAACATTGGCCAGTCCTGCACCATCCTCACAATTGTAATGTTTGAGCCAGTGTTGCAGCTACTGCGTCAATCATCTCACTGGGAGTCTTCCTTTTTTGCTGACCCTCTATTTACCAAGTATGATATCCTTTTCCAGCAACTGGTTACTCCTGAATGCATATCCAAAATAGAAGAGATGAAGTCTCAGCATCCTTGCTTCCAAGGAGCATCCTGGTTGTACTCCTTTGCTTGTTCTTCTGGTTGTCCATGGCACTAAAAACATTGTTTTCCAACACTGTAATTCAGAGGCATCAGTTCTCCAGCTTTTCTTATAAGTTTTCTAGCATTCACATACATATTAGGTGATTGATAATATTATAACTTGGGTCAGGAGCCCCTTGGCCCTCAAAGTGACATCTTTGCTCTTTAACTCTTTAAAGAGGCCTTTTTCAGTAGATTTGCCCAATTCAATACCTCTTTTGATTTCTTGACTGCTACTTCTATGAACATTGATCGTGCATCTGAGGGAAATAATATTTTTGACCACTTCAGTCTTTTCTCTCTTTTTCATGATGTTGCTTATTCGTCCAGTTGTGAGGGTTTTTGTGTCCTTTACATTGAGTTTCAATCCATACTGAAGTTTGTATTTTTTTATCTTCATCAGCAAGTGCTTCAAGTCCTTTCACTTTCAGTAAGCAAGGTTGTATCATCTGCATATTACGCTTGCTAATTAGTCTTCCTCCAATCCTGATGCTGCCTTCTTCTTCATACAATCCAGCTTCTCAGATTATTTGCTTAGCATACAGATTGAATAACTATAATGAAAGAATGCATCTATACTTATTCAATCTGTAAACTGAACAATACAGCTTGAATTGCTAATGCATACTTTTCCTTATTTTAAATCATAAATTTCCCCTTGTTCTACTTGACTGATTACTTCTTGGTCTATGTACATATGTGCATTTGTGAAAATCTCATTAATATCTGGCTTCATAAAAGGTAGCTGAATTCTCATACCCACTTTTGCATTAAATTTGTTGTGATATCATGTGTCATGCAGCCTAGGGAACCACTGAACACTCACAATAGAATGAGGACAAATCAAATAAATCATGTCTCAATATTATTATGAAAATAGTTTTGTACTCAGAGATCTCTTGAAAATTTCTCTGGAACCTTGGGCCACACTTGACAACCTCAAATCTTGGATCTAAAGTTCAAAAGGAATTGATAGGCTGGAGATCTGAGACTTGAGAAAGACACAAGAGCCAAATAACATTTTATGGAGTTCATGGAGAGGACTGAGGACTTAAAAGGCAAAGAGTAATTAGGTTAGATTTTGTTTTTGTATTGATTTTTGGAAAGATCAAAGACTATAATGAGGAAAATGGGTTTGTAGGGCCAAGAAGGTAGGGTGAAGGACCAGTTAGGTATCTGTTACCATAAAATGGGTTAGACACGAAAAAGCCCTGAATTGCTGTCATATTAGTAAATATAGAGTATTAGGTGAGGGGCAGAGGTATAAAGTAGATGAGTAGACAAAACAATAGTCTGAGGGGTTCCTCCAGCCTTGATGAATACAGCGAGTCTGGATTTGGGGGAATTTGAAGTCATGTTTCTCAGTTTATCCCTTTCTATCAGAATCCATCTATTGTATCTCCAATAGAAATATTCAATCATGGTAGCCAGGCACCATCCAGTTCTTCTGACAAATTGTTAGAGGAAAACAATAGTTCATGGAGGCAGTTATTTCTGTAGCACAATTTATTCCCTGATTCTTGAATTTTCTTTTCTCTCTGTTATTACTGGGGAATGGAGACCAATTGTTGTATCTTGGATAGCCTCTGGCAAGCATGATGACTTATTTGAGAGGGAAGAGGAAGGAGGACAGGGTGACACCTGGGACTGAGACTAGGGCCACTAAGTGGATGGTGGAACACCATTGAAAGAGCGGGTTTAGGGCATGAGACACTCCATTTTGGATACCCATGTAGAGCTTTCTAGAAAGTTTTGGCTAGACAGGAGAGGTATGTGGGCAGGGAATAATGTGACCTGGGGAAACAAAAGCAAAAGCTTAGAGAAACAAATTAATTGGACTATGTTCACACAGCTTCAAAACGCTTATAACATTTTTATCCAAAGTAAGCATATGAAAAGGATTATTATAGTACCTGGCACATAGTGGTCATTCAGACATGTTGTTTATTTTTTTACCTTGATTTGTTTCTTTTTCTTTAACTCTCAAATGAGTTTCAAAGGTCTTCTCCCTGCTGTCCATGAACCACCCACTCAGCTAGTGACATTCATTTGAAATAATACAGTGCGTGGGCTTAACGTGAGAAGCTTAATGCAATTTTCTTCAGGCTTGTGGCCAGGAAAATTAGTAAGGTTAGAAAATATAAGGTGGCTCTGCTGCAACTTGGCATTGAAAAATCATGGACAATATAGAAAACTGTGAGCAGGATATGAAGCATCCCTCCCTATGGGTGCTCCAAACACAGAAGTAATCTGGTGCTAAATTATACAGCTACTACAACAGGGACTGCCCATGGACACCTGATTAGCCTTGACTTTTAGCCCTGAGTGATGTGGGTATGGCTCATAATCACAGGGCACACTGAAAGAGGGAGAGGAATGGTCAGAAAAGTTTGCATCCTACAACTCCATCCATCCATCCATACATTCAATAAATAGTCATTTATTTGTCCCAAGTGGACACAGAGCAGAATATTAGGTCTAAGGCGTTTGTAAAGTGGAATGAGACTAGGGTTCTACCTTTGAAATTTTACTAACAGGGAATGGTTAGCTCTTGAGCTGTTGTGGCCCCTTTCTAAGCATTTTATGTACTAATGAGGACAATGAGGAGAGGGTCTGCACATCAGGTGAGAGTGTACAAGGCATGTCCAGAGCAAACAGATTATGTGGAGAGTGTTGGAAGACAGGAAGGAAACACACAGCCAACTTTGTGCAGAGCTGGTGCTTCATAAATTTCTACTGAATGAAGATTGTTGTTGTTGTTGTTATGTGCTGTGGAGTTGGTTCCGACTCATGGTGACCCTGTACAGGGTTTCCGAGGTTGTAAATCTTTATAGGAGCAGAAAGACTCATCTTTCTCCCGCAGAACAGCTGGTAGTTTCTAAATGCTGACCTTGAGGTTTGCAGCCCGATTCATAACCACTACACTACCAGAGCTCCTTTCCTAATTCTGGTGGCTGCTGGCAATCCTGAGTCATTTTCTTCTTATTGATGACTCTCACATGTTGTCTGTCTTCCTGTGTATGTGTATCTCTGGGTCTGTTCTATTTTTATAACTCAGAAGTGATTCGGTTTAGGACCCACTCTACTCAGGTATGGGTGAATTAATAGAACAATGTTACATAGTGGTATCTATTATGGTTTAGGAGTCTAACACATATGTTTTTGTTGTTAAGTGCTGTTGAGTTGATTCCGACCAATAGCGACCCCATGTAGGGTTTCTAAGGAGCAGTTGGTGAGCCTGAACCACTAACCTTGCAGTTCAAACGACTTTGCAGTCTGACACATAAGCCCACAGTGTCATGCCAGGACTCTAATGCCTATGAGGGGGCCTTGAAAATTTGTGGGGAAAAGGAATTAAAAGATAATGGAATTCTTTTGCAAGTTTTTGAAACCTCCTTATATTTTGATGGAACACAATTTAATTAATAACAGACAGTATGTTGTTAAGTGTTGTTGAGTCCCTTCTGACTTGACCCTGAAGAGGGCTTCCAAGGAACAGCTGGTGGGTTTTAACTGCCAATCTTGTGGTTAGTAGTTCAATGCTTATCCCATAGCACCATACCAGGACTCTAACAGACAGTATATCAGGACCGTATTGCTGAAGATCTGGAAGGTAAGGCCAAGGAGTTAGGCCATTATTTATATAGGCCATGTGGAGCCAGAGAATCACTCAAAGCAAAGGGGATGATGTAATAAAGACAACTGTTCAGAAAAGTTGGTGTAGTAGATGGTGTAGCAGAAGAATTTAAGTAGAGGGAGACTGAAGGCATGAAGAATATGTAGTAAGAATATTTTTGCCATTTAAAAAATAAAGAATAGGTTAGTGTTATCTACTTGTTTCTGTAGCATATATTCTTTATAACTCTTTTTTCTCATTATGAAGTAGCACAAGAAAGTAGTACTATAGAAAATTCAGAAAATAAAAAAAATATAAATATGAAAAACACCCATAAGATCAATACTCCAAGATAATTACAGTTCTTGTGTTTTATTCATTTTCTAGGTATATGTCCTCTAGTTAGAGTGAGAGATAAAGGTTCAGATAAATAAATAAATAGATAGGAAGATAGATTCATCAAAATTATTGACAAAATTGGGGTTATGTTGCTTGTAGTTTGGATTTTTGGGATTGTTTTTCTTCCTTTGTATCATATTGAGAAAATTCCCCATGACACTAATCACTTCCTGAAATGGGTAACAGCTCATATTTGATTGCTTGAAATAATGACATAATTGATGTAAGCAACTGGCTATTTACTTTTGTTTTGTTTTTGTAATTGCAAATAGTGCTTGTTCATGATCCTAAATCCTTATCTGAATATTTCTGAAAGTTCAATTCCTAGAAGTGAAATTGTTGGTTTAAAGGGGATGGGCATTTTTAAGATTCATAATCTGTTTATCCAAATTGTTTTTCCGGCAAATTGTAACAGCCCTAAGCAAAATTCTTACCAGTGGGTTGCAGTAGTTACACCAATGTCTTAGTATGTAGCCCTGAATTGGATGGATTATGCCAGACCACCATTTCAAATTACATTTCAAATATTCTTACTTGAACTACCTGTCAGATCAGAAAAGATCTTTCTTTAGGCCAAGTTTGCCCAGTGGACCTGATTAGATTCAAAACCCACTGTTACGGAGTCCATTCTGACTCTCAGTGACTCTAAAAGACAAAGTGGAATTATCCCATAGATTTCCAAGTCTGTACCTTTTTATGGAAGCGGACTGTCACATCTTTCTCCCATAGCTGATGGGTTCTAACTGCCAACCTTTGACCTTTCGGTTAGCAACTGTATGCGTAATCATTGCTCTGCAAAGGCTCCTGGAACTGGATAAGTAGTCACTTATGTTGTGTGAATGGAAAAGGCTGATGTCATAGAGTTCATTGCTTCACTTAAAGTGAAGTAACTTGGAAAATTCTCTTTAAAGAATCAGGAGGGCTGATAGTGCAGGTACCGTTTTTAAAAGCCTTCTTCAGGATAGGTAATCCTGATTATTTCTTGCCTGATAGCCCTGTATTTTTATTCCTTTCTGTCTCCTCCTGATGAATTGGGGTTTGGCCAATTCACTTCTCATTCACGCCTCAACTA
Source organism: Chrysochloris asiatica (assembly GCF_000296735.1). Lineage (NCBI taxonomy): Eukaryota > Metazoa > Chordata > Mammalia > Afrosoricida > Chrysochloridae > Chrysochloris > Chrysochloris asiatica. The sequence continues at coordinate 4,541,444 of NW_006408566.1, forward strand.
GAAGACTGGAACAAGAAATAAAAGGAGAACAAAATCAAAGCTGCCGAGGCTTCTTTTTGATTGGTAGGAGGCTAAAAGTAGAAAGTAAGAGTACGTGCGAATGTTCCCTGTTCTCCTTGACTCCCAAAATGAAGAAAATTGAGACTTTGGTGTATTATCGCAGAAATTAATGGAAAAGTCTTTCTTCCAATCACAAAAGGTACCTGATTTTCTAGCTTGGCTATTATATGCCCAATCATTATAAAACCTTGAATACCTAGAAGGTCTCATGTTTCTACAGAAGTTTCTGGTAAATCACCCTACTTATCCTCACAGACAACCCTAGTTTACCTGAAAGATGACAGGATAATGAGTGGGTTAGGTAACTTTCAACTCTAACCCTAATGATTAATTGATTAAACTTGTTAGCCCAGGATAAATACACCATGGGAAAGATGTCAAGGAACAAAAAAGCCTTCCTCCTTGACATTTCCTATAGGCAAACTATAGTTCTTCCTCATATCATCTAGACTATTTTTTGTGGTATACAAATGTTATCAAGAAGCTCCCTGGTGCAGTTGTTGAATGGTTGGCTGGTAGCCAGAAGGTGGGTGGTTTGAATCCACCAGCTGCTCCATTAGAAAAAGATGTGGCACTGTTTTCATAAAAGTTTACAGTCATGGAAATTCATGGGACAATTCCACTGTGTCCTTTAGGGTTTCTAGGAGTCAGAATCAACTCAACAGCAACAGGGTTTTTTGTTTTTTTTGTTGTTGTTGTTTTTTCTTGTTGTTTTACAAATACAGATAATGCTAACTTAAAGTTGGTTTAATGTCCAATAGCATATAAGGCCCACAGTTTGTTCTTTGTTTTTTTCAAAGGGAAAAGCATTCTGATTTTGTTTATTAATTCCCCTCTAGTGGTTCTGGTGTGGTACTAAAAGATAATGCACTGGACCATGAGGTCAGTTTGAAAGCATGTGTGGTGGTTCAAATTTGGGAGCCACTCCTTGGAAACCCTATACAGGGCCTCTATGAGTGGGAACTGGCTGGAAGGCACTTAACAACGATAACAATGGTTTAAGGGAGTTCTGGTGTGATGCTGTAGGATAAACACTGGGTTGCAAGGTTGATTTGAACCTCAAGGTGGGTAGTTAAAATTTATCAGTGGCTCCTTAGATACCCTATACAGGGTCACTATGAGTCGCAACTGACTGGAAGGCACAAAACAACTACAATAGCAATGGTTTTAAAGAGTCTCAGAATAATGGGCTGGGCCACAAGGTCATTTTGAGCCTCAAGGTTGGCGGTTCAAACCTACCAGCTGCTCTTTGGAAACTCTATACAAGGTCGCTATGAGTCGGAACTGACTGGATAGTACTTAACAACAACAACATGACTCTGTAGGATACGCCCTGGACTGCAAACTACAAGTTTGGTGATTCAAGCTCACCAACCCTTCTATGAGAGTATCTCACTCAATGGTACTTAACAACAACAATGGTCTTAAAGACTTCAAATCCTCAGCATTGATGAGCAGCTCTAGGACCCATCCCAATCCCCTCACAGCGCCTTTCCCATCTCTTCCTCCTTCCCCTCCTCTAGGCTTCCCAGCAGCCTTGTGGCCCATACTCCTGGTTCAGGGCAGTGGCTGCTGTGTGAGTCCTTTGCTCCTGCCACCAGTACTGATGGTGCCAGCTGCCAGGGCACTCGTGGACTCCTGGTTTCAGGCAGCAGTGGCATATGATCAGGAAGTGGCTGCACCAACAGGGAGACGAAAGCCAGGGTGCCATCACTAGCTGTGCATCGACTGGGCCCCAATGCCACCTCTCTGTGCCCCCACCGGGTCCCCTCCACCCTGTTTCCAGACGTGCACAAAATTCTGATAAGTGCACTCTCCATCCCCCAACAGAACTACACAAGGGGCAAGGCCAGCTTCTTGTAACCAGTGGATACAGCTCCCAGGCTTTCTCTGGAGTGTTCCCAATAAGGCTTTAATAAGTTTTACAGAGGTTTCACTGTGGATTGTACAGCACGTCTTATTTCACAGAAAGTATCATGAACATTAAGTGATGCATACCTATATTATCACACCCAGTCTTCACGCAGACAGACACTATTATTAGCCTTATGATTTACAGATGAGAGACCTGAGCACAGACAGGTTAAGCAATTTGACCAAGGTCTCACACATACAACTCATAAAGTGCAGAGTTAGTTTCCAAACTGAATCAGTTTGGTTTCCAGAGTGGATGCTCACAACTACTGTCCTATGCTGTCCTCCATGATTGGAGGTTTTCCCCGTCAGCCTCTGCCTTGTTCAGATCCTAAAAACTCTACTTCCTAACATGGGTGTCTGAAGGGTCTACATCTCACTTTCCTCAAACTTCCAATGGGAACACCAAAATATACCTCACTGTGTTGATGGTGGTGGTGGTTATGTGCCGTGGAGTCTGAACCGACTCATAGCGACCCTGTACAGGGTTTCCAAAAATGGTTGGAGAGTTTAAACCACTGACCTAGTGGTTAGCAGTCCAGTGCTTATCCTACAGTGCCACACCAAGCCTCCTAACTGGGACTAGGCATGGAAGGCAAGAGAAGAGACAGTTTTGGAAAGAAATCAAGATATCAGCATAGCTAAGTTAAATTATTTTTTTTATGGAAGAATTGCGTGATTCTTAAATGGGACTAGGGATAAGGAAAGTCCTCTATAAAAAATGCTGTTTAACTTAGCAATGATGAAATCCTGATTTCTCTCCAAAGTTGTTTCTCCTCTTGCCTTCCTCATCCCAGCACACAAGATCAGCATAGGCTCACATATAAGCAAGTTAAAAATGTTTACATTACCTGCAAAGACAGTTAAGGTTTTGTGTCAACTTGATTGGGTCAAGATTCTCAGTGGATTAGCAGTTGTTAAGTGCCATCGAGTCGGTACCAACCCTTAGTGACCTTATGC
>NW_006408566.1:4551398-4562337 GCF_000296735.1 Chrysochloris asiatica
AATTCTTGATTTGTGATAACATTACTCCAATCTCTAGCTCAAATTTCACATGACCATCTTACTGCTGTGTCTCTTCTTCTGTTTTTATCCTTATAGCCCTGCTTTGTTGGATTGGGACACATACTACTCCAGTTAGACTTCATGTTAATTTAAGTAATTGTAAGTGCAAAGATTCTATTTCCAAATAAGTTCACATTCACAGGTAGCAGGAGTTATACAGTTCAACCCCTAATAGCCTCTTTCCCTCTATCTCTATTTTAACACCACCACTGTGGGGTAGATAGGGCAAGTGTGATTATTTGCAGACTGGAGGTAGAAATACAAAAATTCTGGGAAGAGAAACAAGTTGCTGAAGGTCAGAGTTTCTTGATCCTAACCTGTCCTGGCTCAGAGCAGCCAGAAAAAAAGAAGAGGCCTTCAAAGAGATCACACAGATGAGCATCCTTGGCGATGTTCCCACTGCGTCTCTTTCTCTTCCATCCTAAGGAGGAGGGCATCTGGCACAACATATATTAGAACCTTTACTTATAATAAATCTTCTCCTTCCTTGCAAAAAGACCATCATGAATCTTGTTTCTTAAAGAGCTTTTCTGCTCCGTGAATTTTAACAATCTTCTTTAGTGTAGAAACTTGGCCTCTTGTTGTCTATGGTTAAAATCCAAATCTTGAATGAATAGATTTATTATACCACTGGGCTGCAAGAGCGATAAAGCCATTCATCCATCTGCCTGGAACAATTTAGGTCAGTCTTTTTCACCTATAACTGATGAGCCCTCTGCCTGTGTTTGCTTCCAAATCACTTTTCTCCCTGTTCCTCTCCCAAAGAATGGAGAGAGCCCAGAACTGTGACTGTTGCCAGGGCAAAAAGGGAAATAACAGTTACTGAACACCCACTGTGTGCCAACCTTCAGGCTAGGCATGTTATGTGCCTGATCTCATTTAATCCATAGCCAATGATCCTTTTCCTGTTTCACTGATTGCTACTGCTGACTTTGGGTTATCCCCTGACTTGTGGTCACACCATCAGCAACAGGATCAGACCACTGTGATGCATAGGATGATTTTTCAAAAGTAGATCGCAAGACGTTTCTTCCTACTAACTGTAGTGTAGAAGTTTTACTAAAATCTGTTCTGCATCATAACAACATCCAAGTCACCACTGTTGGGTGGTGTCTGTGTTTGTGATGCATTGATTGAAAATTGAACCGAGGTCTCTTGTATGGAATGTGAGAATTTTAAAGATCTAAATCCCATTTTTCACAAAAATCAAACCAACCATATTGGGATCAAAGAACTCTGATTCCTTCAATTTGATTCTGGCTCACAGTGTCCCCATGTGTGTCAGAACAGACATTGTTCCGTAAGATTTTCAGTGACAGAATTTGAAGAAGTGGGTAATTGACTCTTTTTTCCTGTGGCTGGAACTTCAGGTAGCAGCAGAGCACACTCACCATTTGCCTTATCCAGGGACTCCGGACTCAAAGCAGACATTCTCTAGTTCCATAGCCCCCACCCTAGACCCAACCTCATCACCTCTTGTGTTGCCAAAACAACTTACTTGCAACCCAACCTGCATTTTTCTCTCAACTATTTTAGACTCCAATATCACCAGATATCTAACTGAAGCAAAAAATGTGATTGCATTTTTCTCCTGCTCAGAAATATTCATTGACTCCCATTGCCTGCGATTTACTGTCCAATAAGGAACTAAACAGCCATCTTCAAAATAATATAGGAGAGTTATAAGGGTAGTAAGGGGAAGGCTTCATTATGTTTCTGTTGGGAAAGGGGCAGTGCTAGGGGCAGAGGTGGCTTCCCAGAAGGTGCATGAACTGGGTTTGGTGGTGGGTGGAGAGACCCCTTTAGAATGAAATCAATGTGTGCAAAGATATTGAGAGGTGAAAGTTTCGGTTCTCACTGCCCCCAGGACACATGACTGGCTGTTATTGCACCATGGAATCTTTATCTTAGGGCTCTAAGCAGCAGCATAACAACAAGCAATGATTTGTTACAGCTAGTCTGTCAGGCAGTTTATCTGATGTTAGTACCCATGTGAACTGCATTATGATTTATGAAACTCAATTTCTCCACCAGTACAAGCAAATAGATTTAGTTATGTAGTCGGAAGAGAGCTAGGGGAAAGGTAATCTCTAGGGAAAGAGATCAAGGCTGATCCCCAGCCCCCAACTCTACCTCTATGGAACAAACACTGATTTAGATGAGCGCCTAAAAACAAGTCACAGTGTTAGGGGCAGAACTTCAGATGTGATAAAGAAAATAATTTTTTAAAATCTTGGAATTTAAATGCCATGGTGTCTTTGCCTTTTCCTTTTTTTGTGTGTGCCCTCTCTACTTCTTTGGAAAGATCTCTTATGAAAGGGTCTCTGTGATTTGGGAAGGTCAAATAGATAGTTTCTTCAAGGGAAATATATAATTTCTTCAAGGGGCATAGGGAATGTGAGACTTGATCTGTTTACTAAGACATTTCTTAGTCTAGACTTAAAACAAAAGAGACAAAATTTCAAACTAAAATTTCCCTAAATCTGTTCGTTTGGGACCAAGAACTCTACAGATGTACTCATAGCTAATTAGAGGGCACATCTTCATGAGACATGGAAGTCTAAGGTCAATAGTAGTTGGAAATTGTAGATACTAGGGAAGTATCTCTTCTCCTTGAAAGTGGAACTGTTACAAAGTTTACTGACACTGAGTTTCACAGCAACCAAGAGAAGAAGCTGTTGTTTGATAGATAAGAAGTTGTTGTTAAGTGCAGTCTAGTTGATTCTAACCCATAGCAACCCTGTATAGGGTTTCCAAGGAGCAGCTTGTGAACTTGAACCAACGACCTTGCAGTTCAAATGACTTTGCAGTCTGGCACATTAACCCACAGCGCCACACCAGGACTCCCAGAGGAGTTGTTGTTGTTGTAAGTAGGAGGTTGCAAATTCAAGGCTGGTGATAGTGTCTTCCTGGGACTCCAGCACTGCCAACATAGAAACTTGTAACAGGCTTTGGACCAAGGGCAAGGGTATAGAGTTAGCTTTGACTCTTGCATTCCACTATGGTGATAATTCCCATTGTTAAATGTAAAGTAGCCCATCATAGGCCTATTGCATTGCTTCTACATCCCTTTACACCATCTCTCTAGGCTTGTGCACATGTTCATACAGTCCAGAAGAATTACTTTCCTATAGGCAGGTGAGTGATGCTCCAATATCTTTAAGTTGAGATATGTTCCAGTTCTCCAAGATACTGCACCTCAATTTCTGTGGTCTTCATCTTGTGAAGGAAATATGGGAAGGGAAAAAATGGAAGGGAATCTAGATAACCAGGGTTTTAAGCACACATAAGGACTAGATTGAAAAGCCGTTTGAACTGCAAGATTGGCAGTTTAATCTCACCAGCTGCTCAATGGAAATTCTATACAGAGTTACTATGAGTCAGAAATGACTTGACGGCACTTAACAACAAGCATACTTCTGAAGTTCTTGTGGCCAGAACTTGGAAGAAAGCTTCTTTTCTTGATGTGAAAGAAGTGCAGAAAATTAAATTTCAGGAGGTGAACAAAATAGTTAGAAAGATAGTTAAAAGTTAGACAGAAAGGGGTCAGGGAGGATGGGAAGGGCAAGGAAGGAAAGGGGAAAAGGGAAGAAAGAAAGGAAGGAAGGAAGGAAAATGAAACAAAAGAGTAAAAGGGAGGAAGGGAGAAAGAAAGGAACCAATGAAGGAAGAAAAGGACTCCTCTGGCTAACCAACTGTTTACAAGGCATTTCAGCAGAGATCAATCAAGTAGACCCATTCTCTGTTTCCCATCCACACAAGCAGGTCCTAACTTCTCCCACCCTAACATGTACTTCAGCTGAGGCTGAGTTGAACCTCTACCATGTCCTCCCCTACATCTAGAACAGGAGCCACCAGGGTCTATCCACAGTGTCAAGGTCAGCAGATCCAAGGAATGGTCAGAGATCATTGGAGAGATTGGGCCCCATCCCCTACTTCACACAAATTGCACCACCAGACTCCATCTGCTGGCACCCAAGGAGTCAGGAGGCCCAGTGTCTCCTGGCTCTACACCAAGTAGCAGCAGATGATCCAACCCTGTGCCTCCTGGCTATCTACCAGCAACAGAAGTTGAAACATGGCCAGGAGTTCTTGAACCTCCAATCTAATTGCTCTTGGCTCAGACAGTGTCTGTAGGGATGGAGCAGCAGCCACAGCAGTAGCAGAAGAATGAATCCGTTCAGAACAGCACTACAAAAGCTCTAAACACTAAATGTGATTGGAATTATAGTTCACCAAAGTAAACCAAGATCTACACATTAAATTTAAATAGGATGACTGCCTGGTAAAATAGAAGATAAATTAGAATGAGAGTATCCTAACATAATATTAAATTTTTTTCAGGACAATTGAGAATCACTCATTATACTAAGAACCAGAAAAATACAATTTCAATGAGACAAGACAATCAACTGAAGCCAATATTGAGATAAATCAGATGTTAGAATTACCTGACAAGGACAGCATAATAAATATTCTTTTCCAGTCACCATAGAATATTCACCAAATAAGACCATATTCTGAGTCAAAGCAAACCTTAACAAATGTTTTATAGGTTACATTGAGTCATTTCCAACTCATAGTTACTCCATGTACAACAGAACAAAATATTGCCAGGTCTTCTTGTTGTTGTTGTTGTTAATTACTGTTGAGTTGGTTCCAAATTATAGCTAACCTGTATAGGGTTTCCAAGGAGTACTGGTGGGTTTGGTCCACTGACCTGCAGTTAGCAATCGAATGCCTACAGTGCTACACCTGGTCTTGTGTCATACTCATAATCCTTGCTATATTTAAACCCATTGTCAAGACCACTGTGTCAATTCATCTCCTTCAACTGTGTGGATCATGACAAACTATGGATAACATTGTGAAGAATGGAAACATAACTGTGCTTATGAAGAACCTGTACATAGATGAAGATATAGTCCTTTCAATGGAACAAGGGGATACTGAATGATTTAAAATCAGGAAAGGTGAGAACCAGAATTGAATCCTTTCACTTATCCAGTCTGCATGCTGAGCAAATAATCTGAGAAACTGAATTATATGGAGAAGCATATAACATCAGAATTGGAACAAGACTTTTTAACAACCTGAAAAAAGCAGATGATACAAACTTGTGATATGCAGAAGATACAACCTTGCTACTGGGAGTGAAGAGGACTTAAAATACTTATTGGTGAAGATCAAACACTAAAACCTTCAGAATGGATTTCAATGTAAGGAAAACAAATATCCTCACAACTGGACCAATGAATATTTTTTTGATAAGTGCTGTGGAGTCATTTCCTACTCCTAACAACCCTGTATAGCATTTCCAAGGAGTTGTTGCTGAGTTTAGGCCACCAACCTTGTGGTTAGTAGTCCAATGTTTATCTTCTAGCACCTTGATGTTGTTGTTAAGTACTGTGGAGTCGGTTCTGACTCATAGTGACCCTGCACAGGGTTTCCAAAGATACAAATTTTTACAGGAGTACAAAGCCTCATCTTTCTCCCATTGAACAGCTGGTAGTTTTGAACTGCCGACCTTGAGGTTTGCAGCCCGATTCGTAACCACTATGCTACCAGAGAATAACATGATAAATGGAGAAAAGATCTAAGTTTTCAAAGACTTCATGTTGCTTGGATCCACCAGTCAACACTGGTGAAAGCAGTAGTCAATAAATCAAATGCTATATTGTATTAGGCAAAGATGATGGAAAACACCTCATTAAAGTGCTCAAAACAAAGATATCGGTTTGAGGATTAAGGTGCTACTGATCCAAATCCTGGTATTTTCAGTAAATTCCTATGCATGTGAAAGTTGGACAATGAAAAAGGAAGACTGGAGAAGAATTGATGACTGAGATTTTTTTGATGATCTGATCTTTTGATATAGGTTTGCTCAAGTTTTCTACTTTACTCTGTGTTAGTTTTTATTTCCATTGGTTCTCTTGTGATGTCACCCATATGGTTTCTTATGCATATTATTTCCATCATCTTCCTCTTTTCTTTTGTTAGATTTGACAGTGGTTTGTCTATTTTATTAATTCTTTCAAAGAACCAACTTCTTGTCTTGTTGATTCTTTCTATTGTTTTTTTGTTTTCTATTTCATTTATTTCTGCTCTAATCTTTATTATTTCTTTCTTCTGGTGGCTGTAGGTTAATTTTGTTGGCCTTTTTCTAATTGTTAGAGATGTTGTGTTAATATGTTGATTTTGTTTTTTCTTCTTTGGGGATGTGTGCATTTACTATAATTTGCCCTCTCAGCACTACTTTTGTGGTGTCCCAAATATTTTGGTATGTTGTATTTTCATTCTTCTTTGTTTCCAGAAATTAAAAAAAAAAAAATTATGTGTTATACTACCCAGTAGCTTTTAAGAAGGGTATTACTCAGTTTCCATATGTTTGATTTTCTTCCCTTTATCTTCCTATTGTAGATTCCTAGTTTTACAGCGTTGTGATCTGATAAGATGCTTTGTAGTATTTTGATGTTTTAAAATTTATTGAGACATGCTTTTTGACCTAACACATGGTCTATTCTGCAGAATGTTCCATGTGTACTAGAAAAGAATGTATGTTGAATGCTTTATACAAATCTGTGAGGTCAGGTGATTGATTGTGTTGTTCAGTTCCTTTGTGTCTTTGTTGAGATTCTTTTTGGCTATTCTGTCATTTTTTTGAAACTGGCATATTAAAATCTCCAACTATAATTGTAGATTTGTCTATTTCTCTTTTCAATTCTAGTAGGGTTTGATTTATGTATTTTGAGGCTCTTTCATTGGGAGCAAAGATATTTATTATGGTTATGTCCTCTTGTTCAACTGACCCTTTAAACATGAAATAATGCCCTTCTTTGTCTCATATCCTGAGTTTTTCCTAAAAGTTTATTTTCTCAGTGGTTAATATTGCCACTCTTTCTAATTTTTTTTCATTGCAATTTGAGTGATACATTTTTCCATCCTTTAGTTTTTAATCTACTTTTGTCTTTGTTTGTATGGTGTATATTTTGTAGACAATATATTGAAGTATCCTGTTTTCTTATCCATTCTGCTACTCTTTGTCTTTTTACTGGTGCATTTCATCCATTGATGTTCCATGTAATTATCAAAAAAGATGGACTGATTGCCACTACTTGCCTGTCAGTTTGTTGTACTGTGGTGGCTTGCATGTTACTGTGATTCTAGAAACTAGGCCATGGATATTTTAAATAGCAGCAGGGTCACACAAGGTAGACAAGTTTCAGTTGAGCTTCCAGACAATGACAAACTAGGAAGAAGGAGTCATGGACTACTTCCGAAAATGTAGTCACTGAAAACCTTATGAATAGCAGTGGAATACTGTCAGCAACAGAATATTGAATATTGAAACATGATGGAGGGCACCAGAATATGGTCAGATATAGTGCTGAAGATAAGCACTTCAGGTTGGAAAGCACTCAAAATACAACAAGGTAAGAGATGCGTCCTCAAAGTAGAATTGACTATTACAATGAAAATGGAGGAAATCTTTTGGAACCTTCATTTCCTGATGGGGCACAACTGAAAATGAAGGGAAACAGTTGTAAACATTTAACAAAAACTGGAACATAGAATGTATGAAGTATGAATCTAGGAAATTGGAAATTGTCAAAAATGAAATGGAACACATAAAGATCGATATCCTAGGCATTGCTGAGCTGAGCTGAACTGGTGTTGGCCATTTTGAATCTGACTACTGTATGTTTTACTATTCCAGGAATGACAATTGAAGAGGAATGGCATTACTTTTTTCATAAAAAAAGAACATATCATGATCTGTCTTGAAGTATAGTGCTGTCTGTGATTGAATTATCCATATGCCCACATAAAAGTCCAGTTAACACATCTATTACTCAAATTCATGCACCAACCACAAAAGCAAGTAATGATGAAATTGAAGAATTCTTCAGTCTGAAACTAATCAAACATGCAATTAAGGTGTATTGGTAATTACTGATGATTGGAATGCAAAGGTTGGAAACAAAGAGGAAGGATCTGTCATTGGAAAACATAGCCTTGGTGATAGAAACAATGCTGGAGATGGCATGACAGAATTTTGTAAAATCAAGGACTTCTTCATTAAAAATACCTTATTTAAACAGCATAAGACAACTATACACATGGACCTCACCTTATGAAATACACATAAATCTAATGGACTACATCTGTTCAAAGAGATGGAGAAAACCTACATATCATCAGCCAAAACAAGGCCAGGGACAGAATGAGGAACAGACCCTCAGTTGTTCATATGCAAGTTCAGGCTGAAGCTGAAGAAAATTAAAACAAGTACAAGAGAGACAAAATATGACATTGAACATATCACACCTGAATTTAGAGATCATCTGAAGAACAGATATGATGTATTAGTCACTAAAGATTGAAGACCAAAAGAGATGTGGCATGACATTAAGAACACCATACAGGGAGAAAGCAAAAGGTCATTACTAAGAAAAGAACGAAGGAAGAGACCAAAATAGATATCAAGAGAGACTGTGAAATCTGCAGACTCTGAAATCTGCAGTGTGGTGATAATAATGCAAATTGAAGAGATTAAGAGGTAAAAGAGATGAACAGAAAATTTCAAAAGGCAGCTCGAGAATATAAAGTCAAATATAACGAAATGTGCAAAGACCTGGAATTTGAAAACCAAAAGTGAAGAACATACTTGGAAATTCTCAAATTGAGGGAACTGAAGAGAAAATTAAAGCTCCAACTTGAAATAATGAAAAATTATATGGACAAAATATTGAATGATGGAGAAAACATCAGGAGAAGATGGAAGGAATATAGAGAGTCACTGTACCAAAAAGAAATGATTGATCAAGAACCAATGATCCTGAAGGAGGAAGTCCAAGGTGCATTGAAGGAATTGGCAATGAACAAGGCTCCAGGAATTGATGGAATACAAATTGAAATCTTCCAACAAACAGATGCAGCACTGGAAGCAATCACTCATCTATGCCAAGAAATTTGGATGGCAACTACTTGGCCAGATATGGAAGAGATACGTATTTGTGCCCATTCCAAAAAGGGGTGACCCAATGGAATGCATAAAATCATCAAACAATATCATTTATATATGATGCAAGTAAATTTTGATAAAGATAATACCAAAACAGCTGCAATCATACATTGACAAAGAACACTGAGAGGTTCAAGCTGGATTCAGAAGAGGATGTGAAATGGGGGATGTCATTGTGCACTTCAGGTGGATCATGGCAGAAAGCAGAGAATACCAGAAGATGTTAACCTGTGCTTTATTGACTACCAAAGGATTTAGATTGTGTGGATCATGACAAGTTATATACAACATCGCAAAGAATAAGTATTCTGTAACACTTAATTGCGCTCATGAGGAACTTGTAGATAGACTAAGAGGTATTTGTTCAAACAGAACAAGTGAACACTTAATCATTTAAAGTTAGGAAAGGTGTGATCCAGAGTTGCATTCTTTCACCATACTTATTCAATCTGTATGCCAACCAAATAATCCAAGAAGCTGTATTATATGAAGAAAAAGGTGGTATTAGAGTTGAAGGAAGACTCATTAACAATCTGTGATACACAGATAATACAACCTTGCTTGCTCAAAGTGAAGAGGATTTAAAATGCTTATTGTTGAAGATTAAAGACTATAGCAACTACAGGTTGCACCTACATGTGAAGAAAACAAAAACCCTAATCAATCAACCAATAAATAACATCCAAATAAATGGTGACAAGATTGAAGCTGTCATAGACTTCATTTTGCTCAGATCAACCATCAACATTTATGGAAGCAGGAGTCAATAAATCAAACAACATACAGTGCTAAGCAAATCTACTACACAAGATCAGTTTGAAATTTTGAAGAGCAGAGACGTCAGTTTGAGGACTAATGTGCACCTAATCTATGTCACAGTATTTTCAGTAACCTCATATGCATGTAAAAGTTGGACAGTGAATATGGAAGACTGTAGAAGGTTTGATACATTTGAGTTATAGTGTCAGGGAAGACTATTGAAATTGCCATGGGCTGCCAAAGAACAAAGAAATCTGTGTTGGAAGAAGTACAGCTAGAATGCTACTTGGAAGCCAGGACGGCCAGACTTTATCTCTCATGCTTTGAACATATTAGGAGGGACAGTGTCTGGAGAAAGAGATTAAGTTTGGTAAAGTGTTGTTAAGCGCCATTGAGTCAGTACCAACTCATAGCGACCTTATGTACAGCAGAACGAAACACTGCCTGATCCTGGGCCAACCTCATTATTGTCACACTTGCACCCATTGATGCTGTCATTTTGTCAAGCCATCTCACTGGAGTCTTCCTTTTTTCTCTGACCCTACACCCTACCAAACATGATATCCTTCTCCAGAGACTGGTCCCACCTGATAATATGTCCGAAGTATGAGAGACGAAGTTTGGCCATCCTGGCCTCCAAGGAGCACTCTGGCTGAACTTCTTCCAACACAGATCTGTTGGTTCTTTTGGCAGCCCATGGCACTCTCAATATTCTCCTCCAACACCATAACTCAAAAGCATCAATTCTTCGATGGCCTTCCTTATTCACTGTCCAGCTTTTGCATACATAGGAGGTTATTGAAAATACCATGGCCTGGGTCAGGCTCACCTTAGTCTTCAAGCTCACATCTTTGCTTTTCAACACTTTAAAAAGGTCTTGTACAACAAATTTGCCTAGTGCAATATGCCATTTGATTTCTTGACTGCTGCTTCCATGAGTGTTGATAGTTGATCCAAGAAGAATGAAATCCTTGACAACTTCAATCTTTTCTCTCTTGATAAGAATGTTGTTTATAGGTCTTGTGGTGAGGATTTTTGTTTCTTTACATTGAGATGCAATCCATACTGAAGACTGTGATCTTTGAACTTCATCAG
>NW_006408566.1:4562437-4563544 GCF_000296735.1 Chrysochloris asiatica
GGGCAGTGTTTTGTTCTGCTGTGCATAAGGTCACTATATGTTGGTATCAACTTGATGGCACCTGACAACAACAACAAATCAAAATGAATCCCACTTCTCTTCAATTCCATTGCTACTATCCTCATCTAAGTCATCAATGTCTCTGCCTTGTCTTCTATAAGAATCTTCCAAATCTTGTCTTCTGTAAGAATCTCCTAGGCTTCCTTTCTGTCACCCCTACCAGCCATACTCTATAGAGTGTCCAAGGTGATTATTATTTTTTTAAAATGTAAATGTAATTTAAAATCCTCCTGTGACTATCATTTATATTTAAAAGTTAATCCCTGGCCTGTGTGTCCCCAGATGATCTAGATTCACCTTGTCTTATGTTGTTTTTACTGTTGTTGTTAACTGTTGTAGATTTGACCCCAACCCGTAGCTGACTCTATATAAGGTTTTCGAGGAGTGGCTGGTGAGCTTGAACCACTGACCGTGTGCTTCAAGCTGACTTTGCAGTGCAGTACATTAACCCACCAGGCCACTCCAGGACTCCTGTATTTCTTTACCTTCCATCATTATATTGTAGGCATCCTGGCCTTGACTGTTTGGAGTCCTGGTGTGGCACTGTATGATAAGCCCAAGACAGCAAGGTAGGTTTGAACCACAAGTCTGATGGTTCAAACTCATCAATTGTTCCTTGGAAACCCGATAGTGGGTCGCTATCGGTCAGAACCCACTAGATGGCACTTAACAACAACATACAACTGCCTCAAGTCTTTTGTACTTGCTGCTGCCTGCCTGGAGGCTCCTTTTTATCGTCAGGTAGTAGCTCTTATCACTGAGAGGTCAGGCAATCTATCATACTCTGCCCTGTCCTTCCTGACCACCATCCTCTAGACGAGTATTCTTGTCTCTTTTATTGCCTTCTCAATACTTAACAACTGCAATGATATTATCTTGTTCATGTATTTCTTGCTTATTTACTTGCGGCCTACCTATTGCTAAAACACAAGATTCATTAGAACTGGGGTTTTATCTTCCAGTTCACTCCTACCTCCCTGATGTCTAGACAGGTACCTGACACACAGTTGTTGTTTTAAGTGCTGTCAAGTTGGTTCCGACGTACAG
>NW_006408566.1:4567670-4579178 GCF_000296735.1 Chrysochloris asiatica
CAGATTGTTAATGAGTCTTTCATTAACATCTTTATGCCATGTTTTTCTTCATATAATCCTACTTCTAAGATTATTTGCTCAGCGTACAGATTGAATAAGTATGGTGAAAGAATACAACCCTGTCGTTCACCTTTCTTAACTTTAAACCATTCATTGTTCCCATGGTCTCTTCTAACAACTGTCTCTTGGTCTATGTACAGATTCCTCATGAGTGCAATTAAGTGTTCTGGAATACTCATACTTTGCAATGTTGTCCATAACTTGTCATGATCCACACAATCAAAAGTCTTTGTGTAGTCAATAAAGCACAGGTAAACATCTTTCTGATATTCTTTGCTTTCAGCCAAGATCCTTCGACATCAGCAATGATATCCCTCATTCCATGGCCTCTTCTGAATCTGGCTTGAACCTCTGAAAGTTCTCTGTGAATGTATGCTTGCAGCCGTTTCTGTATTACCTTTAGTAAAACTTTACTCAAACAGGATATCAAAGATTTTGTCTGATGATTCCCACATTCCATTGGGTCACCTCTCTTTGGAATGGGCTCAAATACAAATCTCTTCCAATCAGTCGGCCAGATAGTTGTCTTCCAAATTTCTTGGCAGAGATGAGTGACTGCCTCCTGTGCCACCTTACTTTCTTGAAAGATTTCAATTTGTTTCATACAATTCCTGGTGCCTTGTTCTTTGCCAATTCCTTCAATTCACTTTGGACTTCTTCCTTCAGTATCATTGGCTCTTGATCATATGCTAACTCTTGAAACGGTTGAACATCAACCATTTCTCTTTGGTGCAGTGACTCTGTGTATTCCTTCTACCTTCTCTTGATGCTTTCTGCATCATTCAATAATTTGCCCAGAGAATCCTTCAATAATGAAATCGAGGCTTGAATTTTTTCTTCAGTTCCCACAGCTTGAGATAGGCTGAGCATGTTCTTCCTTTTTGGTTTTCTGACTCCATTTCTTTGCACAGTTTGTTGTAATATTTGGCTTTATCTTCTGGAGCTGATCTTTGAAATTTTCTGTTCAGCTCTTGTAACTCTTCATTTCTTCTATTTGCTTTAGCATCTCTAATCTGGAGAGCTATTTTCAGTAAAGTGTAAGTTTAGAGAAAAAGAGGAAGACTCCCAATAAGATGAGTTGGCACAGTGGTGGCAGCAATAGGCTTAAATGTACATTTTGCTAGGGATTGCGTGTGTGTGTGTGTGTGTTGATGCTGGTTTCTTTATTCTGAATGCTTTCCTATGTTGAGTTCACTTTTTGTGCTGTTCCTTGTTCATTTTTTCATAATTTTAGTGTTTCCAAAATCATCCTGGATTTTCCTTTGCTTGATTTGATTTGAAGGTGTATCGAGTATCATTGACATTACTCTGTACTTAATTATTTTCTTCCTAAATTTAAAACAGTCCTAATGTATTTGACCTTCTCACCACCTGGATCTCTGTCACTGAACTTTTTTTCTCTTTTTGCTTTGTAGTTATCCTGATCATAGACTGACATCCCAGATTTCTTATTTTCTGTCTTATAGTTTTGGTCTACTCTGTACACTTCTCTATCTGAACTGAATTCTGAGAGTTGTTGCCTCTTATGTCAGTCTCTGGCTGTTATCTGCTCTTGTTGATTCATAGAACTCCCTTTAGAATATTTTGGAGCATTGGCTTGGCTTTTACAAGGTCCTTTAATTTTTGTTTATCCTGAAATATTGTAATTTCACCATCATATTTAATGGACAGCTTTGGTATGTATATGATTCTTGGATGGCATTTTGTTGTTGTTGTTTTCTTTCTGAGTTTTGTATATGTCTCACCATTACCTTCTTGCATGCATGATTTCTGCTGAGATATCAGAGCTTAATCACATTGGTTTTCCTTTGTAGGTAACATTTTGTTTTTCCTTAGCTGCTTCCTTGATTCTTTCCTTATATCTTATTTTGAGAGTTTGATTGATAAGTCTTCATTTTTGTTGTTGTTGTCTATTTTGTCTGGGGTTCATCCAACTTACTGAACTTATCTTCTTCCAACATATCTTCTCATCCATCATGATGTTAGGGAAATTTTCTTCCAGCATCTCTTCTCCTATCTTTTCTTTGCCTCTTTCTGTTCTGGAATTCCAATCCCTTGTAGGTTATTCCTCTTAGTTGTCCCACACGAATCTTAGGCTTTCTTCAGATTTTTCTATTCTTTTTACTGATTGTTCTATTTTACTAGTATTGAGAGAGATTATTTTCAAGCACACTGATTCTACCTTCCATTGATTTAATTATACTCAGGTGCCCTTTCAGTGTATTGTCATTTTCCTGGTATTTTAGTTCTGATAATCTAGACCTCTGTTTGGAGGTTTTGTATGGTTTTTAATGCTGTATCTATTTTATTTGATTGTTCCTGTAGTGCTTTTCTGAATTCTTCCTTGGTATCTTCACCTTTCTGTGAAACATTTGGATATACTCACTGTCAATCTTCTGAATTCTTTTCAGAGCATTCCATTGCCTTTTCTTCGTAAAATGCATTTCATTAGCTCTTCCTCTTGGCTGTTTGTTTGAGCTACTTTGTTTCTGTGTGTGAACAGAAAGTTTCTGTTGATTTTTCAGCATTGTGGTATTATAATATTTGTATTAAGTTGATAAATGTATGTTGATGTAGTCTTAGACACTCACCAATTGCCTCCTGATGGGTGTAATCAGGAGATGAGCTTCTCTGTTCAATGTTCATACCTTTCAATTCAGAATGATTTTAGCAGATGTTGATTGTTGTTACTCTTCTGGTATATAGTAGCTTTTATTGGCTTTTGCCCAATTGGTGGGGCCGTAGAGCTTACAACAATGACTTGGTTGTATGGCTGCAATTGCTGTCTTCTGTTGTGTGATGCAAGAAGAAGGAAGACAAAGAAATAGACAAAAACTATGTATTGTCCTTAAAGGGAAAAGGAAAAAAAAAAAAAAAACAATAACAAAAAATAATATATTGAAAAATAAAACTGGAATTAAATGACCTTCTCTGTGCCAGTAGGTGGTGTTCTCCTTACCTTCCTCTTTTTTTTTTCTCTCTGTTTTCCTTCTAACTTATGCACCCGTTCAGCTCTTCTCCTAGTGAAAGCCAGTCCAGGGTTGGCCAGGGTTGACTTTACAGATTTGGATCAAAGTTTGCCCTAGCAAGGTTATTGTATATAGCTCTTCCCTTGGCTTACAAACTTCAACTGGATCTGACCAGCTGGTAAGCAGGAGATTCCCTGGGATTGTACACTGGTGAATTTGAAGTGTAGTATTGGAGATAGGAGTATAAAATGGTTCAACCACTCTGGAAAACAATATGGTGTTTACTCAGAAAGCTGGAAATATAAATACCATATGACTCAGTAATTCCTCTACTTGGTATATATCCACAAGCAATAAAATCCAGGACTTGCATTCTGATGTTCACAAGCAATAAAATTCAGTATTTGCATACTAATGTTCATCACAGCACTCTTCACTATAGCTATAATGGGTAAACAAACTTTGGTGCAATCACACAATGGAATACTATGCAACATTGATGAATATGTGTAACACTTCATAACATGGATGAACCTGGAGAACATTATGCTGAATGAAATTAGTCAATCAAATAAGGACAAATGTTGTATGTGACCATTGTTGTAAAAAGTTAAGAAAAGTTTTAATACTAAAAGAACATTCTTTGATGGTTACCAGGGGTGGAAAGGAAGGGAGAGCTGTTCACTGGCTGGAGGGTGAACACAATTTAGCTCTAGTGACTGGAATGACAATATACAAGAAGGGGAAGGGTGGCAGAGGAATGATGAAGATAGGTGAGGACACAGGGAGAGCTACATGGACTAAAGGGGACAGAGATAAACAGTGATATATACACAGTGTATTGTGTGTAGATACATGGACTGAGACATAGGCTGAATGAGCAAAGGAGGAATCGTGGGATATATTTACTTATCTAATCCCACAAATATATAAGAGTTTGAAAGGAGATATTTGTACATTGGTATTTACCCTTCCTGCAAACATAACTATGAAGGTGGTGGAGCATACAATAGGCAAAATGATGAAAACTTTGAAAAATTATCTTAAGGCAATGTGTTGCTGGTCCTGGGGCTCAGAATTATAGCCTCAGTGGACACTATGATCAGTTGGCATAACATAGTCCACAAAGACAGTCTTCTATATCCTATTTTAGTAAGTAATGTCTAGGTTTTTGAAAACTCATGTTCAGCCATCTAAGGTGCAGCTATCGGTTTTTCCATGTGTGGAAGAAAGAAGACTGAAAAGAACTGAAGAGGCTTGGAATCGATTAGGTCAGTGGAATAATGGAACATGTGAATATTAGTCTCCAGGACTCTGAGGCCAGAGGAACCAAATGGCACCTATACCACTGCCAACTGCTCTGAAAGGGATCACATTAGACAGTCCCAGATAGAGTGGGAGAAGATGTGGGAACAAAATAAAAATTATTTTTTTTTAAAAAAAGGTCCAGGTTTACTGGTTAGAAAGAGACTAGAGGAACCTGAGACTATGGCCCCCGACCACCCTTCAGGTCTGGAAAGGAACTCACCGTTGTGACCCAAATTTCAGCAAAGGAGTCGATAGCTATCTACATAGGAGAGACAACACCACTAGGAAGATATGCTTCCCATAGAATGGTAAATCATCCAAAATCAAAAGGGCAACCAAGTTGAGATGGGATGGGAAGGTAGGTAGAACGCAAATAGGAATCACAAGGAGGCAGCAGGATAACTGTTGTTGCATGCAGGGGATTGCAATCATTGAGATGTAACAAAGTATATGATTTGTTGAATATGAAGCTGATAATCTTGTCTGTAAACCTTCACTCAATTCACAATAAAAAGTTTTTAAAATTTTAAAAAGTTGTGTACCAGTGTTGTATTTTTCACCATACTTATTCAATCTGTATGCTGAGCAAATAATCTGAGAAACTGGATTATGAAGAACATGGCTCCAGGATTGGATTAATTAACAACCGGTGATATGAAGATGACAAAGCCTTGCTTTCTAGAAGCTAATAAGAGAAGAAATACTTACAGATGAAGATCAAAGACTACAGCCTTCGGTATGGATTACACTTCAGCATAAAGAAAACAAATATCCTCACAATGGGGTCAATAAATAACATCATTATTAAAGGAGTAAAGATAGAAGTTGTCAAACTCTTCACTTTCTTGGACACACAATCAATGCTCATGAAAGCAGCAGTCAAGAAATCAAATAATGTATATTACATTAGGAAAATCTGCTGCAAAAGACCTTTGTAAAGTCTTAAAGAGCCATGATGTCAGATAGAAGACTAAGGTGTGCCTGACCCATGTCATGTTATTTCCAATTGCTTCATATGCCTGTAAAAGTTAGACAATGAATAAGGAAGACTGTAGAAGAATCAATGTATTTGAATGATGTTGAAGAAGAATACAGAAAGTGCTATGGACTGTCAAATGAACAAACAAATCTGTTATGAAAAAGTACAACCAGAATGCTCCTTAGAAGCAAGGATGGTGAGACTTCATCTTACATTCTTTGGCCATGTTTTCATGAGAGATCTGCCCTTAGAGAAGACATTGTGCTTGTTGGTAAAGTGGAGGCTCAGCAAAACAGAGGAATACCCCTAATGTGATGGACTGAAAAATGGAAGCAATAATGGACTCAAATTTTACAACAATTGTGAGATGGAACAAGATTGGGCAGTGTTTCGATCTGTTGTGCATAGGTTCACTATGAGTTGGAACCAACTGGACAGCACAGATTCCATCTGAGGAGCTCTATGTGTAAAGTCACAGCTTAAGTTGTTGAAAAAAAAAAAAGTATTTCCAATGAAAAAGTTGCTGGTCTTGCAAAATTCTACCATATGATCTCCATCATAATATCTAAGGCCATGTTTTTAACTACTGACCTTCTTTGTTTCCAACTTTCATATTCCAATCACTAGTAATCATCAATGTATCTTGACTGCTTATTTGATTCATTTCAGACTATAAGAGTTGGTAAAGTCTTTACTTTCTTCATCTTTGTTAACAACAATTGTGAGATGGCACAGTGTTTTGTTATGTTGTGCACAAATTTGAGTACTTAATAGCAGTATTAACTAGTCTTCCTTATAAGCTTATGAACATTACCCTATCTCTCATGGCATTATACTTCAGGACAGATCTTGAAATGTTCCTTTTGACAATGAATATGATACTATTTCTCTTTAATTTTTTATTGCCAGCATAGTTGGCCATATGGCTGTCCCATTCAAAATAGCCAACCAGTCTGTTTCAGCTCACTAAATGCCTAGGATATTGATCTTCAAGCATTCCATTTTATTTTTGACAACTTCAAATTTTCTTTGTGTAGCCAATACTTTGTACATTTTCATGTTTTAGTTTCTAAAAGCTATTTCTTCTCATTTTGAGTTATGCTGCATTAGCAAATGAAAGTCCTAAAAGTTTTATTCTATCCATGCCATTGCAGTCAACTGTACTATGAGGCTAAACAAGGACTTTTCCACAGTCTTACTTTGAGTGGCTTCCTGTCTGACAGGTTCATCTTCCAATTCATTATCATACAATGTTCCATTGCTATCCATAAGATTTTTACTCACCAGTTCTCTTTGGAAATAGATCACCAGTTCCTTTCCACTACTTTGTCTCAGTCTGAAGTTCTACTGAAACATGTCTCCATGGGTCACCCTGCTGGTATTTTAAGTACTGGTAGCATAGCTTCCAGCAGCAACACAGCAACACACAAGTCACCACAGTAGAACAAACTGACAAATAGTTATGACAATATAAAAGCATTGAAATAATACAAAGTATACTATCTATTCATAATGGAATTAAACTAGAAATCAATAACAGAAAACCATGGGAAATTTTTCAGTCCCATGCAAATTAAACAACATGCTTCATTTAACTAAGGAAAAGCCAAAGGAAATAAAGTTCTGTATAATTTCATTAAAATAAAAAGGTAACGTCAAATTTTGTGTGATGCAGCTAAAGTAGAGCTAAGGAAAATTTATAGTAGTAAATAATTATACTTAAAAAGAGGAAAGTTATCAAATCAATAATCTAAGATCTTATTTTAAGAAACTAGAAAGAGGAGCGTAAAATAATCCCAACACAAGCAAAAGAAAGGAAATAGTAAATGAATAGTAAAGATAAATGAAATTAAAATAGGAAAAACAGTAGAGAAACTGGGAAAAAAGAGCTGGTTCTTTAAAAATAATAAACAATTTATAAACTTCAAGCAAGAGTTACAAAATGAGAAATGATGCAAGTCATCAATACCAAGAATGAAACAGATTCCTGATTATTCATCTATTAAAAGGATAATGCAGAGACTTCTAGCAAGATGGTGGACTTGTCAGGCATAGAACACAGACCCTTTACAAAATACAAAGAGACCAAATGAAACAGTTGTTGTTGTTAAGTACCGTGGAGTCAGTTCCGACTCATAGTGACCCTGTACAGGGTTTCCGAGGCTGTAAATCTTTATGGGAGCAGAAAGCCTCCTCTTTCTCCCACGGAACCGCTAGTAGTTTCGAACTGGCGACCATGAGGTTAGCAGCCCAATACGTAACCACTACGCTACCAAAGCTCCTTAAATGAAATAGATAGGGATGATAATCCTGGAACCCTGAGCTTCAAAGAAGACTATTGAAGTGGATTGAGTACTAACAAGGAGAAGAAAGTAAACATAGGTGGCAAGATGGGTAAACTGTCTGCTGGTCTGACTTAACACAGCCATCTTGAACTTTTGCAAGTAGCATTGGACACAGACAGTGGCCTTAAGGGCACAGATGCACACTGGTGTCTGGCAAGGAGAAATGTGATCACCCAACCCCGACATAGCCCCTCCTTTACCAGAGATCAAAGCCATACATTGTGAGTCAGGTACCAGGTAAACCACCTCTGTGTCTGGAGGTTAATGAACTGTGCCTCCTCAAAGCATCAGAAGTCTCAGATTTGGTCCCTAGCCAGCCCTGGATGATCAAGAGCTCTCATAACCAACCACCTTGCCCTTTGGCCCTGAAAAAGTTACTTCTAAGAGTGAAGACCCTGCCTTCAGTCACCCTTTTTGTTGTTGTTAAGTGCTGTCGAGTCAGTTACAATCCATAGCGACCCTGTATAGGGTTTCCAAGGAGTGACTGGTGAGTTTGAATCCCCATCTTACTGCCAAGTGCATATCCCAAGAACTACCTACCAATTAGGTAACCTAACTCAGACAGCTCAGGGTCCCAGCTGGAGACCATAAAACTCCATTTAGGTCTAGCACACTATCCTCTAACCCCTCCCACACCTACCTCATAAGATAATTGGCTGGAAAAGGGTGCCAACCCATACTGGGAACCCCACCCTCCCACCCACTCCCAGTTTTATCCTCTAGGTGTCTGGCCGCCCCTGCTCTAAATTTTTTTTGTGTGTGTTTTTCCTCTCCTTCTTTTTTCCCCTCCATTCTCTTGTTTTTTATCCCTTCTTCCTCCACTTTTTATTTTCTTTCTTCTCTTTTTTTTATCCTCCCCTTCATCTTCTTTTTTCATTTGATTTTTACTGTTTTTTTTTTTTTTTTTAAATCTCTTTCTCTATTCTTCTTCCCTCCACCTGTTGTTGTTAATTGCGGCTGAATTTGTTTTAACTAACATCAATCCTTCATAGGGTTTCTGCAGAAAAGCTGGTAGGTTTGAACCATTGACTTTGTTGTTAGCTATCCAGTGCTTATCCTACAGCATTTTATTTATTGTGGTTTCTTTCTTTCTTTTTCTCATTGCCTGTTCTATTTTATTTAACTTTATTCTCTTTTTAGTTATTATATTTTTTCTTGTTACTCCCTGCTTTTTTTCACCTTTATTATTATTATTTTTTGCTGTTTTTTTTTGTTTTGTTTTCTTCTCTTGTGTGTATGTATGTTTTCTTATTGCCCCACCCAAAAGGAGAGAGCAATGAGACTCATATGGCTCAGCCACAACTGACCCCTAAAATCCCACCCAATGGGTGAGAGCTACTACCAATTCCTGTACCAGCTGATCAATGATTGACAGCAACCAGCATGAGCCAAACCTACCCTGAAATGTACTACACAAACAGCAGGCAGATAACTATGCGCACACTTCCATTCTCTATTGTACTTATCAGGAGGAAAGTGGTAATGTTTAAGAACACAACAATATGCAGTCATCAATTAAATATAAGTACAGCAACACCACAATGTCCCAGAGACAACAGATCATGCAGTTACCTACAAAGAAGGACCAGTAAGACTAAGCTCTGATTTATCAGCAGAAATCATGCAGTCAAAAAAATAATGGATTGGACACGGACATAGCCACGGAGGGCGACAGCTAAGAGCAAAGAGTTCAGCAGCTATGATGTGAGGGGAGATGCACAAGAATGCCCAGACTTGTAGATAGTACCCATTAGACCTAGTTTCGAGGGCTTAATGATCAGAACTCTACTAGAGGAAGATGAAAAAAAAATTTTTTTTTCCTTTATAGATAAAGGAAACAAGTGCAAATTGCTACAATTTGATGAACTTGACCTATACTTGTGGATGTAGTAGCTCAAAATACCAACTGAGAGTGAAGGAGTCTTCAGATCAAGGATCCATCTTATCACCTCTGTTTATAGGGACAAGAAATTTAGACATTGGCTACCTAAAATGGGGAACTATGAAGGCACGAAGTGATTGGCTAACAAGTTTCAAGAGGGAGTTTAGTTTCAGAGGATGTGCAGGAAGGCAGAATCCCCACTGAATAGTATTTATCTTGTCTAGATAGGTCTGGTGCAAAGAGATGAGGATAAGATTCTTATGATTCAATAGTGAGTAATAGTTATCATGACTAATTGTGACTGTCACAACTGTAGAGGTAGAAGTTTTGTAACAAAAAGTAGTGGTGGCTGTGTGCTGTGGAGTTGGTTCTGACTCATAGTTACCCTGTACAGGGTTTTTGAGGCTGTACATCTTTACAGGAGCAGAAAACCTCATCCTTCTCCTACAGAACAGCTGGTAGTTTTGAACTGCTGACCTTAAGGTTCACAGCCCAATTCGTAACCACTATGCTACCAGGGGAGTAGTCAATCTTGCAGTTCAGAACTAGAGGATCCTAGGACCATCAAGAGACAAGAACATGAGCAGAATGTGGGACCTTATCCTGAGAAGCAGTGAGACCAGAGATGGAGATAGAGATGAGGGCATGGAGAAATAGAGCAGCTGAGGACTCTAGACTCATGGAAAGAGAAAGGTTGTGTGTTGGCAGCCAGGTACTGGTGGCCAGGAGGCAGATGTGTAGAATGTGCCCTTTGGTTGTTTAAATTATTATATATTTCTGAGTGTTTTTCTGTAACACCCACCCCCCAAAAAACAAAACCAAAAAACCCAGAGTGAATAGAAGCAAATACTGTTGAATGATGATGCATGGAGGAGATTGTAATCATTGCAATGAAATGATCAGTGTAAAACTGATGTTCCCCCATGTAAACTATCACTCAATTCACAATAAAACCTTTTAAAAAAAAAAAAGTAATGGGATGACATATATAAAAGATAAAATTCTGACAGAAAAAAATAGCCAACCAAAAATCATATACCAAGTAAAACAATGATGGAGTAATTACAACATTTCCAGATAAAGAGAAATCAAAGCAATTTGTAAACTCCAGACCAACTTTATAAAAAATACTAAAGGAAATATTTTTGGACAGAAAATTAATAACAGCAGACAACAACATTAGACTCAGGAGTCAATCCAGATAAAAAAGTTTCCAATGTAAAGCAATCTACAACACTGAAAATAGGGAACCAGAGATACCAATTTACAATGAAGATAACTACAAAGCCAATTGACAACTCAAGTAGGTTTCAAAACTGAACAGACTGTTTTAAACTCAGAAATAAACTAATAAATTACAGGAAATTGTTGTTTTTGTTAACTGCCATAGAGTCAGTTCCAACTTATAGTGACTCTGTATAGAGTTTCCAAGGAGCAACTGGTAGGTTTGAACCACCACCTTGTGGTTAACAGTCCACTGCTTATCCTCCGGTGCCATACCAGGACTCCAAATTGCAGGATATCTTCAAAGTAAATTAATAAAACTTTTCATCAAAATAAAAAAGAAGAAAGTCATAAAGATTTAGTAAACATTAAAACAACAATAACAAAAGAAATGCCACAAACAAAATTAACTCAGCACAAAAAAATTATGTGAAAGAAAGAAACCAGCAACACCTCATAAGTTGCATGAACCTGGAGGGCATTATGCTGAGTGAAATTGGTCTATCACAAAATTACAAATATTGTATGAGACCATATTTCAAATTTCAAGAAAAGCTATTTATGCTAAAATATATATTATTTGATAGTTACCAAGGGTGGAAGGGAAGAAGGAGTCATTCAATGGCTAGAGACTGTTGTTGTCGTTGTTGTTGTCAGGTGCCATCGAGTCGGAACTGACTCATAGCGACCCCATGCACAGCAGAACGAAACAATGCTCGATCCTGGGCCAACCTCACCACC
>NW_006408566.1:4581318-4589823 GCF_000296735.1 Chrysochloris asiatica
TCTCCAGCATCATTTCTATCACCAAGTCCAAATTTTCCAACTACTGGTCCCTCCTCTTTGCTCCCTACTTTTGCATTCCAGTCACCAGTAATGAGACTAGATGAGTGTTAACTTGGATGAAGAGGAAAACATTATAAAATAAAAGGGAAGTTGGCAAAAGAATAGTGAAAGGAATGGGAAGACATGGTGATGAATGCAAGAGTTAAAAGCAACAGAGTTAAATACTGTTTTTTTATACAATTCAGCAATAACAGTAATCTATGGATCAATGCATGGATAGACAAGCAGGCTGGATGGGTGTGGGATGGAGACTGTAAGTATACCCACAAGTATGTAAAGGTTTGACAGAAAATATTTGTTTATGAGTATTTACCTTTGCTGCAAACATATGCATGTATTTGGTGATGCACACAGGGGACAAAGTTATGAAAACTTCTTAGACATTATTACCAAATACCTTGAGGGAATGAGTTACTGGATGTGGGACTCAGAACTATCATTTCAGGGGATACCATGATCAACTGGCATGACATAGTTCACAAAGACAATGTGAACTTTGATAAGTACTTTGATAAGTAACAACTGGGATCTTAAAAACTCATGCCTGGACATCTAAGGTGCAACTAGTAATCTTTCCCTGTCCAGAGTAAAAAAGAGTGATAAATATTGAAGTCACTTGAAAATAATTATTCTAGTGGATTAATGGAACACATGAACAACCGCCTCCACAATCCTGAGACTAGAAGAACTGGATGATACCTGGCTACCACTACAAATGTTCAGAAAGGGTTCACATTAGAAAGTTCAGGATAGAGTGGGAAAATATGTGGAACAAATCTCAAAATCATAAAAAGACCAGGCCTACTGTTTAGATAAAGACTGATGGAACCCTGAGATCATGGCCCTTGGTCACACTTCAGGTCTGAAACTGAACTCACCCTTGTGGTTCAAATTTCAGCCAAGCAATAGATCGGTATGTGAGGGGGGAAATAACACTAGTGAAATACACACGCCATAGAATGTTCTACCATTTGAGATTAATTAATTAATTAATTAAAGGACAGCATTTACCCAAGGAAAAAATTCAGAAGGGCTGGGAAAGCAGGAGGTATGGAAGTAAACACAGGGAAGAAGTGGAATGAGTGATGTTACATGAGAGGATTGCAATCATTGAGATGAAATTAAATGTATGATTTGTTGAATGTAAAATGGTGGTCTGCTCTGTAAGCCTTCACTCAAGTCACAAAACTTTTTGAAAAATTTTATAATAACATATTATGAACAATTTTGCATTTATTAAGTGGAGAATTTAGAGGAAATGGACCAACTTCTTATATTTTAAAAAACTTCCAAATCTCAGCAAAGATACAATGGATAACCTAAAAAGCATCATAACTATTAAAGAAATTATATCTAAATTTAAATTTTCCAGAAAGAAAATCTCTAGCACCAGATGTTTTCACAGGTAAAGTCTACTAAACATTTAAATAATTTGAGAAACTTAACACAGTCTCTTGGAGAAAATGAAGAGGAGGGAATACTCCCTTACTCCCTTACTCATTTTGTAAGTTCAATGTTAGCTTGATTCCAAACATAGAAAAGATGATACAAAAAATGAAAACTATAGATTAATAACTGTAGTGCATTTAGATACAAATTGTCTTTTTTTTTAAATCGAATTCAACACTGTATAACTTAATAGCTCATCATTTCCAAGTGACATTTATTGCCAATGTGCAAGGCTAGTTCAATATTCAAAAAGTTAATCAATGTTAATCCATTGTATCAATAAATAAAATGAGAAAGATCATATTATCATATTAATTGGCACAGAAAAAGAAATTGGCAAAATCTAACACCCAATCACAAAAAGAAAAAAAAGCCAACAAAAAGCCTCTTAGATAACTAGGAATAAGAGGAAACTTCTAAGTAACAACTGGGATCTTAAAAACTCATGCCTGGCCATCTAAGGTGCATATCACATTAGCTGTGATAATGACAAGCTATGGATAACATTGCAAAGAATGGAAATTCCATAAAACTTAATTGTACTCATGAGGAACCTGTACATAGACCAAGAGGAGGTCATTCGAACAGAACAAAGGGATAACTAATGGTTTAAAATCAGGAAAGGTGTGTGCCAGGGTTATATTCTTTTACCAAACTAATTCAATCTGTACAATGAGCAAATAATAGGTGAGGCTGGGTTATATGAAGAACATGGCATCAGGATTAGAGGAAGACTCATTAACAGCTTGCGATATGCATATGATGCAAACCTTGCTTGCTGAAAGTGAGGAGGACTCGAAATACTTATTAATGAAGATCAAAGACCATAACCTTCAGTATGGATTACAGCTCAATGTAAAGGAAACAAAAATCTTCACTAATAGACCAATAAATAACATCATAATAAATGGAGAAAAGATTGAAGTTGTCAAATACTTCATTTTGCTTGGATCTGCAATCAACACTCATGCAAGAAGCAGCCAAGAAATCAAATGCCATATTGACTTAAGCAAATCTGCTGAACAGACGTCAAAGTGTTCAAGACAAAGATATCAGTCTGAGGACTAAGGTGCATCTGACCCAGATCGTAGTATTTTCAGTCCCTTTACATGCATGTGAAAATTTTACAGTGAATAAGGAAGACCACAGAAAAATTGATGCATTTAAATTATGTTGTTGGAGAAGAATATTTTAGGTACCACAAACTGCCAGAAGAACAACCAGGTCCGTGTTGGAAGAAGTACACCAATAGGGTACCTTAGAAGCAAGGATGGTGAGATTTCATGTCATATACTTGGGAATTGGTATCAAGACGGTCCAGTCCTTAGAGAAGACCATTATGCTTCGGAAAGTGGAGGTCAACGTAAAAGATGAAGACCCACCATGATATGGATTAGCACAGGGGCAGCAATGGGGTCAAGAATAACAACAATTGTGAGAATGGCACAGGATTGAGCAGAGTTTCATCTGTTGTGTAGAGGTTCACTATGAATCAGAACTAATTTGATGACACCTAACAACAACAAATCATTGCTGATGTCTGATGGATCTTGGCTGAAAGCAGAGAATATCAGAAAGATGTTTACCTGTGCTTTATTGACTATGCAAAGGCTTTCAATTGTGTAGATCATGACAAGCTATGGACAACATTGCAAAGTATGAGTATTCCAGAACATGAGTGCTCATGAGGAATCTGTTCCTGAACCAAGAAGCAATTGTTCAAATAGAACATGGGAACACTGAATGGTTTAAAAATAAGAAAGGCGTGCGACAAGGTTGTATTCTTTCACCATACTTATTTAACCTGTATGCTGAGCAAATATTACAAGAAGCAGTGTTATATGAAGAAAAATATGGCATCAGGATTGGAGGAAGACTCATTAACAACTTGCAATAGGCAGATGATACAACCTTGCTTGCTGAAAGTGAAGAGGACTTGAAACATTTACTGATGAAGATCAAAGAGCACAGCCTTCAGTACGGATTGCATCTCAATGTCAAGAAAACAAAAATCCTCACCACTGGACCAATAAACAACATTCTTATCAATGGAGAAAAGATTGAAGTTGTCAAGGACTTCATTCTTTTTGGATCAACTCTCAACACTCTGGTAGTGTAGTGGTTATGAATCTGGCTGCAAACCGTAAGGTCAGCGGTTTGAAACTACCAGCTGCTCCATGGGAGAAAGATGAGGCTTTCTGCTTCCATAAAGATTTACAGCCTCGGAAACCCTGTTCAGGGTCGCTATGAGTCGGAACCGACTTGACGGCACTTGACAACAACAACAAATCAACACTCACGTAAGCAGCAGTCAAGAAATTAAATGACGTATTGCATTAGGCAAATCTGCTGTACAAGACCTTTTTTTTTTAAAGGGATGTACATTTTATTGAACACCTTAAGTACTCAAGACAGACCACATCTTCAAACAAGGCTCTCACGTGGCCTACACAGAGGACTGAAGCTTTCCCACTGGGGGCAAGGAGATGGAGAACATGGTGGACGGGTCCCCTTAAGAATGTTCTTAGGCCACTTTATCAGCTTTTGCCACAGCTTCTTCAATAGGTCCCACCATATAGAAGGCCTGCTCTGGGAGATGGTTATATTCCCCTGCTAAAATCTGCTAAAATTCTTTGATTGTCTCCTTCAAGGACACCAGCTTTCCCATATGGCCAGTGAGGACCTCAGCAACCAAGAAACGTTGGATCTTCCATGCATGGGACACAGTCAGCTTGTCTTCCTCGGAAAATTCATACATACCCAGGATACCAATGATGTCCTGGAGGGATTTGTAGTCCTGTAGGATCTTTTGCAACCCACGGGCAACATCATAATGCTCATTGCCAACAATGTTGGGATCCATTACACGGGAGGTTGAATCTAAATGATTCATAGCTGGATAGATACCCAGATCAGCTATGACATGGGACAACACAGTTGTAGCATCCAAATGGGCAAAGATAGTGGGAGGAGCAGGGTCAGTCAAGTCATTGGCAGGCACATAAATAGTCTGCACAGAGGTGATTGAACTCTTCTTTGTGGTAGTGATTCTTTCCTGTATGGTACCCATATCAGTAGCCAGGGTAGGCTGATAGCCCACAGTAAAGGGAATTTTGCCCCAAAAAGCAGACACCTCTGAGCCAGCCTTGATGAAGCAAAAAATGTTATCAATAGATAAGCATTACGTCTTGACCTTCTTGGTCTCTGAAGTATTCAGCCACAGTCAGTCCAGTCAAAGCTACTCGGGCACAAGCACCAGGTGGTTCATTCATCTGACCATACACAATGCTACCTTAGAGATAGAATCTTTTAAGTTGATAACACCAGACTCAATCATTTCATGGTACAAATCATTGCCCTCACGGGTCCTCTCACCAACACCAGCAAACACAGAATAACCACCATGGGTTTTAGTGACATTTCTGATGAATTCCATAATCAGTACAGTCTTGCCAACTCCAGCACCACCAAAAAGCCCAATTTTGCCACCCTTGGCA
Organism: Chrysochloris asiatica; assembly: GCF_000296735.1. NCBI lineage: Eukaryota > Metazoa > Chordata > Mammalia > Afrosoricida > Chrysochloridae > Chrysochloris > Chrysochloris asiatica. The sequence continues at coordinate 4,586,325 of NW_006408566.1, forward strand.
CAGGGAGCCAGCAGATCCACAACCTTGATACAGGTAACCAGAATTTCCTGCTCAACACTCATCTCCATGAACTCAGGAGCCTCAGCATGAATAGGTGCAAATTGTTTGGTTTGGATAGGACTTCTCTCATCAGTAGGTTCTCCAATGATGTTCATGATTCTGCCTAAGGTCTCAGGACCAACAGGAATTTTGATTGGTGCGTGTGAATCCAAGAATTTCTGACCTCTAACCAAGTCTTCAGTACCATCCATAGCAATGGTCCTTACTATGCTCTCCCCAAAATGTTGGGCCACCTCCAAAACTAGCCTGCTATCCCTGCCTTGCATTTCCATGGCATTTAAAATGGGAGGTAGCCCCTCATCAAATTGGACATCCACCACTGCACTGATGACTGCCGCGATGCGCCCAGTGGTGGTACCTGCTTTTGGTGAAGGAGATGTTTGCCCAACATAATCTCTGCCAGGTTGGAGTGCTGCCAGGACAGCCCTCAGCAAAAGCTGGATTGGGGGCAGCGATGCTGAAGGGCTGAGTCCCCGAAAAGCCCTGGAGTCTGAGGCAGCAGCCACACGACGCACAGGTCCCAACATGGCAGAGTCTGGGTGACAACCACAAGACCTTTTTAAAGTGTTGAAGAGCAAAGATGTCAGCTTGAGGACTAAGGTGCACCTGACCCAAGCCATGGTATTTTCAATAACCTTATATGCATGCAAAAGCTGGACGGTGAATAAGGAAGACCATAGAAGAATTAATGCTTTTGAGTTATGGCATTGGAGGAGAATATTGAAAGTGCCATGGACTGCCAAAAGAACCAATATTTCCATTTTGGAAGAAGTGCAGCCAGAGTGCTCCTTGGAGGCCAAGGTAGCCAAACTTCATCTCTCACACTTCAGATATATTGTCAGGAGGGACCAGTCACTAGAGAAGGATATCATGTTTGGTAAGGAGGAGGGTCAGAGAAAAAGATGAAGACCCCCAACAAGATGGATTGGCCAAGTGGCAGTATCGATTGACTCAAGCATGGCAACAATAGTGATGTTGGCCCAGGATTGGGCAGTGTTTCTTTCTGCTGTGCATAAGGTTGTTGTGGGTCAGTACCAACTCGATAGCACCTAACAGCAACAACAATATCATATTCCAAAGAGAGGTGATCCAATGGAATGCAGAAATAATCACACAATATAATTAATATCACATGCAAGTAAAACTTTGCTAAAGATAATACAAAAGCTGCAACCATACACATTGACAGAGAACTTTCAGAGGTTCAAGTGGGATTCAGAAGAGAACATGGAATGAGGGATATCATTGCTGACATCAGATGGATTTTGGCTGAAAGCAGAGAATACCAGAAAGATGTTTACCTGTGCTTTATTGACTGTGCAAAGCTTTCAATTATGTTGATTATGAGAAGATTGTGGAGAATGAGTATTCCAGAACACTTAATTGTGCTTATAAGGAACTGTACATCAACCAAGAGACAGTTGTTCAAAAGAAGGGAAAACTGAATGATTTAAAATTAGGAAAGGTGTGTGACAGAGTTGTATTCTTTCACCATATATATTCAATCTGTATGCTGAGCAAATAATTCAAGAATCTGGATTATATGAAGAAAAGATGGCATCAGGATTGGAGGAAGACTCATTACAACCTACAATAGGCAGATGAACAACCTTGCTTGCTGAAACCAAAGAGGACTTAAAATACTTACTGATGAAGATCAAAGACCACAACCTTTGGTATGAGTTGCATCTCAATGTAAAGAAAACAAAAATCCTCAACAATGGACCCATAAGTAATACCATATCAATGGAGAAAAGATTGAAGTTATTATAGACTTCATTTGCTCAATACTCACAGAAGCAGCAGTCAAGAAATCAAGCGTCATATTGCATTGGGTAAATCTGCTACACAAGATCACTTTAATGTATTGAAGAGCGAAGATGTCAGTTTGAGGACTAAGGTGCACCTGACCCAAGTCATGGTAAGGAAGACCATATAAGAATTGATGTACTTGTGTTATAGTGTTGAAGGAGAATAATAAAAGTACCATGGACTGCCAAAAGACCAAATTGGTGTGTGTTGGAAGAAGTATTGTTAGAATGCTCCTTGGAAGCCAGGAGACACTTTGGGCATATTATCAAGAGGGACTGGTTTCTTGAGATGGATGTCATGTTTGGTATAGCGGAGAGTCGAGGAAAAAGAGGCAGATCCCCGACAACATAGATTGGAAGAGTTGCTGCAGCAGTGGGCTTGGTTGTAGCACAGGACCAGGTAGTGTTTCATTTTGTTGGATATAATATCACTATGGTTTGGTACTGACTCTATGGAACTTAACAACAACAGCAACAATGTTGAAAAAATAATCTGAGAACTTGGATTATATGAAGAACATAGCATCAGGATTGGAGATAGACTCATTAACTACATGTGAAATGCAGATGATACATCCTTCATTGCTGAAAACAAAGGACTCAAAGTACTTACTGATAAAGATCAAAGACCACAGGCTTCAGTATGGGTTGTACCTCAATATAAAGAAAACAAAAATCCTTACCCCTGGACTATTAAATAGCATCATGATAAATGGAGAAAATATTGATGTTGTCAGAGTCTTCATTTTGCTCAGATCAACCATCAACTCTCATGAAAGATGCAATCAAGAAATCAAATGACATATTGCATTAGGCAAATCTGCTGAACAAGAACTTTTTAAAGTGTTCAAGAGCAAAGATGCCAGGTTGAGGACTAAGGGGCAAGTGACACAAGTCATGGTATTTCAGTAGCCTCATATGCATGTGAAAATTGGACATTGAATAAGGGAGACCATCGAAAAATTGATGCATTTGAGTTCTGGTGTTGGATAAGAATATTGAAAGTACCATGGACTGCCAGAAGAACAAACAGATCTGTGTTGGAAGAAGTACAGCAAAAGTGCTCTTTGGAAGCCAGGATGGCCAGACTTCATCTTTCATACTTCGGACGTATTATCAGGAGAGACCAGTTCCTGGAGCATGATCTCCGGGTAAATAAAGTGTTATACCAGCAAAAAAGAGGAAGCCCCCCAGTGAGATGGATTTTCACATTGGGCTCAAGCTTAACAAGTGTTGTGAGGATGGTTCAGGACCAGGCAGTGTTTTGTTCTGTTGTGCATGATGTTGCTATAAGTTGGAATCAACTTGAAGGAACATAACAACAACATATGTCCACATGGTACTTATGGAAACCAAAACCAAAACCAATAATATTTATTATTGCTCCAAAGAAAATGAAATACTTAAATAAGAATCCAACAAAAACATTTATTGGACCTGTATACTGACAATTAAAAATGCTGGTAAAAAAATTATAAATGGAGAGAACAAACAAGATGGCAGATCGGATGGACATATAGCAGAGAGCTCCGCCAACAACAACACAGAATACCCGACCAAGCAGGTTCAGGGGATGGTCCCAGAACTCTGAACCACATATAAAGGAATACTTAGAAGGTTGGAAGGCT
>NW_006408566.1:4594528-4605526 GCF_000296735.1 Chrysochloris asiatica
TATGTGCCATGGAGTCGTTTCCGACCCATAGCGACCCTGTATAGGGTTTCCAAGGGTGTAAATCTTTACGGGAGTAGAAAGCCTCATCTTTCTCCCGCGGTGCAGCTGGTAGTTTCGAACCGCTGACCTTAAAGTTCGCAGCCCGATTCGTAACCACTACGCTACCAGAGATACTGCTCCAAAAAACTTGAAATACTTAAATCTAACAAAAACACGTATATATATATGAGTCCTATGTGTGTGTGTGTATGACATAAAAGAGTTATAACATGTGTCAAGGGCTGTAACACTAAAGATAGCAACAGGCCCAGATGGGGCACTGAGGTAGTCAGTAGTGGCAAATGGCTGGGTCAAAAAGAGTCTGTCCTAAGGAGGCTTAGATTACACTAACTATCTTCAGTGTGCTGAGAAGAGGTCACACATCTGAGAGGAGTTGAGAGAGCTGATTTGCACTGAGAAAGGGAGACTATGCCAGTAATTCATAGACAGTTCCATATTCAAATGTTTACACAAATTTCCCAGATTTACCATTGATAAAGAAATTATGACATTGGGGAAATTTTGTTCCATGTTAAATTTAAAAATTAGGACAGTAGCAGAGATCAAAATGATCCAGCCTGTACTGTGCTCTAATTGCACTAGAAAAATTTTCACATAGTGCAAAATCCCAAATGCAGCCACCCTTCTATCCAGTTCTTCAGCATTCTCTAATTCACTTCTAGGTTTGAAAAGCATGGAGCATGGCTGTTTCTTACAAATAACTTCAGCTGTGTTTAGAGAAAAAAATAAGCCAAGCTAGAGAATAATGCTGAGAGATCAACACATGGGTTGCCATTATTTATTTGCTAAAAATATGTTTACTTCAGTATAACATATTTTCAGGGCATCAAGATATGGAATCCTCAGTTCATTCTTTTAGCTCCCCATCTGTTAAGTGTTCTGCCACTTTTATTTTTATAGCAGGAAAATAGTCTCAATTGAGCAAGAGACTCATATATTCCCATTATGTGCAATAGCCTCAGAGGATTTTTTTTAAATATAGTTTTTTCTTCTTCTTCTCTTTTCCATTCTTAAAAGGAGAGTCTATATTCTATGACTAAATGTGATCTTACATAAAAATGTATGACTACAAAACAATTAACTACAAAACAAGCTCACAAACAGGAGCAACTTCAGTGTGTTATAGTGAATTTACTTGATATGGTTCTGCCATCGATTATTCATAACTCTCACCAGTTGATTTGGAGTTGTTATTGTTAAGTGCTGTTGAGTTGGTTTGACTCAGAGGAACCCTGTATAGGATTTCCAATGAACAGCTGGTCAGTTTGAATCACCAACCTTGAAGTTCAAACTGGCAGTGAAGCTGAGTGTTTTTCTTTTGGCACCACCACACCAAGACTCCAAAGAATTGGGTGGTACCATGCAAATAAGGTGTTTGGGACTCTGACACAGGGATCAGTTGTTTTTTGCCATTCCACTAGGTTTAAAATGAGTCATCTCAGAAGCAGGAAGACAGTTCTAACTATGAACAGGAAAAAGTCTAACTAGGAACAAGAAAACACATCTTTTGGACCCTAAGACTCCTGCATGGAGAGGTGGCAGAAGAGGCAGTAGCACAGGAAACAGAGCAACAGGCTTCCTGCCTCACCAACTGAATGCTTTCATTCAGGAAGCTGACTTGCAGAATGGGATGCCCTTTGAGCATTTATCCACAGGCTTAAAGGAGCAGGGCAGAGGCTAAGCTTGCATGGCTGTGAGACCTAGAATAAGAGAGGCATGTCTGTGGGATGGCTGAGAAGAGGCACTTATGAGTTATTCCTCATCCTTAATAATATCCAATTAACTTCCCTAATAAATCTCATAATTTTGAGTTTTGCATGTAAGTTCTATGTCACCATTGTAATTGATCACTGACCCCGACAAAGAAGTAGAACATCCTGGGAGAGTAGAGGTATGTCTGACTTCCATCTCATAGGAATTGACCTTGGGCTGATGTGGAGTTTGATTCTCCTTCTTTCTTGCATAGTCAAAGAGGCCCCACACCATTGCTGCAATGGGTAATGAACAGGAGGCTAAGATTCTGGTCCTGGCTGTGTCTCATCACCACAAACAAGTTACTTGGCACCTTTAATCCTCCCTTTTCTCATCTTTCGAATACTGTAAGAGATTTAGAGTAGGTGATCTCTAAAGTAAGGAACCCTGGTAACATAGTTAATTGTAAGGTCAGCAGTTCAAATCTACCAGCTGCTTTTTGGGAGCGAGATGAGGCTTCTGTTCCCATAAAGATTTACATCCTTGGAAACCATGTACAGGGTTGTTTTGAATCTGAACCAACTCAATGACATGCAGCATTAACAATCACTATGTCTAATATCTGTTTCAGAGACTTTGTTTAAAACAGGAAAAGATATATTCATGAGGCAATTGAACAATCCATGATACTATGGATCTTTGGAGTCAGAATTCTGCCTCAGCCCCTTTCAAATTGATGACCTTGGTCAAGTCATTTCATCTCTGTAAGCCTGCATTTCTCTACCTTTAAACATTAGGCCAATAGTATATACTTCATGTTGTTAAATGCCCTGGAGCTGGTTCCAACTTATAATGACCCTGTATAGGATTTCTGAGTCTGTAAACCTTTGCAGGAGCAGAAATGCTCATCTTTCTCCCGTGAAGCAGTTGGTGGGCTTAAACCACCAGCCTTGTGGTTAGCAGCTCAGTGCTTATCCTATAGTCACGATGCTACACTATACTTCATAGGGTAAAGTTTGTCTATTTGCTGCAATAAATCAATCCCCAAGTCTCAGTAAATTTACACTGTAAAAGTTTATTTCTTGCTCATAAGACATTCCAAAGTAGGTGTTTGTTGGGCACCCTTCCATGTTGTGAAAAATGGAGCAAGTTTGTTTTCTTGTGCTATTGGATAAGCACTGAAATGCTAACCACAAGGTCAGCAGGTCAAACCTCCCTTCCGCTCCTTGGAAATCCTATAAAAAGGTCTCTATGAGTCAGAACCAACTTAATGGCACTTACCAGCAGTAGAACCATTATTAATACAATGGGCTTAAATGTAACAATTGTGAGGTGCAAAACAGGGCAGTGTTTTGTTCTTTTGTACATAGGGTTGCTATGGGTCAGAACTGAATCAACAATATCTAACAACAACAACTGCTATTAGTACATAGGAAGGGAAAGGGAGAGTGTAGAAGACACACCTACCTCTCTCTTCTAAGGAATTTGTGATTACATTGGGCCAACTCAGATGATCCAAGATAATTTTCCCATTGCTAGATCATTAACTTAATCAGATCTGCAAAATCTTTTATGCCTTGTAAACTATTCACAGGTTCCAGGAATTAGGACATCTTGAAGGAGGGAGTGCATATTATTCAGCCTATTGCCAAGATCAAAGGAGAAAGTTATAATTTAAGAATTGGAGACTGACAGGGATTTGAAAATGAGTTCTGTCTTTTTCCAGTTAAATGACCTTGAAATTTGCCCCATTTCCTCTTCTATAAATTGGGGATGACAATAGTAGCTCCTCACAGTTTATCATGAAAATTTATGGAGATTATGCATACAAATTGCCCGGCACATGGTAGATGCTCTAGACAGTAGAGTCATTCTTATTTTACTGTTTCAGGTATATGCTGGAGCCTGTACACATTTAAGTTATGCCCCTTCATCATCCTAGAGTCCTCTCACATTATGGTTGAAGCAGAAATGAGTACTGTGAGTTACTGGAGAGTACAAAGAGGCTATCAATCATGTTCAGCATACTGACCTTCTCTTGACAGGAAAACAGATTAAAGCGTTTTAGAGAACTTTGTAATGGCAAAGATTGAGCAGTATGGTTCTTCTGCTATGTCTGCTAACCCTTATGTTCCAGGACATCATCACGGCCAGAGCTTATTGTGTTCTTAATCACCCAAGAAACCATTTGGCAGGGGGTAAGAAAACTGAAGCATTTTCCTCCATGAAATAGATAGATGGTCACACAAGTCTATCACAAGAATTTGGCCACGCAGTGATCAGGAAAAGGGACAAAGATTTGGGAGGCAATCTCCTCACATTAGAACTCCAGTTTTCAGGGGCAACTGAACGTCCCCAGCTCCATTCATTCCACTGTTAAATGGTTTAGGAATTCCTCTCTTTTTTCTTGCCTCAACTATAAAATGTCATTTCCAGTTAATGAAATCTTCTGGCTGGCATCCCACCATATTCCAAAAGATTTGTAGGCTTAATTTTATCTTGTTTGTAGGCTTAAGTTTGAGTTTGCTTCAAAGCGCTGTGGTCATATGGTCATATTAGATTAATTGTTGTTAACTGCTATTGAATCAGCCCCTAACTCATAGCAGTCCCATTTACAATGAACTATGGTGACCCATGGAGTCCTGGTGTGGTGCTGTGGGTTAATGCGCCAGGCTGCAAAGTCGTTCTAACTGCCAGGTCGGCGGTTCAAGCTCACCAGCTCCTCCTCGGAAATCCTATACAGGGTCGCTGTGGGTCAGTAATGACTCAATGGTGCTAAACAACAACAAGGGGTTACCATATAAGGTGTTTTTGCTTTGTTTTATTTTTTAACTTATTGTGAATTAGGTGAAGATTTACAGAATGGATCAGTGTTCCATTCAATGTTTCATACACATTTTGTTTCATATCATTGATTGCTGTTCCCAGAATGTAACATCACTTGTCCCACTTCCTCCCTGTGTTTCGTGTTTCCACTCCTTCTTTCTTAACCTCTCTGCTAACACTACCCCTAGGGTTTTTATTCATGGATTTTTCCAAAATGGATAGCCAGGTCTCTCTTTACAGTTGGTCTTAGATTGGAAACTTCACTGAAACATGTCCAACATGATAGTGACACATGAACCTCCACTCACAGAAAGGTGCATGAAGTGCACTAGCTGGAAATGAAACTAGGGTCTCCAGCACAGAAGGCAAGAATTCTACTGATTCACTGTTATGCAGAATCTAATCCAGAATGGCTTCAATTTTCCTCAGTTTGCTAATTTGCAAGACAATTGTAGTAGTACATGTAACACCACTGTGACATGTAAAAGCTCTTTCCCAAGGTATCTTCAAATGTCAAATGTCCTTAGGTGGGTAAGTCCTGAGGTGAAGTGGAGAGAAAGTGTTGTGAGTGCATGGGGTTTTGTAGAGAAGTTCTGACAGTGGAAGGAGAGCCCATGAGGTTTAAAAGATAGCAAGAAGGTGCTTGAGTTTAAGTGGCAGGGGTAGCCAGGGTGTGAATCTTATTGTCCATGACTTGACAGATTCAGATGGAGATGAGACTTGGAGTTTCCTGGCACTAAATCAAATGTCAATTGAGAGGCCAAGGTTCTCTCCTATTATCTTCATAATTCACCCATAATATTTATATTAACCTAGCAACCATTCAGGTTTTCTGTAAATAAACTAATACTTGAAATATACTAAGTTATAAGTCCAGCAATTGTTATTACAGCACCTGGAAAGATAGTGTGTAGTCAGTTACCCCAGGCAGAATGAAACAGCAGGAAAAGAAATCAATGGACTCTAGGGAACCTCTTGGAGTGTTTGAATAATAATATTGACTATTTGGGTTTGTTGTTTTATTTGTTGAATGTCTCAGAAGACCATTCCTGTATTATTGATCCACATGCAGTAAGAGATTCCCTTAAAGGCACAAACTATACTTCTAAGATTCCAGTAAATAACTTAATGCTAATCAGTTATCAACTACCATAGCAACTAGAGAACTTTGTCACTCATTAACGGCTTCTAAAGGAGCTCTGGTAGCATAGTGGTTACGAATTGGGCTGCGAACCACAAGGTCAGTAGTTCGAAGCTACCAGCTGCTACGTGGGAGAAAGATGAGGCTTTCTGTTCCCGTAAAGATTTATAGCCTCGGAAACCCTGTACAGGGTCACTATGAGTCGGAATCAACTCCACGGCACATGACAACAACAACAATGGCTTCTAAGACCTCAGCTCCTTAATATATGTGGTTCCAGGAGTCGTGACATTGTCTTTCTGGCTTTTATGAGTTGGGTCTGTGTTATGGAATTAAAAATACTAAGTTTTCTACCAGATGTACCAAAGATTGTCAATATAATAGGTGTCTTGGTGTGGTGCTGTGGGTTAATGCACTGGACTTCAAAGTCATTTAAACTTTAAGGTCAGTGGTTCAGACTCACCAGCCATTCCTCAGAAACACTATACAGGTTCGCTATGGATCAGAGCTGACTTGATGGTACATAACAACAACACCAATGTATTAGGTATAAATGGCACACCATTTTGAGGGAAGGTTCCATTAGATAGTTGAATATAGGGTTGCCTGGGTGCTATATGTCCACAGGACACAGGCCAGACTACATAAGTTATAAGTGGATGGGATGGAGTAGTCAAGTGCATATACCTGTTATGGAGTAAGAGTGGTTCTCCAGGAGAACCGATAGTCCAAAGGGTCTTGGAGAGTAGAGAATCTGGCAGGCAAATTTGTATTACTATAGATATATGTTGTTGGTGTTAAGTGCTGTTGAGTCAGTTCCAACCCATCGCGACCCTGTATAGGGTTTCTGAGGAGCAGCTGGTGAGCTTGAACCGTCAACCTTGCAGTTCAAATGACTTTGAAGTCTGGTGCATTAACCCACAGCATCACACCAGGACTCCAAAGATTTATAAGGGCCAAATAATTTCAAAAGAGGGTGTGTGTGGTGGAGGGAACATATTGACATGTAACAAGGTGTAAGAGGTATATGGTTCAGGAAGGGAAAGTTAATGAAGAAGCAACTGTTGAGTTCAAGGAAGTGCCTGGGAAGGTACAGGGCCTGATAGTGGCCAGAAAGGATGATATACAGATAATATGAATATTACAGATCTCAACAGGGATAGAAATTAATTGTATAAGTGGTTATGAGGCTTAGGTGCCTGAGCACAGGTCCCACATTATGGAGGTTTACTTCTTGGGTAACATGCTCTGTTAGTGTTATATGGAGATGGCCCAGCAGATCCAGGAAAGTAGAAAGTAAGAGTAGTAACAAGGAATGGTGGAGAATGAAGCATAGGTTGTTGGATTTGGGTAAATCCGAGTTGATGTGGTTGTGGGGGCAATAGTGAAGGATGAGGTGGGGACAGTATTGTTGCTAGGTGTCATCAAGCTGGTTCCAACACATGAAGATCCCATGCACAACATGAAACACTATCTGGTCCTGTGCCATGCTAATAATTGTTGTTGGGCTTGAGCTCATTGATGCTGTCACTGTGCCAGTCTAGTTCACTAGGGATCTTCCTCTTTTTCACTGACCCACCACTTTACCAAGCATCATGCCCTCCTCCAGGGACTGGTCCCTCCCAATAGCATGTGAGAAGTATGAGAGATGAAGTCTAGCCATGCTTGTTTCCAAGGAGCATTCTGGCTGTCAGAATCCTGATGTCATATTATTTTTGGTTTAATACAGTTTCTCAGATTATTTGCTCAGCATACCGATTGAATAAGTATGGTAAAAGGATACAACCCTGGCACACATATTTCCTGATTTTAAGCCACTCAGTATCCCCTTGTTCTGTGTGAATGCCTCTTGTTCTATGTACAGGTTTCTGGTGATCAGAATTAAGTGCTATGGAATACCTGTTCTTCCCAATGATATTCATAGATTTTCATGACCCACACAGTCAAAAGCCTTTGCATAGTCAATAAAGCACAAACAAATCTCTGGTACGACTTTGTAGGATAAGCACTGAACTGCTAACCACAAGGTTGGCAGTTCAAATCCATCAGCTGCTCCTGGGAAACCTTATACAAGGTCTCTGTGAGTCTGGATGGCATGACACTTAACAACAACAATCACCTTTGTGGTATTCTCTGCTTTCATCCAAGATCCATGTGACATTAACAATGATATCCCTCAATCCATATCCTCTTCTGAATCTGGCTTGAACCACAAGTAGTTCCCTATCAATATATGGTTGCAGATGTTTTAAAAGTATCTTCAGCAAAATTTTACTTGCATATGATATTATTGATATTATTTGATAATGTCTGCATTTTGTTGGATCACCTCTTTTTGGAATGGGCACAAGAATGGATCCCTTCAAATCTGTTGGCCATGTAGCTGTCTTCCAAATTTCTTTGCTTAGATGCGTGAATGTCTTCAGTGCTGCATCAGTTTGTTGAAAGATTTCAATTTGTAGTCCATGAATTCCTGAAGCCTTGTATTTTTACCAATGCCTTCAGTGCAGCTTTTTATTTTTATTTTTTTCAGATATGATAGTATTTATTTCTTCTTCCTCACTAGGAGCCAGGTTTGAAAATATTAAGAATATTTGAAAATAAAACCTCTCCTAATATAAATACAAACTCTGTATACACAAGTTTGCAGAAGAATACCACCCATGAAGAATTCTATTCTTTCATCTGCTCTCCCTTAGCTGCCTCCTTGTTTATTTTTTAAAATGGTTTATTGTGAATTATGTGATAGTTTACATGGGAGAACATTAATTTTACATTCATCCTATCATATATCATTTCATTGCCATGGTTACAGTCCCCTCCATGCATCATCAACCAACCAAAGTGTATACCCTACAAGCCTGCCCCTGGTCGTTAGCACACAGCCCCTCTCCCTCCCTCGTTCTAAAAGTCCCCAGCTGCTCCTTCTCTTCACTCAGGCATCGCTGCTTCTCTGGGTAGGGTCCAGCTCTCTGCTCTTCTCCCTTGATGGTCCCAGGGACCTCCGCTACTAGACTGAAAAGTTAATCACTCCTCTCCTTGCTACAAAACGTCTACCTTTACATTTCCAACCCTCACAAGTAGTCCTGATAACAATTATTCACTATTGTATCACAAGAGACCTATCCGCATTTCCTTTCATCAGCCCCGCCTAGACAGACTGGATAATACTCAGTGGAGATTCTACCTTCCTCTATGCCCTCTGGGTCTAGGTTTCCTCTTGAAAACTTGTAAGCCAGTAACTTCTTACCTTTGTAGCACCCCCATTTTGGGTAGCCAATGTCCAAGTTGCCCATCCCTGTCTACTCTGTGTATCAGATTACTCTTTTTTTCCTCTTCTTTTTTCTTCTAGTTGAGCTCTGATCATCCAGTCACTGAAGCCAGGTCAAGTGGGTATTATATGCAAGTGTGGTTGTTCTTGTGCATATGCCCTCTCTTATTATCAGCTGGATGCTTCACTCTCCACTCTAGTCTTCTGTGGCTATGTCACTGACTCTGGGCCCAAGAGTCCCCAGGTCTTGCCACACTTCTGGCCAACCAGGTCTCCACCCAGGCTCACAGGAGTCTATTGAACATGGTAGGGCTTAGCTTGCAGCTTCATTGCTGTTTTTCCCTCACTTCCCCTTATAGGTAATGAACGAGTTCACCAATCAGAGCATGTATTCCCATTAAGTCTTAGTCTTGGAAGGACATTTGCTATGAGGGGACACAACCACTTGTCTTGATGTCTCCTGGGTGAGCAATTTGCTTGTTCTTATAGTAATCAGTCGGACTGCTGTATTTTTGTGTGTGTGTGTGTATTTTTCCTGTTGTTCTTTCTTTCAAGAAGAATCTTCTGTTCTAGCCACTCCAGGCTGGTCTTCCCATCCTTTCAAGTAGAAATTTCCCACCTCTAAGATTCTGGATGCTGTTCAGGATTCCACCTATAGTTTATGTAATGCAGAGGCTCCACAGGAAGCCTCCTTCACTGGGCACATTGTAGCCCCATTTTAGGTATTCCAATCAGTTATAGGCAGAATACGGACTGACAAGCTTTCTATGGTGATATTTCTGGCTAATCCTTTCTCTCCCCCTCCAGTGTCTATTTTATAATATAATGCAAGGAAAACCAAGATTCAAAAGACAGCGTCTTAACATCATTTTCCCCCTTTTCCCCATTCCAACCATGTCTCAATCCCTGTATCTCAGAGCTCTGTTGTTCCAAGGTTGTGAATACATCATTATTTACTTCTGTCCCACTTAGCCCATGAAAACCTGCCTAATTGTTCTCCCATCTGCTTTGTTCTTCCATTCCCCTCTCCCTTTTTGTATATTGCTCCCCCTCCCCAGCACCCAAACGATCCTGTGTCTATTCCTTGCCCTGTGCTCCACCTTCCCCTCCCTCTCCTCAACCCACCCCCACATTCCAGCAAGCAGCAAAGAACAGCACTCCCCCATCTCCCCTTTAGTATGTGTTCTTTTTCTTAGTCTTTTACAGTAGTGGTCCTATGCAGTGTTTTGCCTTTTGTGACTGACAAAATTTCACTCAACATATTGTCCTCAAGGTTCATCCATGTTATGCAGTGGCTTGCAGCTTCCCTATTATTCTTCAAGGTAGCATAATATTCCATTGTGTGTATATACCACAGCTTGTTTATCCATTCTTCAGTTGAGCTGTCTCCATCTTCTTGCTATTGTAAATAGTTACTATGAACATTGTTGTGCATATATCTACTTGTGTTATGGCTCATATTTCTTGTGGGTAAATAGCAAGTAGAGGAATTGCTGGATCATAAGGTATTTCTATTTCTTACCTTCTTAGCAAGTGCCATATTGCTTTCCAGAGAGGTTGAACCATATTGCAGTCCCACCAGCAATGCAGGAGTGTCCCAGTCTCTCCACATCCCCACCAGCATTTATTGTCCTCTACATTTTTTATCTTTGCTGCTATTGCTGGTGTGAGATGATATCCCATTGTTGTTTTGATTTGTATCTCTCTAATGGCTAATGATCGTAAACATTTCTTTATGTTTGTTGGATGCCTGGATCTCCTCCTTGGTGAAGTGTCTGTTCATGTCCTGTGCGCATTTTTAAATTGGGTTATTTGTCTTTTTCTTATAGAAGTGTTGTAGTTTCCTATATATTTTAGAAATGAGTCCCTTGTCTGCTGTGTCATTGTAAAAGATTTTTTTCCCATTCTGTGGGTTCCCTTTTACTCTTCTGGTGAAGTCTTTTGATGCACATAAGTTTTTACTTTTTAGTATGTCCCACTCATCTATTTTGTCTACTTTTGTTTGTGT
>NW_006408566.1:4607804-4620585 GCF_000296735.1 Chrysochloris asiatica
CCATGTGGCTTCTAATGCATGTTATTTGTGTCTTCTCCCTCTTTTCTTCTGTTAGGTTTGCCAAAGGTCTGTCAATTTTGTTAATCCTTTCCAAAAACCAGCTTCTTGTACTGTTGATTCTTTCTATAGTTTTCTGTGTTCTATCTCATTTATTTCTGCTCTAATCTTTATTATTTCTTTTCTTTTGGTGGCTATAGGTTCCCTCTGTTGGTCAGTTTCTAATTGTTGTAGATGCTGTGTTAATGTGTTAATTTTGGTTCTTTCTTCTTTTTGGATGTGTGCATTTGTTACAATAAATTGTCCTCTCAGCACCGCTTTCACCATGTCCCAAAGATTTTGGTAAGTTGTGTTTTCATTCTTATTTGTTTCTAGGAACTTTGTGAATTCACGTTTACATTCTTCTACTACCCAGTTGCTTTTCAGCAGAGTGTTATTCAGTTTCCATGAATTTGACTTGGTTTCCTTGGTCTTCCTATTGTTGATTTCTAATTTGATAGCATTGTGGTCTGAGAAGATACTTTGTAGTATTTTGATATTTGTAAATTTATGGAGCTTTGTTTTGTGTCCTAAAAAATGGTCTATTCTGGAGAATGTTCCATATGCACTGGAAAAGAATGTGTATTGTGCTGTTGTTGGGTTGAATGTTCTATACACCTCTATGAGGTCCAGTTGGCTGATTGTGTTGTTTAGATCTTCTGTGTCTTTGTCAAGTTTCTTTCTGGTTGTTCTATCGATTTTTGAAAGCAGTGTATTAAAATCACCCACTATTATTGTGGATTCATCTATTTCTTTCTTCAAATCTATTAGAGTTTGTTTGATGTATTTTGGAGCTCTTTCATTGGGAGCATAGATATTTATTATGGTTATTTCATTTTGTTCAATTGTCCCTTTAATCATGAGATAATGTCCATCTTTATCTATTATGCTGTTTTTTGCCTTGAAGTTTATTTTATCAGAGATAAGTACTTCCACTCCTGTTCGTTTTTTATTGCAATTAGCTTGGTGTATTTTTTTCCATCCATTGACTTTTAAATCTGTTTTTTCTCTGTGTGTGAGATGTGTCTCTTGAAGAAAGAATATTGAAGAATCTTTTTTTCTTATCCATTCTGCCACCCTCCATCTCTTAACAGGTGCCTTTAATCCATTTACATTCAGTGTAATTATCAATAGGTATTGATTAATTGCTGCCTTTGTGTTTGTTTTTTTTTGTGGTGTTGCTGCTTTCTTTGTTCTGTGTGTCTTCCTTTGTTGAGTTCATGCTTTTTGTGTTCTTTCTTGTGAGTTTCCTCATTTTTTTAATGTTGCCATGTTCTTCTTGGATTTTCATTTTCTTGGTATGTTGTGAAATGTTAATTTTCTTTGAGGTTGCCTTATTGTGCATAACTTTTCTCTCCATTTAGTGCAGTCTATTTTATCCTATAATCAACCTGAACTTCTCACCATCTGGATCTCTGTTCCTATGTGTTTATCTTCTTTTACATTGTAATTGTTTTGTTCATAGACTGACCTCCCAGATTCTCTGAGTTTGTTCTTATAGTTTTGTTCTATTCTTGACTCTTCCTTCTGTCAATTTAATTCTGGGAGGTGCTGCCACATATGTCAGTCTCTTGTTGTTATCTGTTCTTGTTGGTTCTTAGTCCACAGAATTCCCTTTAGGATGTTTTGTAGCACAGGGTTGGTTTTGGCAAAATCCCTTAGCTTCTGTTTATCCTGGAATGTTTTGATTACATCATCATATTTGACTGGTAACTTTGCTGGATAAAGGATTCTTAGTTGGCAGTTTCTTTCTTTCAGGGTTTTATATGTCTCCCCATTGCCTTCTTGCTTGCATGGTTTCTGCTGAGACATCTGAGCTTAATCTGACTTGTTTGCCTTTGTATATAATACTTTTGTTTTCCCTAGCTGCTTTCAGGATTCTGTCCTTATCTTTGATTTTGGAGAGCTTGATTATGATATGTCTCAGTGATTTTCTTTGGGGTTCTATCCTTCCTGTGGTTTGTTGAGCTTCTTGAATGTTTATCTTTTCACTTTTCAGGACGTTAGAGAATCTTCTTCCAGCAGTTTTTCAACTATTTCCTCTGTGGATTTGTGTGATTCTTCTTGTTCTGGAATGCCAATAATTCTTAGGTTACTCCTCTTCATGTTGTCCTACGTGAATCTTAGACCTTCTTCAGATTTTTTTAATCCTCTTTTCTGTTTACTCTTCTATCTTAGTGGTATTGAGAGATTTTCTTCCAGATCACTGGTTCTGCCTTCCATCATGTCTGTTCTACTCCTTTGCCCTTTCAGAGTATTGTTTATTTCTGATATTCTGTTATTGATTGTTTGGACCTCTTTCTGTAGGTTTTGAATTGTTTCCAATGCTGTATCTATCTTATTTGATTGTTCCTATAATACTTTCCTAACTTCTTCCCTGTTTTTCTCAACGCCATTGTAAAGTGTTTTGAAACATTTTATAATCACTTTTCTGAATTCCTTTTCAGGTATTTCCAAGGCCTGCCCTCCTTCCAGAATGGAGTTCAGGTCTACCTCTAGGTCATTTGTCTCAGACATTTTATCTTTTTTCTGGACATATGCTGATATGGCCATCTGCTTTTGCTTCTTGGATATGTTTAGTGTTTATCTATGGCCTTACTACTTAATTGAGTATGTGTTTTGGTATTTTTTATGCTTTCTGATTGCTTCCAGGAAGATGTAATCAGGATGTGGGCTTTACTTTTCACTCTTCTTATTGTTTAACTCAGAGTAAGTTTCACAGGTGTTTTTTGCCTCCCTGGTATATGGTAGTTGGTATTGGTTCTTGCCTGGATTTTGGTGTTTTATAGAGTATGATTGTAGTTTGGCTATATGGTAGCAGTTGCTGGCTCTTCTTGTGTAATATAGGGAGAGAAAGAGTCCCCCAAAGGTAGAAGGGGGAGCAAAAAATAGCAAAACATAACCAGCAGAAAAAAGACGAAGAAGGAGAAGAAGAAGAAGAAGAAGAAGAAGAAGAAGAAGAAGAAGAAGAAGAAGAAGAAGAAGAAGAAAATAACCCAAAAAATAACAATGAAAACAGCTAGACTGAATACTGCAGTCAATAATCACAGAATAGGGATAGGAGGGAGAGAAGAGGAAAAAACAAAATATGTAAACTAATACAAGTATGACTTTAATGTCATCTCCTCAGCTTTTTGCTTTCAAAGCTGTCTCAGAGATTTCAAGATGCCAGTGTTGGTTGTTATGCTATACCTCAGGCTTTAATTTCATTTTCAGCCTGTTTTGTTTTTAAACTCTCTTTCCCTCTCTACAGCCCTGTCTTGCCCTTTCCAGTATTAAAACAAAAAAAAACAAAAACAAAAACAAAAAACAGAAAACGTTCAGGGCCTGTTCCTGGGCTGAATATCTGTACACATGTGTGGCAGATGAACCCACCAGTGGTGAGGGTGGGGGGTGTCCACTCACTCAGACTCCCTCTCTAGTCACCAGTATGGAGGTGTGCAAACAGTAGGGGTGCCAATGACCACATACCAAAAAAATAAAAGAAAGAAAATCAGAACAAAGCAAAACTGACAAATTGTATTGTCCACCTTTGCTCCAAGGTTTCCGTGGCATTTTTCCATGGTGTGTCTACTCCCACACTTGGTTTTACCATTTGGCCTCACCCAAGATGTCAGCTCAGGGCCTCCAAGCCCAGCAGATTCAAAAGTACATGATTTCTTACTTCAGCTTCAAGTTCTGCTAGCTATAAGCCTTCAAACTTTAAAAATATTCCTATCCATGTGGTTCTGAGTTTTGGAGCTCTGCCCTGGATCTGGTTTGCCTGGTATTCTGTGGTATGGCTGATGGCAATCTTCACTGCACCTCCACCCTAGCCGCCATCAAGCCCTGCCCCTCTTCAGTGCAGCTTTGACTTCTTTATCAGTACCACTGATTCTTGATCTATATGTTACCTCTTGAAATTGTTGAACATCAATAATTTCTTTCTGAGACAATGACTCTTCTTTTGATGCTTTCTGTGTTATTCTGTACATTGCCCATTGTTGCTGTAAGTGTCATCCATCAGTTCCAGCCCATATCAACCCTATATAGGGTTTCCTAGGAGTGGCTGGTGGGCTTGAACTGCCAACCTTGTGATTCAAACTAACTTTGCAGTCCAGTGCATTAACCCATAGCAGCACCAAGAACAGCATATGGGAAGAAAGCAAAAGGTCATTCAAAAGACAAGAAAGAAAGAAAAGACCAAAACAATATTTGGTTTAAACATAAGACTCTAAAACTTGCTGTTGCATGTAGAGAAGCTAAAGAGACTGGAAGAAACAAGGAGGTAAAAGAGCTGAAAAGAAAATTACAAAGGGCAGCTTGAGACAATAAAGTCAAGTATTATAATGGAATTGCAAAGAGGAATTGCAAAAAAGGAAGAATGTGCTCAACGTTTCTCAAACTGAAAGAACTGAATAAAAAATTCAAGCCTCAACCTGAAATATTGAAGGATTCTGTGGGCAACACACATCTGAGATGAGGAGTCCAATTCAGATTTTAGATATCCACAGTGAAAAACTAAGTGATGGGGTACCAGTGTGAACAAGTCAGCTATTTTGTAGTTTGCACCAAGAGAACAGCCTATTAAAAGGAAGAAGAGTTGATACTAAGTGCAAGCCTATATCATTGTTATTCCTTGATGCAACAGGAAAATAAGCAATGGTAGATCCCTGTTTAATGCCATTTATCAGGGCTTAGGTGTGGTCTAAGCAGATAAGAGCCCACTGATAGGTCACCATTTGGAATGCATTGAGCTACTAGACTAAAATCATCATTCCTGAGGTGATGATCATTTTTTGTACTACCAACTGCAATTGATTCATGAATGGTATCTGCGCATAAGGACCCTAGTGTAGTAGGATTGTTGTTGTTCTTGTTAAGTGTTGTTGAGTTGATTCCAACTCATAGCAACCCTTTATAGGGTTTCTATAGAGTAGTTGGTGAATTTGAACTGCCAACCTTGTGGTTCAAACTGACCTTGTGGTCCAGTGCATTATCTCACAGCACCTGAAAGACACTGGTCATTTTGCCTAATTTCAGGGCTGGTTTAGTTAATTTCTGAGACTGTTGTTGTTGTATGCTGTGGAGGCAGTCCCAACTCATAGTGACCCTCTATAGGTTTCCAAGGAGAGGCTGGTGGGTTTGAACTGACAACCTTGTGGTTAGCAGTCCAGTGCTTATTCTATAGCACCACACCAGGACTCTTAAAGAGGTGCAATAATTAATCAGCACCTTTTTCATCTTCCTTCTGAATATAATACTCAAGTAAATGTTGAATTTTTAAGCAGGTTAAGTCTCTGATCTCATTCTATGTTTTAATTTTATCTCCTCAGTTCTTTTGAAGAGCCCTGGTAGCACAATGCTCAAGCACTCATCTGTTAAAAGAAGGGCTGGTAGTTCAAATCCACCTACAAGCTCTGTGGGAGAAAGATATGACAGTATGCTCCCATAGAGATTATAGTAAAGGAAACCCCCTGGAGCAGTTCTCCTCTGTAACATGGGGTTCCTATGAATTGAAGTTGATACAAAAATGCCTAACAACAACAGCAGCAGATCTTTTGGGTGGCTATTGAGTAAACTTCAGAGAATTTATCATTTATCTCATGGTATTTCTAAGCTTCCTTGTGTAGGACATCCCAATCAATATTATAGTTAAGTTGTGTTAATCACCCTTCAGCTTTCCTTTAGAGATCAAATTCACTTTTGATTTCCCTTTTTAGGGTTCTGCAGGATGGCCTGGACTATGAACCACAAGTTCAGTGATTTAAGCCTATTAGCGGCTCTGTAGGAGAAAAATGAGGCTTTCTGCTCTGTCAAAGATTTACAACCTCAGAAATCCTATACAGGGTTTTTATGAGATGGAACCAACTCAACTGCACTTAACAAGAAGAAGAAGGATTTTGGTATGTTGAAATAACAGGCACTAAGTCAGCTCTAGAATCATAATTGATCTCTCAATAGTGCATTTGTTACTTTAGGACCCTTAGAGGAGAATGGGTAAAACATTCAAGGCCAGTCAGTTTCAGAATTTTACATACAGAGCCCCATGAGTGAGTTCCTCTATGAATTTGAAGACAAGAATGCTTGCTACAGAAGCAAGGGCAGTGATAATTGCAAAGACATGTAATCCTTTTGGAGTTCTAATTAGCCATTATCTCCTTGGATTATGTGCCCCAGCATGTCACATAATCATAGCTCTTCTTCAGAAGTGGTTCACCTGGGTCCCCACACCTACAATGGTGTTTATTAGAAAAGTAGAGTTTGAGTTTTGGCAGGACAACATTGCTTTTATCTATAATTTTTACAAGCCTAAACCAGTGTGATAGTCATGAGCATGAAGACATGGCCTGGACATCTTGTTTGTGAACCCCACTGTAAGAGCAACTTTACCATGCATGGTTCTGTGTGGAAAGTGAATGTCTTAGTAGTAGTCCTTGGGTGTGATCAAGGAAGAATTTATAATTCTACATGATGGTTCTCTGGGCAAAGGCCTGGAACTAAGAAACAGTGTGGTAAATGTGTAGACATCGTACAGACAGACAGTCCCAGCAGCAGGAAGAGTCCACTGGAATGAAATTTAAAAGAAGCAACAGAAACAGTCATTAGTGATGACTGAACAACATGATGAACGTAATTAATGTCACTGAAGTGTACAGATGAAGACTATAGAAATGGAAAATGTTCTGTTTCCTATATACTTTATTGTTATTGTTGTTAGTTGTCAGCGAGTTGATTCTGACTCATGGCAACCCCATGTGCTACAGAGACTGTCCATTAGTAGCATTTAGCTACTAATGGAAAGGCTGGTAGTTCATATCCACCTACAAGTAATGTGGGAGAAAGACTTGTCAATCTTCCCACATTAAGACTGAAGCATAGAGAATCCTATGTGGCCATTCCTCTCTGTCACATAGGGTCACTATGAGTCAGAATCAACTCACCAGCACTTAGCAACAACACAACAATCTTAATGGAAGTAGATTGTGCAGGAAGCAATGATTACAGACAGGAGATAAAACTAAGGCTGCTAAGTTTCTTTCCTATGAACTTCAGAATATAGAATCAGCTTATATCATTAAGTCTTTGATATTAAAAAATATGAGACACACACATAGAGACAAGTGATATACCAGTGCAGGTATTATTATAATTTTGTAGCTAAGTTATTCAAGTCAATACTCATTTACTGAATGCCAAATACCAACTTCTAATTACAAATTCCAGTTTGTCCTGGGGGCATGAATGGCAAATGAATGATGGAAAAGAAGTTTCAAGCAATGAAATGGGAAGGGCAGTTGCTGCAGGATATTATGATAAATAAGACACTGAAGACAGACACCCCTGTAACCATAAGGAGCAAAAGAAGAGGGTGAGTCATGTTATTCTCATTGGGATAGAGAAACTAAGGATGGGAGGGGGTGGAAATTCATAACCTTCCCCATTGTGCTTAACAGCTTCCACTCCTATTTCTTGTTGATTTTGCCTTTTTTATCTTCATCTTTTTTGCATTATCATTCAGTACTTTTAAAAATTCTTGAAATAATCACAGTAATCATTCAGAAGCTACAATCCACATAATTAATGTATCAGGACTGGAGGATGGTTATGAATTTTAGAGCAGAGTCAAAGTTAAAAATTAAAGTTATAATTTCTTATTTTTCAAAGCTGGAGGTAAATATCTCCTGCTACCAATCATGTACAACATTTGTATGCTATGCTTTGTGCTTTGGTGTTTTTGTGAAAAGTTAAATGACCTCTAGTACACTGTGACATCCCTAAAACAAGGGACCATGACTCTCGAGTCACTAATCTTCACTACACAATTACTGGCACATCACAGGTGTCAGTAAGTGTTGCTGAATGAACAGATGGAAGAAAAGTTTAGATAAATCAGCCTGTTCCTTGGCTTCTCTCACTCCTGCTCCTTACCTTTGGACATCCCTATTTACCATCTAGGTAGACACACTATGATATGTCTATCTAGACAAAACCTCTAAGTGGGAGATATTAGAGAAAAATATCTGACCACATTTGTTATTGTTGGTAGGTGCCATCAAGTTGGTTCCAACTCATACAGACCCCATGCATAACAGAAAGAAACACTGCCTGTCCCCATGCCATCCTCACACTTGAGCCCATTTTAGAAGCTGGTATTTTTTTTGGCATCCCATGAAAAACAATAATTTCCCTCACAGGTACTGACAAGTTACCCAGACAAAAATGTAGGGACATTTAAAAATTGCTCAGACATAGGTGGCTTATATTCAAGACGATTCAACAAGGAATTTTGGAAAATTTATCAATGTAGTCTAGGTGTACGTAAAGAGGGGAAGAGACAAAAGCTGTACAAAGAACGATGCCTGTATTTAAAATTTTACAAATTGTTAGAAAAAAATAGACATATATTTGGAACAATAAATCAGAAGCCAAATTGTGATGTCAAGAAACTGGGAGAGGTACCTATGCAATGAGTAGTCAAAATAATCGGACTCAGTGTGGACCAGTGGAAGAAGAGTGGAAGGGGCTTGTCAAAAGGCTCTGGAATCCCAGGTATGTGAACAAATGATCCATGTCATTTGGATCTGTACCTCAGCTTTCTCATCTATATAAGAGGTTAATAATAATGTATTATTTGTAAGGCTGCTTTGTTAATCAAATGAAGTCAACTCTGTGAATGCATTTTGTAGGTGAGGAAGTACAGGGCAAGTGACAGTTAATATAGATGGGCCTTAAAAGGTGATAGCGTTAAGACTGGCAACAAGGATGGGAAAGGTGTCCCATAAAGATGAATAGCCACTGGGTTTATGTTTATGGTGGTAGAATAATTTAGAAAAGGATACTAATAATGGTTGCACAACATGAAGAATGAAATCAATATTACTGAATAATTCATGGAAAAATATTGAGTTGGTAAATGTTTTGTTATGCATATTTTACCACAATTTAAAAAAAAAAAAATTAAAGATGAGTTGCATGAGTTATGAAGTATAGAAGCAAAAGTTAGAGGAAAGATTGAGAATTCTGGCCCAAATGAAGCATACCATTATACTGGGATCCTGTTGTTGTGTGCTGTAGACTTGATTCTGAAATGCAGCAATTGTATAGAGCAGAGTAAATCTGCCCCTCAGGGTTCCCTGGCCTGTAATCTTTACAGGGCCAAACAACCAGATTTGTTAAACACACAAGTCAATGGTGGGTTTCAACCCCGACCTTTCGGTTAACAGCTGAATGTTTTAACCAATGCATCACCAGGACATTAAAAAAAAACACCCATACACTTCCACTGAGTCAATTCTGATTTACAGTAACCTTCTACAGGCTTTCTGAAATTAAATATTTATGGGAGCTGACAGCTTCATCTTTCTCCCTCAGAATGGTTGGTGGGTTTGAACCACTGAACTTAGAGTTATCAGCTTAACACCTAACCCACAGCACCACCAGGACTCCTTTGTTGTTGTTGTTGTTTTAAGTATCATCGAGTTGGTTCTAACTGATTGTGACCCTGGATAGAGGTTCAAAGGATCTTGAACCACTGATCTTGTGGTTCAAACAGGTTTTGCAGTCCAGTGCCTTAACCCACAGTGCCACACCAGGACTCTTTTAACTGTATTACAATTATTTTTTATAATCTGAAATTTAAATTTAACAGAATATTCTGTATTTTTATTTACTAGATAGGGCAACCCTACATAGGCTTTCCCAGCTCTGCTGTAAAATTCAACACATCTCTCAAGGTTCCAATGCCACATGTTTGACAGAATTTTCTGTTTCTGAGGTGGGAGCAAGGGATGGTATCATTTAATTAAAGATTGGGCTCTGGGTCAGATGTCCAAGATTTAAAGCTCATCTCTCCTGGTGGACCATTTGTGTGATTTAGGCTAATTTATTTTGTCTGTCTGGGTCCGCCTATTGTCTTCTGCATAAGAACTTACTTCATGGGATTGTTTTGAGAATTAATTCCAAACACAGTGCTTGTCAGAGAACAAGTGTTCAATGTTGTTATTAGGGCACTTTTTCTTCTCCAGGTTTTCCTCCTCTCTGACCTTTAGTTTAGCCCTGCTTCTTTCTTCACTCATTTCTTAAATATTGACATTGCCCAGAGTTCCATTCTCTGCTTTGATCTTTTTATTTAATGTGCTTTTCTTGCATAGTCTCAATAATTCATCCATCCATCCATCCATCCATCCATTCTTCCATCCACCCAGTCATCCAGTCATCCATACATAATATTTTTGAGGTTAAACTCTATGAGATTATACTATACTATATTCTCTGGTAGCGTAGTGGTTACAAATCGGGCTGCTAACCTCAAGGTGGGCAGTTTGAAACTACCAACTGTCCCGTGGAAGAAAGATGAGGCTTTCTGCTCCCATAAATATTTGTAGCCTCAGAAACCCTGTGCAGGGTCACTATGAGTCGGAACCGACTCCACGGTACTTAACAACAACACATTTTATATACTATGCAGAAATGAAAAGATATGATCTCTATACTTAAGGAACTTAATCTCATGAGCATGTCACAGAAAATGTCATGGAAATTTCCCCAGAGGTTGGCACTTGAATAATGCTTGAGGAATTAGCAAAAGAGATCCAGGTATAGAATGGAGGTAGGACACTTGCAGCAGAAGGAACGGCATGTATAAATGCTCTGAGGAAGGTGCTTAGCACATTTAAGGACAGAGAAGGACAATATTCCTGCAGTTTTGAGGAGTAACAGGAGAGTGAGATAAGAGTTTGAAGGAGACACAATAACCACAAGTAGCACTCTGTAGATCATAAGAATTTAAGTATTGCTGTATGTATTGGAAAGTCTTGGGAGCGTTGTAAATAAAGGGTTGAAATGAAAAGATTTGCATTTTTGAAGATCAATCTGGCTGCTGTTCAGTGAACAGGATGGCGAGGACAAAAGGCTGAGTGATAGATGAGTTGTAAGTCGTATGGAGGTTATTGCAGTCCAAGTGAAAGATGATAGTGCCTTACTGAGTATGGTGGCATTGTATTGCAGCATAACTCTTAGGTTCAGGTTACATTTTCAGGGTGAAAATAAATTGAACTTAATGTTTAATTGGATATTGAGGGTGTAGTGAGAGAAAAAGAGAACTCTCAAGTAGAGAATGGTACCATTTCTCCAATAAATAACACGGGAAAAGGCACAGGTTTAAGCAGGACGAGCATATGTTCAGACAAAATGTGTAAAGTTTGAGATACCTGTAAAATATCAAAGTCACATGGAGGAAGCTTGGTATATATGTGAATCTATAAACTCAGTTTTCAGAAGAGCTTTCTGTGCCATCTGTTCATGATCTTTGATGAGGGAAGACATTCATAAACATAAAAACTCAGAGAAACCAGAGACACTGACAACAAAATTAAAATGCAAGTGACAAACTAGGAGAAAATGTTTGCAAAATACAAGTGAAATAAAAGATAGGCTATCCAGATTATATAAAAGAATTCCTCTGAATGAACAAAAGAAAAGATATATAATCCAATAAAAATATGCAAAAGAAATGAGTGTACTATTCATAGAAAAGGAAATTCAAATGACCAGTACTCACCCATTAGCTTTGAGTGGAGTCCAACTCAGTGACATTAAAGGAAAGAGTAGAGGTGCACCATAAAGTTGCCAAGACTATGAATCTTTACGGACGTAAATTGCCTCATCTTTCTCCAGTCAAGGAGCTGTTGGGTTCTAATTGCCAAACTATCAGTTAGCAGCCAAACACTTTAACCACTGTTTTACCAAGGTTCCTGATAAATGACGAATAAACCTATGAAAAGATGAGGAATGAATAATCTATAAAAGCACATGAGATGCCATTTTCTCACACATCATTTTTGTTGTTAGGTGATGTCCAATCGGTTCTGACTCATGGCAACCCTGTCTAGGGTTTCTGAGGTAGGTTTGAACTGCTGACCTTGTGGTTCACAAGCCAGTATTTATCCTACAGTGCCACACCAGGAGTCTTTCTCCCACATCAAAGGGGTAAAATTATTTAAAGGTGGATATTATCACATGTAAGAACACTGGTAGTACTGTAGGATAAGCACTGGACTAACCCACCAATGGCTCCTGGGGAGAAAAATTAGGCTATCTGTTCCTGTAAAGAATGACAATCTCAGAAACACTTTGAGTCAATTTAAGTCAGAATCAACACAATGGCAGTGAGTTTTGTTTTTTCTTATCAAGTTAAGCAATAGAGCAAGCAAATGGGTACTCTAATACAGAGTGTAAATTGGCATGACACTTTTTAAAAGTTTTTTTTATTGTGAATTGCATAATAGTTTACATAGGAGAACATATTTTTTGTTGTTGTTATTGTTAGGTTTACATGGGAGAACATCAGCTTTACACTCATCCTATCATTTTTTGTTTCATTGCAATGATTACAATCCCCTCCATGCATCATCAAATAACCAAAGGGTACACCACACAGGACCGCCCCCCAGTCCTCAGCACACAGCCATTCTCCCTTCCTGAGTCCAGTGTCCCCAGCCACTCCATGTCTGTCTCCATCCCTGGCATCACTGCAACTCCGGGTAGGGTCCCGCTCTCCATTCTTCTCACTTGATGGTCCCAGGGACCACACCTTCTGGGCTGCAAAATCAATCACTCTCCTCCTTTTGTCAAAAAACATCTACCTCTATATTTCCTACCCTCACAGTCAGTCCTGATGGCAATTATTCACTACTGTACCACAAGACTCTTATCCCCATTTCTTTTCATCAGCCTGGTCCCAACTGATTGGAAATCATTCAGT
>NW_006408566.1:4621829-4641943 GCF_000296735.1 Chrysochloris asiatica
GGAGTAGAAAGCCTCATCTTTCTCCCGCGGAGCGGCTGGTAGTTTCAAACCGCTGACCTTAAGGTTCGCAGTCCGATTCGTAACCACTACGCTAGGGAAAACAAGATTAAAAAGACAGCCTAGCATCTTAACATTATTCCTACCTTTCACCCATTCAAACCATACCTTAATCCCTGTATCCCTGAGCCCTATTGTTCCAAGTTTGCACATCCATCCATCCTCATTTACCTCTGTCCCACTTAGCCCATGCAAACCTGCCTAACTGTTCTCCCATCATCCTTGTTCTTCCAAACCCTCCCCCTTCTTGAGTATTGCCCACCACCACCACCCCCAGCCCCCAAGTTATACTGTGTCTATTCCCTACCCTATGCTCTATCTTCCCATCACTCCCTGCCCTTCTCTCATCCCATACATCCTGGTGATCAGCAAATATAATATTTTTACCCCCTTTTAGTGTGGGTTCTTTTTCTTACACCTTTACAATAATGGTCCTATGCAGTATTTCTCCTTTTGTAATGGACTGAAAAGATGCTCTGTAGCATTTTGATGTTTGTAAATTTATGGAGGCTTGACACATGGTCAGTTCTGTGACCTGACACATGGTCAGTTCTGGAGAATGTTCCATGTGCACTGGAGAAGAAAGTATATTGTGTAGCTGTTGGGTTGAATGCTGTTGAGTTGAAGTTGGTTGATTGTGCTGTTTAGTTCCTCTGTAGTTTTGTTGAGCTTCTTTCTGGTTGTTCTGTCTCTTTTAGAAAGTGGCGTATTAAAATCCCCCTCTATAATTTCAGATTTATGTATTTCTTTCTTCAGTTCTAGTAAGGTTTGCTTCATATATCTTGGTGCTTTTTCATTGGGAGTGTAGATATTTATTATGGCTATGTCGTCTTGCTCAATTGACCTCTTTGATAATGAGATAGTGTCCTTCTTTATCTCTTATGTTTGTTTTGTCTTAAAGTTTACTTTATCAGAGATTAGAATTGCCGCTACTGCTTGTTGAGTGTTGCAGTTAGCTTGGTATATATTTTCCATCCTTTAACTTTTAGTCTGCTTTTGTCTGTATTTAAGCTGTGTCTCTTGCAGGCAGCATATTGAAGGATCTTATTTTCTTATCCAATCTTCCATTCTCTGCATCGTCACTGGTGCATGCATTCAATCCACTGACATTCAATGTAATTATCGATAGGTATGAATGAATTGCTGCCATTATATTAATTTTTTGGTAGTGCTGTTCGCTTCTTTGTTCTGCATGCCTTCTTGTGTTGAATTTGTGTTTTTTCTGTTATTTCTTGTTGGTTTCTTCTTAGTTTTCATGTTTGCTTGTTCTGCTTGGAAGTTCATTTTCATGGTAAGTTTTGAAGTATTAACTTTCTTTGGGGTTACCTTATAGTCTATTAACTGTTCTCACCATTTAAAAGAATTTATTGTATCTTGCAATCTACCTGACATCCTCACCACCTGGATCTCTGTTCCTACACTTAATCCCTTCTTTGAAATTGATATTATTTTGATCTTCAGTTGACTTCCCAGCTCATTTGAATTTGTTCGTGTAGTTTTGTTCTGTTCTGGACTCTGCTATCTGTCGACTGAGTTCCAGGTGGTGTTGCCATACCTATCAATCTCTGGTTATTGTCTGTTCTTGTTGGGTTTCAGTCCAAAGAACTCCCTTTAGGATGTTTTGAAGTGCTGGATTAGTTTTGATAAAATCTCTTAGATTTTGTTTATCCTGGAATGTTTTGATTCCACCTTTATATTTGATTGACAGTTTTGTTGGATAGATGATTCTTGGTTGGCAATATTTTTTTCTTTTAGGGTTGTGTATATGTCTCCCTGGAGCTCTGGTAGCATAGTGGTTACAAATAGGGCTGCGTACCGCAAGGTCAGCAGTTTGAAACTACCAGCTGTTCCATGGGAGGAAGATGAGGCATTCTGCTCCCATAAAGATTTACAGCCTTAAAAACCCTATACAGGGTCACAATGAGTAGGAACCGACTCCACAGCACACAACCATATGTGTCTCCATTGCCTTCTTGCCTGCATGGTTTGTGCTGAATCGTCAGAGCTTAATCTGATTTGCTTGCCTTTGTAACTGACACTTCTCTTCTCCCTGGCTGTTTTTAGAATTCTCTCCTTGTCTTTGATTTTGGAGAGCTTGATTATTATATGTCTTGGTGACTTTCTTTTGGGGTCTATCTTTCCTGGGGTATGCTTGGCTTCTTGAATGTTTATCTTCTCATCTTTCAAGATGTTAGGGAAATTTTCTTCCAGAAGCTCTTCAACTATCTGTGGACTTCTCTGATTCTTCCTGTTCCAGAATGCCAATAATTCTTAAGTTGTTCCTCTTCATGTTATCCAGCATAAATCTTAGACTCTTTTCAGATTTTTTTAATCCTTTTTTCATCTTGATCTCCTATCTTAGCAGTATTGAGAGATTTGTCTTCCAGCTCGCTAGTTCTGGTTTCCATCTCTTCTATTCTGTTCCTTTCCCCTTTCAGTGTATTGTCCATTTCTGATATTTTATTATTAATGATCTGGACTTCTTTTGCAGGTTTTGAATTGTTTCCAATGCTGTATCAATCTTGTTTGATTGTTCTTGTAGTACTTTCCTGACTTCTTCCTTGCTTTTCTCCACCCCTTTTCAGAGTATTTGAATTTGTTTCCATATCATTCTTCTGAATTCTTTCTCAGACAAATCCAAAATCTGCTCTTCCTCTTCTGGAGAGCCTTTGTCTGTCTCCAGCGCATTTGTCTCAGTAACAGTTTTCTGTTTTTGGACATGTTTTGAGATCATTTGTTGTGTTTGAGATCTTTCGTTTGTCATTTCCAGTAGTTATGTGGATTTTTTAATGCTTAAATGGATGTTGTTGTGTTAATAAGTTTACTGAGTATCTCCTGGTGGATATGATCAGGAGATAGGCTTCCCTTTTTCGCATGTGATGCTTAGCAGCTGTTACTGGTTCTTGTCTCAGTGGTGGAATATTATGGGTATGCTAGTAGCTTGGCTGTATGACCATGATTACTGTCTCTTCTTGGGTAATGTAAGGAGAAAAAGCTCCCACCTCCATGAAAAATGTGTGATCGAAAGGACCAAAAGCAGAAACAACTTAAAAGCAGAGACAAAAACCATCACTTTGAAACAAAAATAAAACTGTGACCAACTGTCCAGTTGGCTTGCTACATAGGCAGTGTGTGTGTGTGCACTGTAGAAACTTCCAGCAGTGGGTTGAAGTGTCTGCTTGCTCAAGCCCCTCCTCTAGTCACCCCCGTTGAGGTGCACAGATAGATATTGAGAAGTTAATGAGAAAAAGATTGTTTACTACTTTTGCCTCTGAAGGTCAGTATGTGTGCGCACAGTGTAATTCTCAAGATAGTTGTGTCCTTTTATGTTGGGGTTTTACAGATTGTTCTGTGGTTTGTCTGTCTGGCCTGATATGCATGCTTGCTTTTTTGTTGCTATATAGGCCTGAGTAAGGCTTGTGCATGAGTTAATTTATGGCTGTAACCCCTGAGCTGATGTCATAAGTAGCTACCAAGCTCTTTCTCTCTGTACCATGGGAAAACTGTGGGGTCAGCGCTGGACGTTTTTTTTGGTGGGTGGGGTATGTGTGCACCCACCTGCCTGAAAGTGTCTGGGCTGGGCAAAGAAGGACAGGAAAGAGGAGGTAAAATGTGTAGAATCCCCCACACCTCCTTTTACAAATGTCACTGCACCGCTTTTAGCTCGGTTCCCTGTGCCAGTCTGGCTGTAGCCCCGCCCTCTGAACTCTGTGTGGGTGGGGTGGCTGCAGAGGAAGTCCCATCTTCAGAGATTCCTAACTCGTGGTATTTTCCTTTATATCATGATTTTTTTCACTTGTGAGTGTGGGGAAACTGACATCCTGGACCTTAAGGTAGATCTACAGCTCTGATGTTGTAAGCTATGGGGTGGGTTCCCAAGGTCAAAATGTCATAAGAAGCATCCTGCAGGTTTCCTCTCTGCGCCATTGGAAAACTGTGGGTGTAATGCTGGACCCTTTTGGGGGTGTGCCCCCGCCCACCTGAAGGTTTCTGGGCTGTGCAGTGAGGGCGTGATAAGGGTGAAGAGGAGTGATACATGAAAAATGAAAAGTGAAAGATGAAAAATCAGTCACACTTCTCCTTTCACTGCTCTGTGGCTTCTAGTGCTGGGTGGCTGCCTCCGCTTTGCTGTGGCACCACCCTCTGGCCTCTGGCATGACACTTTTGAAGGTTCTGTAGCATTATTTACTAATGTTATAGGATATATATGCTATGAACAGCAGTTCAACCTTTCCGTTTTACCTAGAGAAACATTCACCAAAGAGGGTGTCCTTTGCTGTGTTGTTTATAATAGTGAAAAAGCTGTAAACTATATATGAATATATGTTTACCTTTCTTCGTTCCACAAATTGTTGTTGTTGTTAAATGCCATCAAATTGATTTCAACTCATACTGATCCTGTACAGGTCACTTCTCCAAGGAGAAGCTAGTGGGTTTGAACCACCGAACTTGTGGTTTGCAGTCCAGTGCTTATCCTACAGCATCACACCAGGCATCTTTCCATGAATTAATATGTGGGGAAATATGAGAAAAGATCTCCAATCTGGCTGCAATATCGAATGAGTAACATAAATTGCACAGAACTATACTTTGGAAATATGAATGGAGGTCAAAGGGGCTTTTGCCTTTTTGTTTTGCTTTGTTTTATTATATTTCTTAAAGTGAAAATATACATATTTATATGTTATTTGTGAAATAAAATTACGTTTTCAGTCATTGAAAAAAGAAAGATCTTGGATGGCAGTAGGAATTGTGGGTCACTGTGATGAGGAGCCCCTGTAATGATGTAAAATAATCCTGATGTCGGCTGTTGAAACACACCAGCTTCTCTGAGGGAGAAAGTTGAGGCTTTCTAAAAGATTCTCAATCTCAGAAATCCTATACAGGGTTGATGTGAGTCTGAATGAACTGGATGGCAGTGGATTTTGGTAAGTTATAAGTATATGTGGGAGTGGATGAGATTACCTAGAAGTAAAACATGGAACAATGATAAGAGGCCTAGAATTAAGACCCAAGGAACTCTAATATCTGAAGGTTATATAAAAGAGGAAGAATTTCAGACTGTGGACAAACCAAAAGAAGAAAAGAATAAAAAAAACTGAAAGAGCATGTTGTCACAGAATTAAAAAGAATTAAGCAAAAGATAATAGAAAATAATGATGTTTAACACTCAGGTATGGACTGCTAAACACAAGGTCAGTGGTTCAAACCCACCAGCTGCTCCTTAGAAACCCTATACAAGGTCATTGTGAGTCAGAATCGACTGGACGGCACTTAACAACAACAACAAAAGCACTCAGGTTGCTGAGCAAATACTCTGAGAAGTTGGACTATATGAAGAAGAACCTGGTATCAGGATTGGAGGAAGACTCATGAACAACTTGAGATATGCAGATGACACAACCTTGCTTGCTGAAAGTGAAGAGGATTTAGAATACTTATTGATTAAGATCAAAGACTACAGCCTACAGTATGGATTGCACCTCATGTAAAGAAAACAAAAATCTTTACAAATAGATTAGTAAATAACAGTATGATAAATGGAGAAAAGACTGAAATTGTCAAAGACTTCATTTTGCTGGGATCCACAATTAACAATCATGGAAGCAGCAGACAAGAAGTCAAATGATGTATTGCATGAGGCAAATCTATTGTAAAAGATCTCTTTAAATGTTTAAGAACAAATCTATCAGTTTGAGGACTAAGCTGTGCCTGATCCATGCCATGGCATTTTCAGTCACCTTATAGGCATGTGAAAGTTGAACAATGAGTAAGGAAAACTGTAGAAGAATCAATACATTTGAATTATGGTGTTGGATATTAAAAGTATCATGGACTACCAGAATAATAAACAAATCTGTATTGGAAGATGTGTAACCAGAATGCTCCTTAGAAGCCAGGAAGGTAGGACTTCATCTCTCATATTTGGCACATATTATCAGGAGGGACCAGTCCCTAGAAAAGGGCATCATGCTAGATAAAGTAGAGGGTGAGCAAAAAAAAAAGGAAGACTCCAACGAGATCGATTGACACAGTGGTAGCAGCAATAGGTTCAAACATAGCAACAATTGTGAGGATGGCTCAGGACCAGGCAGTGTTTCATTCTGTTGTGCATAGAATCTCTATTAGTAGGAAATGACTCAATGGCACTTAACAACAACCACCACTCATGGAGCAGCTGCCATGTGGTAGACACTATGTTGGCTCTTTACGTGCATTAATTTACTTAATTCTGACAAAAAAACTTTAAGCAGTTAGTAATGTCCAGTGTGGCACAATGCTTCTAACCACAGGTCAGTAGTTCAACCCACCAGCTGCTCAACAGCAGAAAGATGAGACTGTCTGATTCCATAAATATTTACAGTTCTCTGTCCTATATGTATCAGAATTCATACCATGACAATGGTTTGGATAAGACAAATAAAAGGTTGTTTATCTATTGTTTAACACCATTGAGTTGGTTCTGACTCATAGTGACCCTGCATAGGGGTTCCGAGGAGCTCCACTTCAAGGCTGACTTTAAATTAGATTGTTCTGTTGCCTGAAGACTGTTAGTTTGTCCACACTTCTCATACTACATTCATGTATTCTCAGGTTAAATGTTGAGTTTATAAATAATAAAGGCTTCATGCTTCTCTGGCTCCTCCCTTACAATGTTCCTTTTTTCCTGACTATTGATATTGTTGGTGTGTACCTTGAGTTAGCTCTTACTCATAGTGACCTTGTATTGTGTTTCCAAGGAGCAGCTGGTGGGTTTGAACCATCAACCTTGTGGTTAGCTGTCCAGTGCTTATCCTACAGCACCACACTAAGATTATTGATGTTGTTGTTTAGTGCAGGTTTTCAAACCCCAGACTGGTACTGTCACTAGTGTGAAGTTTCTTGGTTACAGTTACAACTTGGCTCCAATAGACACAAACACAGTTCCAACAAAATGTAGCTTGGCAAAGAATATCCAAACAAATGGTTAGAATTAGGTACTTGCATATATTAACTTCTTAGTTAATGACATTTTTTTCTATCACATAAACACTTTTTCAGAGGTAATGAGTTGATCATAAAGAGCTTCTTTTTTTTTTTTTTCTCCCAATGTCTTTTCTGACGTCCAAGATCCCCAAGATAAATTCAATCTGCCTAAATTAAAAAAAAAAAAAATCAGTAGCTTTTCCTTATTATAGCATTAATCATTAAAAAAAATAACACAGGAAGATCCCATTCATAGCAGTGTGCACACATAAGAACACTGAAAATAGATATTAATAACCTAACAAGAAATGTGTTAGAGCTATAGAATAAAAGCTATAAATCTTTTCCAATGGTAATTTAAGAAAAATTTAATAAATGAGGAGACATGCCATGTATCTAGATGAAAATATTTAATATGTAAAGATTATGATTCTCCCTAAATTAATCTAGCCATTTAGCATAATTCTCATTAAATCACAAAAGATTTTGATTAAGTGCTTCTAATATTCATCTGGAAAAGTAAACAGGCAGAAATAGCCAGACTACTGAAAAAGAAGAATAAGAAAGACAGATAAACATTTTAATATACCATAATTTATTCAATCTAAGATGCCAGTGACTATAAGACAAACCATTACTTTTATGTACGATTCAGAAAGAAAAAGTTTAAATACTGTCAGTTAAATTGTGATACAAAGTCTTAGTATCTATTGTAAGACACATTCTGATTTCAGAGTTCTTAAATATATATATATATTACCTTTTGATCAATGAAATATAATTTTAAAAATACTCTCTCTCTTAAAACTTGAACTGAAACTCTCTCTTCTGGCCACCATTTAGCTAAAGATCAGACTTTGTTGTTGTTGTTAGGTGCCATAGAGTTGGTACCAACTCATAGTGACTATGCACAACAGAACAAAACACTGCCTGGTCCTGTCCCAACCTCAGAATTGTTGCTACATTTCAGTCCATTTATATTGCCACTGTGCCATTTGGTCTTGTTGGAGGTTTTCCTTTATTTCTCCGCCCCTCCACTTTACCAAACATGATATCCTTCTCCAGTGACTGGTCCCACTTGATAATATGTACAAAGCATGAAAGACAAAACCTGGCCATCTTGGCTTCCAAAGAGCATTCTGAGTGTACTACTTCCAATGCAGATTGGGTTGTTCTTTTGGAAGTCCATGGTACATTTAATATGCATCTCCAATACCATAACACAAATGTGTCAACTATTCTATGGTCTTCCTTACTCAGTGTCCAACTTTCAATGCATATGAGGTTATTGAAAATACTATGGCTTGAGTCAGGCCCACCTTAGTCCTCAAACTGAGATCTTTGCTAGTCAATACTTTTAAGAGGTCTTATGCAGCAGATTTGCCTAATGCAATATGTTGTTCAATTTCTTGGGTGCAGCCTCCATGAGTGTTGATGGTTGATACTAGCAAAATGAAGTCTTTGACAACTCCAATTTTTTCTCCATCTATATTGATGTTGTTTGTTGTTCCTATGGTCAGGATTTTTGTGGTTTTTATATTAAGGTGCCACCCATACCAAAGGCTAAAATCTTTGATTTTCATCAGTAAGTACTGCAAGTCCTCTTGACTTTCAGCAAGCAAGGTTGTATCATCTGCATATCACAGGTTGTTAATGAGTCTTTCTCCAGTCCTGATGCCATGTTTTTCTTCATATAATCCAGTTTCTGAGATTATTTGCTGAGCATACAGAGTGAATAAGTATAAAAAGGTGAATAAGTACAACCTTGGTGCACACCTTGGCTAATTTAAAACCATTCAGTATTCCCATGTTCTGTTTGAACAACTGTCCCTTGGTCTGTGTACGGGATCCCCATGAGCACAATTAAGTATTCTAGCATACTCATTTGGACTTCTTTCTTCAGTATTATTAGCTATTGATCATACGTTACCTCTTCAAATGTTTGAACATTTCCTTTTGGTACAGTGACTCTGTGTATTCCTTCCACCTTCTTTTGATGCTTTCTGTGTCATTCAATATTTTGCCCAAAGAATCCTTTAATACCACAAATCGAGGTTTGAATTTTTTCTTCAGTTCCCTCAGCTTGAGAAAAGTTGAGTGTTTTCTTCCCTTTCAGTTTTCTAACTCCCGGTCTTTACACATTTTGTTATGGTATTTGCCTTAGTCTTTTCAAACTGACCGTTGAAATTTTCCGTTCAGCTCTTTTACCTCCTCATTTCTTCCATTTGCTTTAGCATCTCTATGCTGGAGAGCAAGTTCGAGAGTATTTCCTGACAATTATTTTGGTCTTTTCCTTCTTTCTTGTCCTATTAATGATCTTTTGCTTTCTTCTTGTATGCTGTTCTTGACGTCATCCCATAACTCTTCTGGTCTTTGGTCATTAGTGTCTAATGCATCAAATCTGTTCTTCAGATGAGCTCTAAATTCAGGTGGAATATGCTCAAGATCATATTTTGGAATATGTGAGCTTGTTTAATTTTCCTCACCTTCAGCCTGAACTTGCATATAAACAATTGATGGTCTGTTCTACAGTCTTCCTCTGGCCTTATTTTGGCAGATGATATGGAGCTTTTCCACAGTCTCTTTTCACAGCTGTACTCAATTTTATATCTATGGGTTCCATCTGGTGAGATCCATGTGTATAGTATTCTTTTATGTTTTTTAAAAATATTATTTGCAATGAAGAAATCGTTTGTCTTGCAAAATTGTATCAGTAGATCTTTAGCATCATTTCTATCACCAAGGCTATACTACTGATCCTTTCCTCTTTGTTTCTAACCTTTGCATTCCAATAGACAGTAAATACATCTTGATTGCATGTTTGTTCAATTTCATACTTAAGAAGTTGATAGAATTCTTCAATTTTATCATCACTGGCTTGAGTGGTTGGTGCATAAATTTGAATAATAGTGGTGTTGACTGCTCTTCCGTGTAGACACATGTATTTTATCCTATCACAGACAGTGTTGTTCTTCAAGGACAATCTGGAAATTTTCTTTTGATGATGAATGCAATGCCATTACTCTTCAATTTGTCATCCCCAGCATAGTAAACCCTGTGATTGTCAAATTCAGAATGTCCAATTCCACTCCATTTCAGCTCACTAATGTCTTGGATATCAATGTTTATGTATTCCATTTCACTTTTTAAATTTCCAGTTTCTCGATTCATACTTTGTACTCCATATTCTGATTATTAATGAATGTTTGCAGCTGTTTCTCTTCATTTTGAGTTGTACCCCATCAGCAAATGAAGGTTCCTAGGGCTTCACTTCATTTGCATTATCAAGGTCAGCTCTACTTTGAGGAGGCAGCTCTTACCCATTCGTATTTTGAGTGCCAATCAACCTGAGCACTATATCTGACACTATTCTGGTGCCCTTCATCATTGTTTCAATATTCAAAATTCTAGTGCTGACAGTGTTCCACTGCTATTCTTAAGGTTTTCAGTGACTAAAGGAGCTCTGGTAGTGTAGTGGTTACGAATCGGCCTGCGAACTGCAAGGTCAGCAGTTCGAAACGACCAGCTATTCCGTGGGAGAAAGATGAGGCTTTCTGCTCCTGTAAAGATTTACAACCTCGGAAACCTTGTACAGGGTTGCTATGAGTAGGAACTGACTCCACGGCACATAACAACAACAACAATATTGGAAGTAGTCTGTCTCTCTTTCTTTCTAGTCTGTCTCCATCTGAAAGCTCAGCTGAAACTTGTCCACCATGGATACCTTGCTGTATTTAAAATACCCATGCATAGCTTCCAGAATCACAGCAACACACCAGCTACCACAATATGACAAACTGACAGATGACTTGTGGAAAGAACAGACTAACATATAAGCTAAAGGTTATCATCGATAGGTACTGTGGTAGTTAACTGGACTTCTTCAGGATTGTCAGTGGTTTAATGCATGTAGTTATCATTTCCATGATAAGTTCTAATATGATGTAATCACTTCCTTGATGGGACCAGCTCTAACCTGATGTAAATATCCTAGGTGTTGTAAATCCTCACTTCTGTGATGTTAATGAAACTAGATGCATTCTACAGGATTAGTTTGTAATTTAAGTATATTTCTTTTGGGCTATAAAAGGAAAGAGAAGTGAGCGGAGCTCAGAGGGACTTACTAACACCAGGCTAAGCACATCCTAGAGTAGTGTACCTGGGGTACTTGCACTGTGAAGCTCCTAAATCCAGGGGAATATTGATTGGAAGATGCTTGAAGTTCTCCAAAGAATATTGGACCTACAGATGTTGAAAGGAGATAAAAACTTTTCCCCAGAGCCTTCAAAGAAAAAACCTGCTCAGAGCTCAGACTCTGAATTTGGACTTCTAGACTTCTAAACTGTGAAAGAATCATTTTTCAGTTGTTAAAGTCATCCACTTGTGGCATTTCTGTTATAACAGCATTAGGTAACTCATGTCTTTAAAAAATCATCTATATGAGAACCAAGGGTCAACAACTATTCTAAAGCAAAGATGGAAGAGTAAGAATAAAAGGGAAACCAGACTACAAAAAATGAAACACCCAAAATAGAATTAATGAGAATGTTGACACAATGTGAAAAATGTAGCCAACATCAAGACCAATTTGTGTAGTAATTGTTAAATGAGAATCTAATTTACCATATAAATTGTCACTAAAAACAGTAAAATATTATTTATAAAAAAAAATCACATTTTTATAAATATAATTTTATTAAATAACTATACTAATTTGAACATGTAACACTGTTGTCAGAGTATTCAGGTAGATTATTGAATAAGAAATAGGTCCTTTTGTATAGACATAATGAACACATGATAAAGGTGGTCTGTCAGATTGGTGTAATTAACAAGTGGTACATTAAGGAGCTCTGGTAGCGTAGTGGTTACGAATCGGGCTGCGAACTGAAAGGTCAGCAGTTCGAAACTACCAGCTGTTCCGCGGGAGAAAGATGAGGCTTTCTGCTCCCGTAAAGGTTTACAGCCTTGGAAACTCTGTACAGGGTCACTATGAGTCGGAACCAACTCCACGGCACATAACAACAACAACAACATTATAGCTAACTATATGAAATAGATGACATTTTGAACTTTTCTTTTTTATGGAGAGAAATAAATTCCAAGTTAGCAAAGTATAAAGATGAAAACTAAAATAGTAGAATTTCTAGAAGTGACTTTAGGTAAATCTTTTAATAATCTAAGGATGAGAAGTACCTTGGCAAACTTCTGGAAGTAATTTGGTTACACTAAAACCAAAAACAATAAAGGAAAAGATTAATAGGTTTTACTTTGTAAAAATAGAAAACTTCTATATGTTTTTAAAAACATAATTAAAATTATAAGTCAAATGATAAACAGGGGAAAATATCAGCAATAGATCATCTACAAATTCAATAAGTAAAAGAAAAAGACACAGGAAAAAGGAGAAAATGAGAACATTAATAAATACCATATTCCACTGATTCTAGAATGCACACTCCATATTTTTCATCTCTAAAATCAAGATAGATGTTGTAACTGATAATAAAAAAGATGTGAATAATAGTTTCATAGCAGAAGTGTTTTTGTTTTTTAATTTCTTGTTGGTATATAAAAAGAATGGTGTGTTATTTATAATCTGAGGCATTTCAGATTCAATGAAGTTCAATAATTTACAAAAACTAGATGCACACAGCCAAAAAACACATAAGGATATCATTGCTGATGTCCGATGGATCTTGGCTGAAAGCAGAGAATATCAGAAAAATGTTTACCTGTGCTTATTGACTATGCAAAGGCTTTCGATTGTGTGGATCATGACAAGCTATGGACAACATTGCAAAGTATGAGTATTCCGGAACACTTAATTATGCTCATGAGGAATCTGTACCTGGACCAACAGGCAGTTGTTTGAATAGAACATGGGAACACTGAATGGTTTAAAATTAAGAAAGGTGTACGACAAAGTTATATTCTTTCACCATACTTATTCAACTTGTATGCTGAGCAAACAATCTGAGAATCTGGGTTCTATGACAAAATCGTGGCATCAGGATTGGAGGAAGAGTCATTAACAACCTGCAATATGCACATGATACAACCTTGCTTGCTGAAAGTGAAGAGGACTTAAAACATTTACTGATGAAGATCAAAGAGCACAGCCTTCAGTATGGATTACATCTCAATGAAAACAAAATCCTCACCACTAGACCAATAAACAACATTCTTATCCATGGAGAAAAGATTGAAGTTGTCAAGGACTTCATTCTTCTTGGATCAACTATCAACACTAATGGAAGCAGCAGTCAAGAAATCAAATGGCGTATTGCATTAGGCAAATCTGCTGAACAAGACCTTTTTAAAGTGTTGAAGAGCAAAGTTGTCAGCTTGAGGACTAAGGTGCGCCTGACCCAAGCCATGGTATTTTCAATAACCTCATATGCATGCAAAAGCTGGACAGTGAATAAGGAAGACCATAGAAGAATTTTTGCATTTGAGTTATGGTGTTGTAGGAGAATATTGAAAGTGCCATGGGCTACCAAAAGAACCAATAGATCCATTTTGGAAGAAGTGCAACCAGAGTGCTCCTTAGAGGCCAGGATGGCCAAACTTCGTCTCTCCTGCTTTGGACATAAAACTGGAGAAGGATATCATGTTTAGTAAGGTGGAGGGTCAGAGAAAAAGCAGAAGACCCCCAATGAGATGGATTGGCCAGGTGGCAGCATCGATGCACTCAAGCGTGGCCACATTAGTGAGGTTGGCCCAGGATTGGACAGTGTTTCATTCTGCTGTGCATAAGTTTACTATGAGTCGGTACCAACTCAGTGGTACCTAACAACAACAACAATCATGTGAAATTCAATTTAAAAAAAAAATGAAATGAAACACTGTTTTGTGACATATTAGACTAAGAGGTTATTGAAAATACCATGGCTTGGGTCAGGCGCACCTTAGTCCTCAAAATGACATCTTTGCTCTTCAACACTTTAAAGGGGTCTTGTGCATCAGATTTGCCTAATGCAATATGCCATTTGATTTCTTGACTGCTGCATAACCTCATATGCATGTGAAAGTTGGACAGTTAATAAGGAAAACCATAGAAGAATTGATGTATTTGAGTCATGGTGTTAGAGGAGAGTATTGAAAATACCATGAACTGCCAAAAGAGCAAAACCAATCTGTGTTGTAAGAAGTACAGTCAGAGTGCTCCTTGGAAGCTAGGAGGGCCAGGCTTCGTCTCTCACACTTCGGACATATTGTCAGGATGGATCAGTCACTGGAGAAAGATATCATGTTTGGTAAAGTGGAGGGTTGGAGAAAAAGACAAAGACCCCAAACAAGATGGATTGGCACAGCAGCAGCAATGAGCTCAGGCATAGCAACGATTGTGAGGCTGGCCCAGGACTGGGCAGTGTTTCATTCTGCCACTATGATTCAGTACTGACTCAACAGCTTCTAACAACAACAATTAGATTGAGAAACATAGTTTGCTTATGACAATGTTGGTGCTGTACAGTGCCAGAAAGTGGCTCAACTCATACTGTGAGTGAAAAAGCAGATTACTACCAGCTTTTTTGAGAGAAAAAATTGTCAAAGTGTATTGAGTCTTAAAAATGAACATTCCCTTTGGCCTGGAAACATCAGATCTAAGAAATTAATCAAAAGAATACATGCTAATTTTTGATTATTCAGCACTTTTTCTATTTTGCTTTTTACTAGCATTTCAAATTCCTTTTGTAAAGCAGTCCTTTCTCCACTATAACTCACATGATTTAGGTGAGGATGATACCTTTCTAGCTCCTTTTAATATTTTCCACCCTTCGACCATAGCAATTGATTCAAGAATGGGCTCGTGACCATTCAGTATGGTGCACAGGAGTCAGGCAGGACCAAGTCTTTTGTTCAAATGTCTGCGATGTAGTGAATTATTTAATGTATCTTCTAGCCATAATCCATAACTTCCACCAAATGATGATTATTTCCTGCTGGGTCTGGGTAAAAGAAGATGGGAGAAGATATTGATAGAATGACTTGATTCAACTGTGGATGTTAAGAGTTCATTGTAAATGTAAAAACTTGAAACTAACGTTAGTATAAAATAAGCCATCTCAGAAGCATGAGGGGAGAACCTCACTACCATCAAAGAAGAACCAGAAGTGAAGCATGTCCTTTGGGCCCTGAGATCCCTGCATATTAAACCTCCTACCTGGGGACAGAAAACTATGACAGTAGAGGAGTGGCAGAGAAGAAGCTAACAAGAGCCATAGCACAAGACAGAGTGGTGGACTTCAGAGCCCACAGAACAAGTAAAACTGAATGACAGAGGCTAGCTTGCTGAGTGGCGTATCAATTGGAGAATTTGAGTTTTCTGATCCATGGAACTAGAGTCAAGTGCTAAGGCTTATGGTGGAGTGGTGTTTCCTGTGGGCATTTATCAGTAGACCTAAATGAACTTTGTAACATTGCCCAGGCAGAGAGAGGCCTTCCTGTGGGCACAGCCAAGGAGAGGCTGCCCTGACCAACGGATTGTACCCTGAGGATTTGTATTGTAACCTGTTAATGTCCTTAAGAAACCTTATAACTGCGAGGATGGTGCCTTAGTTCTGCGTGGCCACTGTAATGAATGATCAAATCCAAATGAGACATAGTGCTGTGGGAGGAATGGGTTGGCGTCATATTTTTGCAGTCCCTCTTTCTGCTCACTTGAATCTTGGAGAACTTGGTTTGGCACTGTTGGCTGTCATCTCATGAAACCTGAGAATGGAGTCAGGGGAGAGCTGCAAGGCTGAGAGCACTGGGTCCACATGGAAGTATTTCAGTACCTGGACTAAGTAGCCTCAGTTCGAGTCCTAGATGGTGCAGTTATGTGAGCTCACTTTTATTTATTTATCTAAATATTTGCTTACCTATTTTGCTGATATCAGTATGATTTGGATTTTCTGTGACTTGCAATCAGGCTGTCTAATTGACATAAATGCTAGAACTAAGGACAGTCATGGTATTTTCGATCACTTCATATGAATGTGAAAGCTGGATAGTGAATAAGGAAGACCAGAGAAAAATCGATGCATTTGAATCATGGTGTTGACAAAGAATATTGAATATATAATGGCCTGCAAGAAGAACAAACACATCTGTCTTAGAAGAAGTACAGCCAGACTTCTCCTTAGAAGCAATGATGGCCACACTTCATCTCACGTACTCTGTACATATTATCAGGAGGGACCATTCGCTGCAGAAGGACATCCTGTTTAGTAAAGTAGAGGGTCAGCGAAAAAGAGGAAAACCCTCAATGAGATGGATTGACACAGTGGCTGTAACAATGGGCTCAAACATAACAGTAATTGTGAAGGTGGCCCACACAATATTTTGTTCTATTATACATAGTGAGCAATTCAATGGCACTTAACAACAACAAAACTAAGGACATGAACAAAGGTTCTGATTCACATAGAGATATTGCAGAACTGGAAATAACTAAAATATTCAACAATAGAGAGTGAGTTCCTAATGATATCTAATATATTTATAGAGATTCTAACAATGCTCCAGGCACTATTCTAGGGCTTTTCCTATATTAACATTAATCTAATTCTTCCAAGTAGCCTATGTCATAGGCATATGATTATCTCTATTTTGCAAATGAAGATACTGGATCTAGAGAGATGACTGATTTTCTCAAGCTCATTGAGTTAGTAAATGGTGACTAGCTGTGTGCCATCGAGTTAGTTCTGATTCATAGCAACCCTGTATAGGATTTCTGAGGCTGTAAATCTTTACAGAAGCAGAAAGCCTCATCTTTCTCCTGCAGAAGTGGCTGGTAGTTTGAAAATGC
Organism: Chrysochloris asiatica; assembly: GCF_000296735.1. Lineage (NCBI taxonomy): Eukaryota > Metazoa > Chordata > Mammalia > Afrosoricida > Chrysochloridae > Chrysochloris > Chrysochloris asiatica. The sequence continues at coordinate 4,638,649 of NW_006408566.1, forward strand.
AGACCTTGCAATTAGCATCATATCTCATAATCCACTATACTACCAGGGCTCATTGAGTTAATAAGTGGTAGAGGTGAATTTGAATCTAGGCAATTTGACCCCAGAAACTATGCTCTTAAACATTAAACTATGCTGTTGGTGGTGGTGTGCTGTGGAGTCGATTCTGACTCATAGCGCCCCTATACAGAGTTTTCAGAGCTCTAAATCTTCATGGGAACAGAAAGCCTCCTCTTTCTCTCATGGAACAACTGATAGTTTTGAACTGCTGACCTTGAGGTTAGCAGCCCAATTCATAACCATTATGCTAGCAGAGCTCCTTTAAACTGCTAGTATTAAATAAATTACTATATAGTTATACAATGAAATATGTATCAAACTACTGAGCATAGATTTACTGATATTTGATATTAAATATATTTACAATATATTATAAAAGGAAAAAGTCAGGTTATAAATGATCCTGTGTTATAAATGGCTATGACTTTGACTTTGATAACATGACCAAATTTCAGGAGACAAACTCTTGCCATCCTCCTTTCTAAGGAGTGTTCAGCTGTACTTCCTACAAAACAGATTTGTTTGTTATTCTGTCAGTCCATGGTATTCAAACCTACACCCTTTCTGTTAACAGCCAAGTATGTTAACCATTTGCATCACCTAGGAGCTCCTAGTAAAAACATAATTATAAATAAATAATAACAGATCATTTTACTTTATATACTTTTTTTTTTTAACTTGGGTTGTTATTGACTGAGGCTATTATTATCTTGGATAGTATCAACACAATAGACAGATAAAAAAGTTGAGTATCAGCAGTTTTATGTGTTTCAATGTCATAGCTAACTTTCTTTGGTCAGTAGAGAAAAAGCTTCCTTCCTTTGGAGACAGCAGTCTCATCCCTTAGTTTTCATTGCTTTTCATTCTTCACTTCAGTTGTTGCTCCCAAAAGGTAATTTGCAACAACTTCACATTCATGAAGCTCCTGTTTAAAAGCGTTGTATTGATTGCTTGTGTGCTTTATATTCCCACCTTAAGTTGCCCTGCTGCTAAAAGTTCAGGCTATATATTTCTCACTGCATTGTGCCTCATAAATCTAGAGGTTAAACAGTCTGCTTCCTCCCCCCACACACATACAAATGTATGAATACAGATACAGAAAGATCAATCCTTTTTCTGACCTCCTCTAACCAGTTTTGGCTTCACAAGGCTGTCTCATTTACAGACTTCATCGTGCCAGCCCCTTGCCCTCTCGCTTCTAGTGGTGGTGGTGGTAGTTATTAGGTACCGTTGAGTTATTTCTGATTCATTGCGACACTGTGCACAACAGAACAAAACACTGCCCCACTCTGAGCCATTCTCACCATTGTTGTTACATTTGAGCCCATGGTTGCTAACATTGTTGGTGCCACTGTGCCAATACAACTTTCTGGGTGTCTTCCTCTTTTTCGCTGACCACCTGCTTTACCTAGCATGATGTTCTTCAGGGACTTGTCCCTCCTGAAAACATGTCCAAAGTATGAGAGACAAAATCTCACCATCCTTGCTTCTAAAGAGCATTCTGATTATACTTCTTCCAACACATATTTGTTTGTTCTTCTAGTTTTTGTTGTTAAGTGCCATTGAGTCAATTCCGACCCATAGCGACCCTGTATAGGGTTTTTGAGGAGCAGCTGGTGAGCTTGAATCGCCAACCTTGCAGTTGGGTCAGAACCAACTTGACGGCACTTAACAATAAATAAATATTGAATAGTTATGGAGAAAGGATACATCTTTCTTGATTTCAAACCATTCATTATCCCCTTGTTCTGTCTAACAACTACATTTTGGTCTATGTCCAAGTTCCTCATGAGCACAATTAAGTGTTCTGGAATACCCATTCTTTTCATAGGTTCTAACAATGGAAGGAACCCCATATGATTGGATGCTGGTGAGTGAGAAAGGATTTTGGTGGTAGCTGCATCCCTCCAGACCACAAATTCCTAATTAAGCAACTTCTCTGTCATAGCCCCAGCTTTCCCTGGGTTTTATAGTACTCTTGTGCCTTCTTGTTTTACGGAAATCTCCTTAAAGTGGTAAAACCTTCCCATTGCTCCCAGACTATGAATTCTCGACATTCCTTGTTAGCCCTGTTCACATTGTTACAACCCATTGCCATTGAATCAATTCAGACTCATAGCATCCCATAGGCAGAGTAGTCCTATTCCTTAGGCTTCAAAGAGTGTAAATCATTACATAAACAGAATGTTTCATTGCATTTCCATGGAACTACTGGTGTGTTTGAACCACTGTCCTATGATTAGCAGTCTTTGGACTGCTTAGCCCACTCTGCCACCAAACCTCATTGTTCACTTTATAAATAGTCCCTTAATTAAACTTTCTTGAGATCTTGGAGTTGCACTCTGTCTTCTACCAAGAATCTGACTCAGTGCCAGTAAAAAAAATTATGAAGTCCAGTGTGGGGACTTTATTCAAAAAGTAAGCTGGCGGAGAGGCAGGCACCTTTAAAGATACTAGAATATAAAACTTTATCCTCTAAAAAGTATTACTGGCAAAATGTAATGGAGACAGTAATGATACATGAATACCACCAAAAACTTAAGAATTACAAAATATTTTTGGTGTCATAATTTTTTATAAAACAATAAATAATAATACTTATGAAATCTTGATTGATCATAGATTTTTCGAACTCACTTTTCTGCAAATTAATTTATTAGGCCATCAAAATTTATACTTCTAACAACTTCATTTTCAATCAATATAATTGAAGCACCATCAATTACTCTTGGGAAATGCAAGATTGTAAATAATACTCAAGATTTTTTAATTTTGAGAAGGATCTTTTGACTGATAAAGCTGTTGCTGAAGTAGTTAAGAGTATTTTACAAGCTTTTACAATAACGGGATACATTTCTGATAAATTATATCAAAGTAAAAATTTTATTAAATCTAGAGCTAGTGAGTCCTGTGGAACAATTTTTCTAAAAAGATTTTAATTCTTCATACAAATGAGTTTTATGTAAATATGAATTTACTTTTAAATGTAAGTTTATACTATGGCATTTTAATATTTCCTGTAACTGCCTATAACTTGTGGAGTTCATATCAGAAACCAAAAGTGGCTTCATGGTTTGAATATGATTCAAAATACTATTTTATGCATATTCAGTGATAGTTCACTGAATCTTCAATGATAAAAAAAAAAAAATTTAAATTGACTGCCATGTTAATATTAGTTCATCTGATGTTTCATATGGAAATGGGTTTTTTTTAATGATCATTAAATTAAAACAAT
>NW_006408566.1:4652342-4653641 GCF_000296735.1 Chrysochloris asiatica
TGGGTAAGGTGGAAAGTCAGAAAAGAAGAGGAAGACCCCCAACGAGATGGATCAGCCAGGTGGCATCATTTATGGACTCAAGTGTGGCAGCGGTAGTGAGATTGGCCCAGGATCGGACATTGTTTTGTTCTGCTGTGCATGGGGTCGCTATGAGTCGGTTCCGACTCGATGGTACCTGACAACAACACAACAAATGTCTTTCTTGGTGAAATGTCTGTTCATGTTCTGTGCCCATTTTTTAATTGGGTTATTTGTCTTTTTCTTATAGAGGTTATGTAGTTTCCTATATATTTTGAAAACAAGTCCCTTGTCTAATCTGTCATTGCAAAAGACTTTTTCTCATTCTGTGGGTTCCCTTTTTACTCTTCTGATGAAGTCTTTTGATGAACATAAGTTTTTACATTTTAGTATGTCCCTATCATCTATTTTGCCTACTTCTGTTCGTATACTTTTCAAAATGTTTCGTAGTCTGTGAATTCCCTGCATTAGTACCCTCACATGTGTCCCTATTTTTTCATTGATGGCCTTCATAATTCTGGGATTCACATTTAGGTCTTTAATCCATGTTGAGTTGGTTTTTGTATAAAGTGTGAGGTGAAGTTCTTTTTTCAGTCTTTTGCATATTGCTTTCCAGTTCTGCAAGCACCATCTTTTGAAGAAACTATCAACACCCCATATAATATATTTAGGTTCTTTGTCAAAAATCAGTTGGCTGTGTGTGGATGGGTTAATTTCCGGATTCTCTATTCTGTTCCATTGATCAATGTATCTTTCATTGTACCAGTACCAAGTTGTTTTGACCACTGTAGCCATGTAATAAATTTTGAATTCGGGAGTGGGAGGTTTCCACCCTTATTCTTTTTCTTAATCAGTGCTTTGCTTATCCTGGGTCTCTTTCCTTTCCATATAAAGTTTGTAATTGTTTTTTCCATTTCTTTAAAGAATGTCATTGGAATCTGGATTGGGATTGCATTATATGTGTAAATTGCTTTGGACAGTATTCACATTTTCATAATGTTATGTCTTCCTATCCAGGTGCATGGTACATTCTTCCATTTTTGTAGGTTTCTTTTGGTTTCTTGTAGTAGTGTTTTGTAGTTTTCTTTGTATAAGTCCTTTGTTCTTCTGGTTACATTTAGTCCTAGATATTTCATCCTTTTGGCAGCTACTGTAAATGGTATTGCTTTCCTAATGTCCTTTTCAGCACTGTTGTTTTTGGTATAGAAAAATCCAACTGATTTTTGTATGTTGATCTTATATCCTGCCACTTTGCTGAATCTTCCAATGAGGTCTAGTAGC
>NW_006408566.1:4654749-4656520 GCF_000296735.1 Chrysochloris asiatica
TCTTTATTATTTCTTTTCTTTTGTGGCTGTCGGTTCCCTCTGTTGGTCTGTTTCTAATTGTTGTAGATGCTGTGTTAATTTTGGTTCTTTCTTCTTTTTGGATGTGTGCATTTATTGCAATAAATTGTCCTCTCAGCACCACTTTCACCGTGTCCCACAGATTTTGGAATGTTGTGTTTTTGTTCTCATTTGTTTCTAGAAACTTTGTGAATTCACGTTTATTTTCTTCTACTATCCAGTCACTTTTCAGCAGGGTGTTATTCAGTTTCCATGTTTTTGTCTTGATTTCCTTGGTCTTCCTATTGTTGATTTCTAATTTGATAGCATTGTGGTCTGAGAAGATGCTTTATAGTATTTTGATATTTGTAAGTTTATGGAGCTTTGTTTTGTGGCCTAGACATGGTCTATTCTGGAGAATGTTCCATGTGCACTGGAAAAAAATGTGTATTGTGCTGTTGTAGGGTTGAATGCTCTGTACACATATATGAGGTCCAGTTGGCTGATTGTGTTCTTTATTTCTTCTGTGTCTTTGTCAAGTTTCTTTCTGTTTGTGCTATCCATATTTGAATGTGGTGTATTAAAATCACTCAGTGTTATTGTGGATTCGTCTATTTCTTTCTTCAAATCTATTAGTGTTTGCTTTATATATTTTGAAGCTCTGTCATTGGGAACATAGATATTTATTATGGTTATTTCATCTTGTTCAATAGTTCCTTTAATCATGGTAATGTCCATCTTTATCTATTATGCTGATTTTTGCCTTAAAGTTTATTTTATCAGAGATTAGTACTGCCAATCCTATTCGTTTTTTATTGCAATTAACTTGGTATATTTTTTTCCATCCTTTGACTTTTAATCTATTTTGTCTCTGCATATGAGATGTGTCTCTTGCAGACAGCATATTGAAGGATCTTGTTTTCTTATCCATTCTGCCTCCCTATGTCTCTTAACTGGTGCATTTAATTCGTTTACATTCAATGTAATTATCGATGGGTATGGCAGCATCGATGGACTCAAGTGTGGCAAGAGTAGTGATGTTGGCCCAGGATCGGGCAATGTTTCGTTCTGCTGTGCATAAGATTGCTATGAGTTGGTACCAACTTGACGGCACCTAACAACAACAACAACAGCAATGGAGTAATTGCTGCCATTATGTTTTGTGTGTGTGTGTGTGTGTGTGGTATTGCTGCTTTCTTTGTTCTGTGTGTCTTCCTTTGCTTAGTTCATGCTTTTTGTGTTCTTTCTTGTGAGTTTCCTCATAGTTTTAATGTTTCCATGTTCTTCTTGGATTTTTATTTTCTTGCTATGTTGTGAAGTGTTTCTTTTCTTTGAAGTTACCTTATAGTCCATTAACTTTTCCTTCTATTTAGTGCAGTCTATTTTATCCTGTAATCTACTTGAACTTCTCTCCATCTGGATTTCTGTTCCTATGTGTTTACTTTCTTTTATATTGTAATTGTTTTGATAATATACTGACCTCCCAGATTCTCTGAGTTTGTTCTGTTCTTGACTCTTCCTTCTGTTGATTTAGTTCTGGGAAGTGCTGCCATGTATGTCAATCTCTGGTTGTTGTCTGTTCTTGTTGGTTCTCAGTCCACAGAACTCCCTTTAGGGTGTTTTGTAGTGCAGGGTTGTCAAAATCCGTTAGTGTCAGTTTATCCTGGAATGTTTTGATTACACTGTCATATTTGATTGATAGCTTTGCTGGATAAAGGATTCTTGGTTGGCAGTTTCTTTCTTTCAGGGTTTTATATGTGTCTTCCTTTCTTGA
>NW_006408566.1:4657457-4673410 GCF_000296735.1 Chrysochloris asiatica
TTGGTTCTTGCCTGGATTTGGTTTTTATAGAGTGTGATTGTAGCTTGGCTATATGGCAGCAGTTGCTGGCTCTTCTTTGTTAATATAGCGAGAGAAAGAGTCCCCCAAAGGTAGAAGGGGGAGCATAAAACAGCAAAATAGCAACAGCAAAAGATAAAAAACACACAAGAAAACAACAACAACAACAAAACTAGACTGGATACTACAGTCTATAATCACAGAAAAGGGAGAGGATGGAGAGAAGGAAAAAAAAAAAAAAATCTGTAGCCTAATATGAGTATGACTTTTATGTCCTCTTTCAGCTTCTTGCCTTCAAAGCTGCCTGAGAGATTTCAAGATGCCACTGTTGGATGTTATGCTGTACCTCAGGGATTTAATTTAACTTTCAGCCTGTTTTGTTTTTAAACTCTCTTTCCTTCTCCACACCCCTTGGTCTGTCCTTTTCCGTATTAAAAAAAAACACAAAAAACCATCAGTTCAGGGCCAACTCTTGGCCTGAGAGTATCTGTGTGCATGCATGGCAGAAGAACCCACCAGTGGTGAGGGTGGGGGTTGTCCACTTGCTCAGGCACCCCCTCTAGTCACTAGAATGGAGGTGTGCAAGCAGTGAGGGCCAATGAAAAGAAACCAAAAAAAGAAAAAGAAAAAGAAAAAAGAAAATCAGAACAAAGCAAAACTGACAAAATACATTGTCCACCTTTGCTCTGAGGTTCCCATGGCAATTTTTTCCATTGTGTATCTGCTCCCCTAGTTGGTCTTGCCATTTGGTCTCACCCAAGTTGTCGGCTTAGGGCCATCAAAGCCAGCAGATTCACAAGTACACAATTTCTTACTTCCACTACAAGTTCCACTAGCTATCAGCCTTGAAACTTTTTAAATATCCTATATGGTTCCGAGTTTTGGAGCTCTGCCTCAATGTGCTTTGCCTGGTATTCTGTGGTATTGCTGACGGCGAACCTCACTGCACCTCCACCCTAGCCACCATCCAGCCCTGCCTCTCATGATCTTTAAATTTAATTTCTATTTCTAATAGATTTTTGAAATATTTGTTTTGCAATATTGCTGCAGTTTTCAAAACCAGAGATTCCAAAATTCTACTTAATTGCCTGGTACCATTTCTTACAATGTTCATATGCAAGATTTTATTTTGTAATTAATTGCTGACAAAGTTTGATATCTGAGTACTAGCAGTCCTTGTCCTAGCACTTAGGATGGAGAGTTAATGTTTGTACATAGACTTCAGAAGTGAGTTCCAGGGATGCATGGACAAGCCAGGCTCCCACCAGGGACTTGGAGCTGCATGCATGTGTAATTCCTCCTCTGTCCTACAGCCATGGCCACTGCTACTTCTGCTGTTGTTGCTGACTGGACCAGCGATCTGAGCCTGGTCCTCTCCCTAGATACTTCCTTAGGGCCACACAGTACTTTGGCTGCTCCACAGTATGTACAAACACAAGGTACAGAAGACAGTTATGTGTGTGGACATTGCTGCTCATCATCTACTCTGCATGCTCCCTTGTCCCATTGCACTTCATTGATAGCACACAACTTCAAATATAAAATGACTGGGAATTTCAAGATAGCAACATCAGAGCATTAAATCAAGGACCTTTCTGAGCACAGGGTCCTGTGCGACAGCATAGTTTACACACCCACGAAGCTGGCCCTGCTCTGACATACTATTGTTGTTGTTATGTGCCATTGAGTCAGTATCAACTCATAATGACCTTGAAACTTCTTCCAAACCTGATGCCACATTCTTCTTCATATAATTCAGTTTATCAGCTTCTTTTCACAGCATACATATTGAATAAGTATGGTGAAACAATATAACCCTGGCATACATCTTTCCTAATATTAAACTATTCAGGGTTTCCTTATGCTATTTGAACAACTGCCTCTTGGTCTATGTGCAGGTTCCTTATGAACACAACTAAATGTTCCAAAATACTCACTTTCTGCAATGTTGTCCATAGCTTGTTATGATCTACACAACCGAAAGCTTTTATGTAGTCAATAAAACACTGATAAACATCTTTCTGGTATTCTCTGCTTTCAGGCAAAATCCATCTGACATTAGCAATGCTATCCCTTGTACCACACCATCTTCTGAATCTGCCTTGAATCTCTGGAAGTTCCCTGTCAATGTACCGTTGCAGTCATTTTTTAATTACTTTAGTAAAATTTTACTTGCATGCAATAGTAATGATATTGCCCAGTAATTTCTGCATTCTATTTTGCCACCTGTCTTTGGAATGGGCAAAAAATATGGATCTCTTCCAGTAAGTTGGCCAAATAGCTGTCATCCAAATTTCATGGCACAGATGAGTGAGTGCCTCCAATGCTGCATCAGTTTTTTGAAAGATTTTTACTTGTATTCTACTAATTTCCAGAGCCTTGTTCTTTGCCAGTGTCTTCAGTGCACCTTGGACATCTTCCCTCAGTATCATTGGCTCTTGATCATATTCTACCTCTTGAAATGATTGAACATTGACCATTTCTTTTTGGCATACTGACTGTATATTCCTTCCATCTTCTTTTGATGCTTTCTGCATCATTCGATATTTTGCCCATAGAATCCTTCAATATTGCAAGTCATTGCCTAAATTTTTTATTCAGTTCCCTCAGCTTGAGAAATGCTGAGTGTATCACAAGTCCCTTTTGTTTTACTAACTCTAGAACTTTGCATGTTTCCTTATAATATTTGACTTTGTCTTCTTGTGCTGCCCTTCAAAATTTTCTGTTCAGCTCTGTTACATCCTCATTTCCTCCATTTTCTTTAGCTCTCTATGCTGGAGAGCAAGCTTCAGAGTCTCTTTTGATATTTATTTTAGTCTTTTTCTTCTTTCTTATCTTCTTAATGACTGTTTGCTTTCTTCCTGTCAGATGCTGTTGATGTCATCCCACAACTTTTCTGGTCTTTGATCAATAGTATCTAATGGATCAAATGTGTCCTTGAGATTGTCTCTAAATTAAGTGGGATATATTCAAGGTCATATTTTTAAACTTGTAAACTTGTTTTAAGTTTCTTCAGTTTGAACTTGCATAGGTGCAATTGATTATTTTACAGTCTTCACCTGGCCTTGTTTTGACTGATGATATGCAGCTTTTCCACCATCTCTTCCACCAGTATAGTTAATTCGATTTCTGTGTAGGCCACCTAATGAGGACCATGTGTATGTTGTTGTTGTTAGTTGCCATTCAGTCAGTACCGAGTTATAGCATCCCTGTGCATAACAGAATGAAACACTGCCCCATCCTGGACCAACCTTGCAATCTTTGCTATACCTGAGCCCATCACTGCCACCACTGTGCCAATCCATCTTGTTGGGGGTCTTTCTCTTTTTCTCTGACTCTCCACTTTACCAAACATGATCCCTTTCTCCAGTGACTGGTCCTTCCTGATATGTTCAAAGTATGAGAGATGAAGTCTCGCCATCCTGGCTTATAAGAAGCACTCTGGCTGTACTTCTTCCATAACATCAACACATTTGTTTGTTCCAGTACCAGTCCATGGTACCTTCACTATTTTCATCTATGCAGTCATCTTCTATGTTGTTTCAAAAATGTAATTGAAATGAACAAGTCATCGGTCTTGCAAAATTCTATCGTGTCATCTCCAGCATCATTTCTATCATCACAGCCATATTTTCCAATGGTTGATCCTTCCTTTTTCATGAGTAATTAGACACCATTCCTCTTCAATTTGTTATTTCCACTGTAGTAAACCATGTGATTGTCATATTCAGAATGACAGATTGAGTTCATTTCAGCTCACTAATGCCTAGGATATCAATGTTTATGCACATTCCATTTCTGACAACTTCCCATTTTCCTAGATTCATATGTAGTAATTCCATGTTTCAGTAATTAATTTTACATTCAATTAAATTGGCACAGTAGCAGCAGCAATGGCCTCAGTGTAGCAATGATTGTGTGGTTGATTCAAGCCTGGGCAGTGTTTTGTTCTGTTGTGCACAGGGTCGCTATGAGTCAGTATCAACTCGATGGCACCTAACAACAACAACAAGATGAACAGAGAGACCAGGAAATGTTTAATAAAATATTTGGTAATAATGAAGTGTTATAAAAATAAAGTAGGGCAAGGGGGCAGAGTGGAAGAAGTTAGGAGGTATCTGCCCTAACTAGCATAGTCAAGTCATCTGTGATGAGACTGCACTTGACGAAAGACCTGAATGATTTGAATGTAACCTTAGAAATGATTGCAGCCAAGCAGAAACTACAGATGGAAAGAGCTGCAGTACAATCCTGATGTGAGAATATGTGTGGAGAGTTCAAGAATGTTCCTAGACAACCACAAGCAATAAGAATAATTAATATAAAATAATAGGACATGAGGTTGAGAGGGCTCAGTGGGGTCAGATTGGACTTGAGCTATTATTTACTGTGGGGTTGAGAACTGAGGAGCAGACAAGAACAGGGATTGCTGGAGGGTTGGAATGCTTATAGTGTTCTTTCCTTCAACCTCACTCTTGCCATTCCTCTCTCATTCCTCTTTCAGTGCCTCATTCACACCCCAAATTGATATGCCAGTCTTCTTAGTGTTCTTTCTCCCGTATGTCCTTCACACTTATTGGGTGTTTTTTGTTTGTTGTTTGTTTTGTTTTTTAAAGCTTATATTGTGAATTGAGTGATAGCTTACATGGGAAAACATCAGTTTTGCACTCATGCTATATCATATTTCATTTCATTGCAATGATTACAATCCCCTCCATGCATCACCATTCCATAGTATTTGCTTCTATTCCCTCTGGGTTTTTGTTTGTTTGTTTGTTTTTTGATACACACATGTTGTTTTGCTTGGATGCTCTCTTATTCATTCTTTTCATTGAGTGCCCTTTCTTAACCTCTGGTATCAATTTAAGCTTCACTTCCTTTGAAAGGTGACATCTTAGCCCATGTGTCTTTCTGCTAGTTTAGTCTTAGCTATTTTTAAGTTTACTTCATAGAATTAACCACAACTTGTTGTTAGTTCTCGTTGAGTCACCACTGACTCATGGTGACCCTGTGAATAGCAGAATGAAACATTACCCAATACTGTGCCATCTTTATGATCAATGGAATGTTTGAGTTCATTGTTGTAACTATTGTATCAATTCATCTCATTGAGATCTCTGCTCAATTTTAATTAATTGGTTTTCCATTGGCTAATTTTAGATATTCTTCCTAGTGTCTGATTCTAGAAGCTCTATTAAAATCTGTTCACTCCAATTTATACCTATATTATTTGTTTACTTACTTGATTGCAATTTTCAACTTTTATTTGTTGACTTATTTTTGGTCTGTCTCCCAAAACGAAACTGTAAAATCTGTGAAGGCAAATATCTTGTGCATTAAATTGTGATTCCTGTGTCTGAGTCCAGAAGGCTGTGAATGAAAATGTATTTGGGAATTGAATCTTTGTAGATGAAATTAAGGTAAGGATTTTGATATGAGATCATCCTGGACCCTAAATCAAATCCTGGTATCATTATAAGAGAAAGGATACAAAGATTTGAGATGCAGAGACACACAGAGAAGGCCATATGAAGACTAAGAGAATAGAGTCATGTAGCTCCAAGCTAAAGCATGTCTGAAGCCAGAAGAAATAAGAGAGGCAAGGATGGATTCTCCCTTAGCATCTTGGAGAGAGTGCTACTCTGCTGACATCTTGATTTCAGATTCTGGCTTCCACAACTGTGGCAGGTTAAATTTCTACTAATTTTAGTCACAAGTCTGTGATAATTTGTGGTAATTAGTAAGAACCTAATAGAGCAGTAAGGAGTTCTGGTAGCGTAGTGATTACAAATTGGACTGTGAACCTTAAGGTCAGCAGTTCAAAACTACCAGCAGCTCAGCAGGAGAAAGATGAGGCTTTCTGCTCCCGTAAAGATTTACAGCCTTGGAAACTCTGTACAGGGTAGCTATGGGTCGGAACCGACTCAACAGCACACAACAACAACAATAGAGCAGTAGCCGTATCTTTCTTGCTCACCACTTCTAGGGCACCATTCACAGCTTTCTCACAGTTCTGGTCACATAGGAGGTGATGAATATGCGAAATGAATAAATCTTTTCTGTAGACTTATCATCATAATTTATATTCGGAGTCTTGGTCTTTGCCTGAAATTCTGGTCTTTTGCCTGAAATTACATAATTGTATTCTCATTATCACTATCTTATAAGTGTGTGCTTATCCTTTTAGTCTTAGCTGCATACTTACCTCCACTGAATATATTTGTTATACACATACACACATACACACCTCAATAAATCCACCTAATGGTTCTTCCTGTGCTTCCAAAGTACCTTGTCTCTACCTCTGCTAAAAGACCCACCACACTATATCATATTGTGTTATAATTATCTCTCTGTCTCTCCTTACCACTCTATACTCCTTGAGGGCAGTGAGCAAATCCAGCTCACCTTGACAATCCTAGCTTCTAGCACTGTCATGAGGCATCCTAGTGGCACAATGTTTGGGAGTTCAACTACTAACCAAATGGTCTGTGGTTCAAACCCATTAGCCGCTGTCTGTGAGAAAAGACCTTTAAATCTGCTAATTTGCAGCCTTGGAAACCCCTTGTGGCACTTCTGTTCTAGCCTATGGGGCACTATCAGTTGGTATTGATTCAACAGCACATAACATAGCACTGCCCTAACACATGATGGTGATGCATGCACAAGGGGGCTTCAAAACATTGTGGGAAAATGGAATGAAAATGGAATTTTGCCATGAGCTTTTTAAAACCCCCTAATATACTATGGGAATCAGTAAATGCTTTTTTATGCACTGGTTGTTTCGTGATCAGAGCAAGCATTACTCATACCCTGCAGTTAAATTAACATGGTGTTATTTACATAATTTTATGATTTTTAAATGAAATTTGAAACGCAATAATATACACTCTCTTTTTTTACAGCGTCACTGTGCAATTTGATATCCTCCCCCACTCCAAATTATATTTGCAAGGCCTCCAGTCCAAAGGGACAAAGCGCTGTTCCACAAAGACACTATGTTAGCTCTAAGCTGTTGTTACTAAGCAGCATTTATTACTGGGCAGAACACAGACTAGGAGTGGGAACCAAAGGAGCCAGAGGTGGAACAAGACTCCCCTTGGTGTCAACTCTGAAACTAGGCATCCCAGTGATTTTTCCATTACAGGTGCATGCAGTAATGAAAGTCTCTAACTGGTTAGGTGATAATTACCCATAGGCTGGCAGCCAAAAAAATACTGCTGACTCTGCCCCGGCCTGGCCTATGGCGCAGGTGCATCAGAAGGTGGGCTTATTACATTCATTAGCGCTTAGGGCTAGTCCTCAGAGTATGGGTAGTTCAAACTCAGGCTTCCAGCTCCTTTTAACTCCTCACTGCTTGATCCTCTGTTCTCAAGCATGACTCTGGGTTATACTCTGCTTCTCTGGCTCCTATCACACAACAAGCACTAAAAAAAAAAAAAAACCTGTCTTCACTTTGTCACTTTCAGTATTTTAAGTGTGAAATTTAAAACGTACACACAATGAATTATGAGGTTAGACAGGACCCTAACCAGTTCATCTCTATAACAGACCAGCTAGTGGTGTATCTGGAATAGTCTAGCAAGTCATTGTTGTTATTGTTAAGTACTAGCTTTTGTTGTTAAGAGTGAATTGTGACTCATAATCTCTGCCTAGGGTTTCCAAGGTAATTCTGACTCATAATCCCTGTAAAAGATTTCCAAGTGGCTGGTAGTTTTGAACAGCTGACCTTGTAGTTAGCATCCCAGTGCTTATCCTACAGCACCACACCAGGACTCCCTGAGTAGGGTGGTCCTATTGGAAAACCCACGTCCAATCTGCAGTGTAACTATAGCCTGAGTCCAATCTGGTCCTGGTTTTCCTGGTTGTTCAGTTTTCTCATTAAACACCTCAGAAGGTAACATGAAGGCAATATCCTTTTTCCTAACCCCAGCACATCAACCCCAATACTGAGGTGCTAACAGAATTTTTCAGGTCAGTCTATGGGCCAAACTTTTACATTTTTAAGCCTTTTCCAGGTGAAAAACTGATGTGACCAGAGTGGCTAGAGGTGGCAGCATTTTTCATGCCCCAGAGAAGAAAAGACCAGTGTTCTGAAAGTCCCATAGGAAGCTTTGTTGTTGTTGTGTGCTGTCGAGTCAATTCCTTATAAACCCTGAAAAGTCAGGACAAATCCTTTTCATTGTTCCGAGACTCATAAAAAGGGTTTGATGTACAACCACTCAGGACAAAAATAAGCTTCTTGCTCAAATAAATTTATTTCATGAGCTCTCCAGGGTCACCTGTTTGGCCAGTGGCCTGGAAGCTCAGCTTCGAAGTCTGCACAGGTGGCACACAGCAGGCAGACTCTAAGCCCAGAGGTCCACTCCTAACCCTCGAGGGAACAGGCCCATGCATAATGATGGGCCTAGCATGCTCTCCACTCACGGAGCTCAATAAGGAGGAGTCCTTGGGGACCACTCACAAAAGAACAGATGTCAGAAACCCATTCCAGGAGTCTGTTTTCCATCAAGCAAAGAAGACTAAATATGCTTACCAGCATTCAAGCGAAATGATTGCCTACTTCTTAAGAATCAGCTCAAATTCCAGCTCTATAACATGTTCCCTAAGTCCCTCAAGCAATATGTGTGGCTGTCTCCTTTGCATGCCCCTATGACTCTTAAACATATAAACCTATATAACTCTATGGCTCTTTTTCATATGAGGGCACTTAAAAAAGTTCATGGAAAAATGAAATTGAAAGATAATTGAATTTTTACACCAAACTTTTTGAAGCCCCCTCGTATGTGTTTGATGACACGATGTAAATTGGTGATCAACCACATTCAGAGCCATATTTTCCTTTGCAATAACTTGTGGATGTTTTGATGCATATGTTAGCATGCATATATTAACAGATATGAATTTGAATTCTGCAGATACTTCTTACTTATGCAAACTATTTAACCCAGTTGTTATTAAGTGTCATCGAGTCAATTCTAACTAATAGTGATCCTGTACAGGGATTCCTCCACCACTCGTCTGTCAGTTTGTCATACTGTGGTGGCTTGTGAATTGCTGTGATTCTGAAAGCTATGCTACCAGTATTTTAAATACCAACAGGGTCACCCATGGTGGACAGGTTTCAGATGAGCTTCCAGATGAAGACAGACTAGGAAGAAAGAACTACGAACTACTTCCAAATATTTAGTCACTGAAAACATTATGAATAGAAGAGAAACACTGTCAGATTTAGTATCAGAAAATGAGCCCCACAGGTTGGAAGGCACTCAAAATGCGACTGGGGAAGAGCTGCCTTCTCAAAGTAGAAAAAGAGGAAGACCCGCAATGAGATGTATTGGCCAAGTGGCAACACCGATGGGCTCAAGCGTGGCAACAGTAGTGAGGTTGGCCCAGGATTGGGCAGTGTTTCGTTCTGCTGTGGATAGGGTCACTGTGAGTCGGTACCAACTCAATGACACCTAACAACAACAGGGTTTCTAAGAATGGCTGGTGAGTTTAAGACACCAATCTTGTGGTTAGTAATCCAGTGCTTACCCTACCGAGCCCCACCAGGAGAGACCCAGTTTTCTGATCTATAAAATGAAAGGTGGAATGCTTAACTCACTGGATTATCATGAGGAATAAATAAGATTATGCATAATAAGTGATTGGCATGGTATTTGCTACTCAATGAGGTACTAAATAAATGTTTTGCTTCCCACCTACAACCCAGTCGTTCTCAGTATACAGGTATATATAATCCATACACTGAATTCTTGCAACCGGAAGTGTTTTAGCATTCAGAATTTTAGTATTCATAACATTCCCATTAGGTTTGAGGCAGTACCCTATACATTTAACATGTTAATTTTCTTTTGGGTATGTCTAAAACATAGCATATGTTGCAATAATTGGGATAAAGTATATAAACTGCTTCAAATAAATTCTGATCAGGTTTGCTGTCAAACAAAACACTGCTAACTTCTGAAATGCTTTCGATTTGCAGGATCATTTGGATTTTGGCATTGTGGCTGAGAGATTGTGGATCTCTTAGCCAATGTGTGATGATGATTTATAAAAAGTTCGGGGTCCCCCCACTAGATCTTAAGGTCAGGTTTTGTATTCATTTTTCTTAGTGCCTCCCTCATAGCAGAAACTCAATAACCTCCTTTGCATGACTGAGTGAATAAAGAAAGCATGTTGTTGTTGTTGCTAAGTGCCATCGAGTTGGGATCTGACTCATAGCGACCCTGTACAGGGTTTCCAAGGAGCAGCTGGTGAGTTGGAACTGCTGGCCTTAACGGTCCACACCGATGTCGCAGTTTACCGCATGAACCAACAGCAGCACACCAGATGTCAATCACCTTTGATCTCACTTCCCAAGAACAATTTATATTAACTTTCTATCACTTTTGTCTCTGAAACAGGCACTGCGTTGACACTACTTTAATTGAAAGTATTATCTTTTCTCGCCTCCTCACTCACCTCCTGCTTCTTTTCTTACAACCCTATAATCCTTTCTCCAGAAGGAGCTAAGGAGAGTTGCCATCAACCTCAGCACTATAGACATTTTGTTCCAGATAACTTTTTCTTGGGTTTATGTGGAAGCGGGGGATGGGGGTAGGGGGATAGAGGGGCTAGCCTGTACATATTAGGGCATTTATCAGTACCACTGACCTCAACCAACTAGATGCCAGTAGGATCCCCTTTCCCTCAGTTGTGACAACCAAAAATGTCTGCTGTTGTTAGTTGCTTTGAGTTGTATAACAGATCAAAACTTTGTCCAGTCCTGTGCTGTCCTTGCAGCTGTTAATATGTCTGAGCCCATTGCCTTGCCACAGTGGCAATCTATCTCATGAAGGGCTTCTCTCATTTTCACTGACTGTCCACTGTATCAAACACAATGTCTCAAGACATTGCCAAATGTCCCTTGGGTGACAAAATTGCTACTACTTGAGAATCACTACTGTAGGGAAATATAACACACGTACAAAAAAAAAAAAAATGCAGAACATATGAAGCTTCAAAAAGTTTGTGGAAAATGGAATTTAAAAAAAGAATGGATTTTTTTCCTCAGATTTTTTGAAATCCTTCATATATCAGGACATAGACAACTGAGCTAGAATCTGATAGAGTCAAATATGTTCTTGTTGCTGCTGGGTGATACTGAGTGGGTACCGACCCTATGCACAACAGAATTAAACAGAATTAAACCTGGTCCTGTGTCAATCGCATAATCATTGCTACGTTTGAGCCCATTACTGCTGCCACTGTACCAACTCATCTCGTTGGGGTCTTCCACTGTTTATCTGACCCTTCACTTTATCAAACATGACATCCTTCTTCAAGGACTGTTCCCTCCTGAGAATATGTTTGAAGTATGAGAGAAAAATTCTGGCCATTCTTGCATTTAAGGAGCCCTCTGGCTGCACTTCTTCCAACACAGATCTGTTGGTTCTTTTGGCAGTCTATATAGTACTTTAAGTATTCTCCTCCAACACCATAACTCAAAAGCATCAATTCTTCTATGGCCTTACTTATTCACTGTGCAGTTTTTACATACATATGCGGTTACTGAAAATACCATGAATTGAGTCAGGCACACCTTTCAAACTGACATCTTTGCTCTTGAACACTTTAAAGCAGTCCTGTGCAGCAGATCTGCCTAATGGAATACATCAACAATAGAACATGAATATCCCAACTCTGATTTTATGTTTCTCCCTGTTTAATTTAAATTAAATGCAATTTAACACCAGCATATGATGAACCTTATCGGCTTATATGTTACTTTGCTAAGTGGAATTAAGATCACATTTGAAATTAAGGTTGTGAGCCAACTGACCTTAAAAAAAAGGCACCATCCTAGGTTATACATTTGGGCTTAATGTAGTCACAAGAGTTCTTAAAAATGAGAGCTATAGACAAAAGAGGAAGGACGTTAAAATAACAGAATGTGAGAAGTACTTGACCTGCTCTTACAACTTTGAAGAGGAAGATCACAAACCAAGGAAAGTGGGAAGCCTTTAGAATCTGGAAAAGGCATGGGAGTGAATTTCCCCTAAATCCTCCAGCGAGGAACACAATCCTACCAACACCTTGATTCTAGCTTAATGAGATCCATTTTGGACAGAATAGTGAGATAAAAATTTTGTGTCATTTTAAACCATTAGGTTTGTGGTAATTTGTTACAAAAGCACTAGATAACAAATGCTATCTCTTTCAATCTCTGGAGACCTAGAGTAAATTCTTTAGAAAGCAGTGTCCTCAAAAGTAATAATAGTACTTAACCTGTGAAATACTAGTGTGTAAGAATAAATGAAGGAATACAATAAAAGTGATTAGAGTAATGTCTGGTCTTATTAGGCAGTCAATAATTTTTATTTGTATTGTTAATTCCTTATTGATGAAATTAGAAAAGCGATGTGGCATTGTGGAACAGTATTAAGGAAAAAAGACTCAACAAGAAACCTAAATCCTGGGTTCTACTTTTGGTTCTAAATCCTTGTAAGGGTCATCTTCTCAAGACATACATGTCTTCTGTGAGCTATATCTTTTTTTGCTAGTATTTTCTCTCTGGTTAAATATGGTAGATTGAACATATGTGTCTTTCATCTGATCTCTTCTGAAGCCCCATTTTAAAAGATAATAAAAGGATTTTCTTTACAAGGTATAAACTCACAAGAACAAAGAGAACATAAGCAGAAAATAAATCAACAAAATAAATGTTGGACGCTGGATGACAAAAGGATAAAAGGGCAACTGGCTTAGCACTCCCCAGAAAGCTGAAACCTAACTTTGCTGTGGGAGAGTCAAGAAGAAATCTGATGATACATCTAAAAGTTCCACAATAACTCAAATTGGCAGCACCCAGGATCTAAGAAAATGAGGATGACAGAAAAACAGAAGACTGGTTGAAAATCTATTTATAATACCCCCTACATTCCCCTACATCCTTCTCTCACTTTTCCAAGCTGGCATCTGCCCTTGCCCTAGAAGAAGACATTTGAAATTGAAGAAGAGAGTGTGTTGTACAGGAACTCTACACTGGTGGAGGAGAAAATGTGGATTGATAGTCAAGCTAATGTGTTAAACACAAGAGAATTTGATTTCATTTTTAAAATCCCCCTATGTGGTCGATCCTATGGAATTGAATTGATGGCAAAGAGTTTTTCTTTATATTTTCTTTTTATGTGAATTCTGAGAATTCTTTGCCCCATTCCTCAGAGGAATGGCAAAAAATTGTATAGTCTCTAGGCCAGAGACTAGAAGATTCTTCACTGACTAATCTGACCAGTCTAAGAGAAAAGACAAGTAGATGCTGACACTGTTATTCTTACTCATCTACCATGAAACCAAGAGTTCCTGAGTGGCACAAATGGTCAACACTCTCTGTTGTTAACTGATGCTTTGTAAAGTGGAGGATTGGAGAAAACCAGGAAGATGTCCAACAAGATGGAATGGCACAGTGGCAGCAGCAATGGGCTCAAGAGTAGCAACAATTGTAAGGTTGGTGCAGGACCAGACAATGTTTCATTTTGTTGTTCATAGAGTTGCTATAAGTCAGTAACAACAACAGCAGAAAGTTGCTGATTGAAGGTTGGAGGTTCAGCAAGTCCATCCAGAGGTACTTCAGAACCAAGTCCCAGTGATCTACTTGTTTTTTTGTTGTTGTTGTTGTTGTTTTTTAAGTTTTTATTGTGAACTGAGTGATAGTTTACATGGGATAACATCCGTTTTACATTCATCCTATCATATTTCATTTCATTGCAATGATTATAATCCCCTTTGTGCATCATCAATCAATAGTTTGCTTCTAGTTCTTCTGCAGTTTTCTTCTTCTTCTTCTTCGTCTTCGTCTTCTTCTTCTTCTTCTTCTTCTTCTTCTTCTTCTTCTTCTTCTTCTTCTTCTTCTTCTTCTTCTTCTTCTTCGTCTTCTTCTTCTTTTCTTTTGCATGTACAGGAAAACACTCAGGAATATATAATAATTTAAACAACCAAAGGGCATATTCTGCAAACCTGCCTCCTGGCTGCCAACATCCAATTACTCTCTTTCCATGAGTCCAGAGTCCACAGCTGCTCTATCTCTCCATGTCATCATCTCTGCCTCTATCTCTAGTGTCACTGCTTCTCTGGATAGGGTCCCACATACCACTCAGGCTCTTTTCCTTGATGGTCCTAGGGTCCTCTGTTCCTGGAACCTAAGATTAACTACTCATCCCTTTATGTTACAAAACTTCTTCTACCTTTATAGTTGTGATAATCACAATTATTCATGATAACAATTATTCACTATTGAATCATAAGAATCTTATCCCCATCTCCTTTCACCAGACCCATCTAGATAAGATGAAAACTATTCCGTGGGGATTCTACCTTCCACCACAATCTTAAACTAAACTCCCTCTTGAAGACTTGTAAGCCAGTCACTTCATCCTTTATAGCCTTCCCCACCCCCCACCCCTCCATTTTAGGTAGCTATGTCTAAGTTGCCCATCCCTACCAACCCTATGTACAGAGGGGATATCATGGGTCCTTGATGTGGAGACTTTCCCTCTCAGTTGGTATTTTGAGCTACTACATCCATAAGTATAGGTTAAGTTCATCAAAGTATAGCAATTTGCATTTGTTTCCTTTATCAGTTTTTAAAATTTTCCTCTGGTTGAGTTCTGATCATCAAGCCATTAAAGCTAGGTCAAATGGGTGCTATCTACAACTTTGGTTTTTCTTGTGAGTCTCAGATGGATGCTTCACTCTCAGCTCTAGTCCTCTCTGGCTATGTCCTTATCCATGGGCCTAGTGATCTACTTCTGAAAGCCACTGAAAACCCTATAGAACATTATTCTCTGGTACACATGAGGTCGTCATGAGTTTGAATTGACTCTATGGCAACTGGTACCATGAAGACCACGCATCCACCAGCCTAGTCATTATCTTCCAAGTTTCCATATTACTATTTAGTATACTTAAATGTGTGCTGAAAGCCCAGAATTGGCAGATAACTCAAATAAAGCCTCTAACTTGAATAATCAAGATCAAAACAAACACATCCAAAACAGAGAATTTGTAGACAGCAGAGAAAATATAGAAAAAGCTACTGAAAATGGAAAAATAACAAGCAATAATATTCTCATAAAGAAAGGAAATGCTATTGTAGCCACAAAATAAAAACAGGATGTTATTTTTAATAGGAGCATTTATAAAACCAAAACAAAACACAAAGAAAGAGCTCTGGGAAATCTAAAAATAAGATGGATATAATGAACAGCTCAAAAGAAAACAAATGTTGGTAGATACAAATCCAAAAAAGTACAGGCATTTCCCGATTTATGAAAGGTTCTGTTCCGATTACTGTTGCAGGTTGGTTTGACATAAACTGAGTCTCTCTCCCTCTCCTTAGAAACAAAGAAACAAAAAATAATACATATATATATATATGTGTGTGTGTGTGTGTAATTATATTACCAAAATCTGAGAATAATTGTTGTCGTTGTTAGGTGCCATCGAGTAGGTACCGACTCAAGTGAACCTATGCACAACAGAAGGAAACACTGCCTAGGCTAACCTCACAATTGTTGCCACACTTGAGCTCATTGATGCTGCCACTTTGCCAATCTATCTTACTGAGGGTATTCCCCCTTTTTTTTTTCTGATCTTCCAGCTTACCAAACATGATATCCTTCTCCAGCAACTGGTCCCTCCTGACAATATGTCCAAAGTATGAGAAACAAAGTCTGACCATCCTGGCCTCCAAGGAGCACTCTCGCTGCACTTCTTCCCACACAGATCTGTTGG
The DNA here is from genome assembly GCF_000296735.1 of Chrysochloris asiatica. Taxonomy (NCBI): domain Eukaryota; kingdom Metazoa; phylum Chordata; class Mammalia; order Afrosoricida; family Chrysochloridae; genus Chrysochloris; species Chrysochloris asiatica. The sequence goes on from NW_006408566.1 coordinate 4,673,253, forward strand.
TTCTTTTGGCAGCCCATAGCATTTTCTATATTCCACCAACACCATAACTCAAATGCATCAATTTATCTATGGTTTTCCTTATTCACTATCCAGATTTCATATGCATATGAGGTTATTGAAAATAACATAGCTTGGGTCAGGGGCACCTTAGTCCTTAA
>NW_006408566.1:4677718-4679225 GCF_000296735.1 Chrysochloris asiatica
CCAATAAGCAACATTACAGTAAACAAAAAAAGATGGAAGTTCAAGAATTTCATTTTACTTGTATCCACAATCAATGTTGGTGGAAGCAGCAGACAGGAAACCAAATGAAGTTGTAATGCATTGGGCAAATCTATTGTGAAAGACCTCTTTAAAGTATTAAAAATCAAAGATGTCCTCTTGAGAACTACGAAGTGCCTGATGCAAGCCATGGTGTTTTCAATCACCTCATATAATGTGAAATCTGGAAGATGAAGAAGAATTGATGCCATTACGTTGTAGTTTGAATATACCATAGACATCCTGAAGAATGAGCAAATTTGTTTTAGACAAAGTACAACCAAAATGCTCCTTAGAAGCCAGGATAAGAAGCTTCATTTCACATACTTTGACTATGTTATCTGGATGTACTAGTCCCTGGAATAGGACATAATGCTTTGTTACCCCAAAGCCAAATTCACTGCCATCAAGTTGATTCCAATTTATAGCACTCTTGTATAGAATGATGTCTGAGGCTGTGTGGTAGAGTCCTGGTGTGACGCTGTGGGCTAATATGCTGGACTGAAAAGTCAGTTTGAACTGCAAGGCTGGTGGGTCAAGCTCACTAGCTACTCCTTGGAAACCCTGTACAGGGTTGCTATGGCTCAGAACCAACTCGACAGCACTTAACAACAGCAAGAAAAACAAATATTTTTATGGGGCAGCTGGTATGTTTGAACTTCAATCTTGTGGTTAGCAGTCCAGTGCTTATTCTACAGTGCCACCAAGGCTCCTTTCACACTTAAGAGAGTCAGCAAAAGAGAAGACCCAGATTAACCTTAGAACCCACCCTACTTGAGTATGATCTAGTTAACAAAACAAAGAAACACAATTTCCAAACAGGATTACATCCTCAGGTACAGGAGTTTCAACACATATTTTTGGTGGGATACAATTCAATCTACAGCAAGCTCCTGTTCTACCAGGTTAAGCTTCTACATTGACGGATCAAAGGAACAGAAGATGAGAACCTGACAGTTACCAGTCATATTAAAGAGTCATCTGCAGTGCTGATGTTGTGTGTCTGCACACTTAATTTGCATACCTTGGTACTTCTAAGTGGCAACTCATTAACACCTCAAATCTAATGGCATACTCTCTGCATTCTAATTCATTTTATATTATCATAATGGGATGTCTACTAAGGCAACTACTCTGGAAAAACTGCCCTATGTACTCAGCTACTTTGGAGAAAAGATTGATTTTCTTTCAGAAACAAAAAAATGCCTACATACTATTTTGAAACACCTTGGATTATAAATATTTTAACTTTTCAAATGTTGTTCATTTATACTACCATGCAACATTATAGTGATGTTGCAGGGATAGCTTTAATTGTTTTTATTTCACAAATGAGAAACTAAAATACTGAAACCAAAAACACAAACACATTGCCACTGAGTTGATTCCAATTCAGCAACCCAATGGGACAAAAGCCACCACACGTCGGTCAGTTTGTTGTACTGTGGTG
>NW_006408566.1:4679700-4682857 GCF_000296735.1 Chrysochloris asiatica
CTAAGGAGCACTCTGGCTGCACTTCTTCCAAAACGGATTTGTAGGTTCTTTTGGTAGCCCATGGTGCACTCAAAATATGACTGGGGAAGAGCTGCCTCCTCAAGGTAGAGTTGACCATGATGACAAGAATGGAGTAAAGCCCGTGGGAGAAAAGAGTAAGCCATAGCCCATGAAGTTCCATGTGTCACAGGAACTCAGGAATGGCTGGGACAGAAGAAAAGAAAACAAACACACAAATGCTTTCATCACTTAGTAACTTCTGTCAAAAATAGTAGCTGAGAAGGATTCTGAGATGGGTTCTAGACTTATCAGAAAATGTTGGCAATCCTAATGTCTTTTCCATGTTTCAGAGGGATGGCAAGTTATGACTTGGTGTTTGTCATCCCTGGATGGGAGTTTCTGACAGTTGCTCTCTCCAGGATGAGTATTGTCTTTCTCATTCACACTGCAAGGAGGATAGTCAGTAGGTGGTTATTGAGTCACAACCATGAGGCATTTAGCCTTGGATGCAATCCAAATCAGGAATGGCACTGTACAGAATGCATGTCTGTTTAGCACTCCTACTATAATCATTCATTGGGTCTGGAGTGGGGCCCAGAGTCTGTCTTTTTTTTTAAATAAATTGTGATTTAGGTGAATGTTTATAGAACAAATTTGTCTGTCATTCAATTGTTTGTACATAAAGTTTCCATGACATTGGTTGCATTTCCCATAAATGTGTCGGCATTCTACCATTATCACCGAGGGTTGTTTGTTTTCTTTCATCTAGATTATCTAGCCTTTCCTGCCTTCTCATGTTTGTTTTTGGGAAAATATCTTTTTTATCTCCCATAATTGGCTGTTTTAAGGAACATTTCCTCTTGGGTGTTATTCGTTAGTTCATGGGCCTGTTATTTGACCAAAAGGTTGTTGTTGTTAAATGCCGTCGTGTCGGTTCCAACCCATAGCGACCCTGTACAGGGTTACTGAGGGTGTAAATCTTTACGGGAACAGAAAGTCTCATCTTTCTCCCACAGAACATCTGGTAGTATCGAACTGCTGACCCTGAGGTTCTCAGCCCAATTCGTAACCACTACGCTACCAGAGAATGAGTCTTCCTCCAATCCTAAAGCAATGCTTTTCTTATTATAATCCAGCTTCTTAGATTATTTGCTCAGCAAACAGATTGAATAAGTATGATGAAAGAAGACAATGGTGTTCACACCTTTCCTAGTTTTAAACTCTTTAATGCCCCTTTGTTCTGTTTGAACAACTGCCTCTTGGCCTATGTACAGGTTTCTCATGAGCACAATTAAGTATTCCAGAATACTCATTCCCCACAATGTTGTCAATAACTTTTCATGATCCACACAATTGAAATCCTTTGCAAGGTCTATAAAGCACAGGTAAACATCATTCTGATATTCTGTGTTTCAGCCAAGATCCATCTGACATCAGTAATGATATCCCTCATTCCATGTCCTCTTTTGATTCTGACTTGAACCTCTGAAAATTCTCTGTCATTGTAATGGCAGTGAAAATATAACAAAAATCCTCACTACTAGACCAATAAATAACATTCATATAAATGGAAGAAAGATTGAAATTGTCAAAGACTTCATTTTGCTCATGTCAACCATCAACACTCATGGAAGCAGCAGTCAAGAAATTATGCCATTTTTGTATTATTTTTAGCAAAACTTTATTTGTATGCAATATTAATGATATTTTCCAATGATTTATATATTCTGTTGGTCTTCTCTCTTTGGTATGGTCACAAATATTGATCTTACCCAGTCAGTCAGGAAATTGTCTTCCAAATTTCTTGGCATAGATAAATGAGTGCCTCCAGTGCAACATCAGTTTGTTGAAACATTTCAATGTGTATTCCATCATTTCCCAGTGACATGTTCTTTGCTGATGACTTCAATACCTTGGACTTCTTTCTTCAGTATCATTGGCTCTTGATCATATGCTACCTCTGGAAATGGCTAAACATCGACCATTTCTTTTTTGGTACAGTTACTCTGTGTATTCCTTTCATCTTCTTTTGATGCTTTTTGCATCATTCAATATTTTGCCCATAGAATCTTTCAATATTGTAAGTCAATGCTTGAATTTTTTCTTTAGTTCCCTAAGCTTTAGAAATGCCAAGTGTGTTCTTCATTTTTGGTTTTCTAACTCCAGGTCTTTGCACATTTCGTTATAATATTTGACTTTGTCTTCTTGAGCTGCTTTTTGAAATTTTCTATTCAATTCTGTTTCCTCCTCATTTCCTCCACTTGCTTCAGCATCTCTATGCTTGAGAGCAAATTTCAGAGCTCTGATGATATCTATTTTAGTCTTTTTCTTGCTTTCTTAATGAGCTTTTGCGTTCTTGCTGTATGTTTTTTATGTCATCCCACAACTCTTTTTTTCTTTGGTCTTTAGTGTCCAATGCATCAAATATGTTCTTTAGATGATTTCTAAATTCACACAGAATATGTGCAAGGTCATATTTTAACTCACATGGACTTGTTTTAATTTTCTTCAGTTTCAACTTGAACTTGCATATGAGAAATCAATGGTCTGTTCTATAGTCTGCCCCTAGCTTTGTTTTGGTTGATGATATGGAGGCTTTCCAACATCTCTTTCCACAAATGGAGTCAATTTGATTTCTGTGTATTCCATCTGGTGAAGTCCATGTGTATAGTTGTCTTTTATGTTGTTTAAAAATTTATTTGCGAAGAATAAGTCATTGATCTTGCAAACCTCTTTCATGTATTGTATTTATCACCAAGGCCATATGTTCCAACTATTGATCCTTCCTCTTTGCTTCTAACCTTTACATTCTTATTACCATTAGTTATCAATACATTTTGGTGGCATGTTTGATCAGTTTCAGACTGAAGAAGTTGATTGTTGTTGTTAAGTGCCATTGAGTCTGTTCTGACTCATAGATACTGTATAGAGGTTCCAAGGATTGGCTGGTGAGCTTGAACTTCCAACCTTGTTGTTCAAACGACTTTGCAATCCAGCACATTAACCCACAGTCACACCAGGACTCCTGAAGAAGTTGGTAGGATTCTCCAATTTTGTCATTACTGCTTTTAGTGGTTTGTGTATAAATTTGAATAATAGCGGTATTAAGTGGTCTTCCTTGTAGGCATATGGATATTATTCTATCATAGACAGTGTT
>NW_006408566.1:4684249-4684862 GCF_000296735.1 Chrysochloris asiatica
AATACTAAGATTAAAAACAATTTGCCATGACTGCCAGTGGCCTCATTTGTTCCTCAGAGCCTGTGGCCTGTATAGTCTACATACAGTCTGCAACAGTTTTTTTCTATGTTCTTCTTTGCTCTAGACAAGAAGAGACCAATAGGTGTATCTTACATGACTGCTAGAAAGCTTTTAAGACCCAGATGCTACTCAGCAAAATAGAATGCAGAGAGCACTGACTTAATGAAATATGGTACAGATATCTAATTGATTTACAAAACCCCAAAGACTAGGATCTTTTGCTTTTGAGCCTATAAACTTTGATCTGGGAGGTGTTTACTTATGTGGAGAAGTTTCCATGACAATGTTCTTGTGTGCTTTGTTGTCTATTTTAAGATACAAACATCACCTACAATTATGTCTATAGAAATAGCCACAATCAAACCTATATCTACAGGTGGTTGTGCTCCCTCTTTAGATATCTATCCAACTATGTAACCACTTGTAAGTTATTGTTTGTTAATAATATTGTTGTAGGATTGCCTATCATAATTACTGTGTCTGTTAGGTGCTGTAGAGCTGGTTCCTACTCATAAAGTGACCCTATGCATAATAGAATGAAATACTAGTTAGT
>NW_006408566.1:4685267-4701641 GCF_000296735.1 Chrysochloris asiatica
TTTGCTTTTTAACATTTTAAGAAGTCTTTTGCAGCATATTTGACTAATGCAATATGTCGTTTGATTTCTTGACTACTGCTTCCATGAGTGTTGATTGTGGATCCAAGCAAAATTAAGTCTTTGACAATTTCAAGCTTTTCTTCATTTATCATGATGCTGTTTATTGGTCCTGTTGTGAAAACTTTTGTTTCAGTATTATGCCATCCATGCCGAAAGCTGTAGTTTTTGATCTTCATCAGTAAGTATTTGAAGTCCTCTTAACTTCCATCAAGCAAGGTTGTAACATCTGCATGTAGTAAGTTACTAATGAGTCTTCCTTTAATCCAGCTTCTCTGATTATTTCCTCAGCATTCAGATTGAGTAAGTATGGGGAAAGAACACAACCCTGATGTACAACTTTCCAGACTTTAAACCATTCAGTATCACTTTGATCTGTTCAAATGACTTCCTCTTGGTCTATGTAAAAGTTCCTCAGAAGCACAATTAACAATGTGTTCTGGAATACCCATTCTTCCCATAGCTTGTAAAAAACCTTTATATAGTGAATAAAGCACAAGCCAAAATTTTTCTAGTGTTCTCTTCTTTCAGTCAAAGTCCAGCTGACCTCACATAATATCCCTAGTTTCACATCCTCTTCTGAATTTGACTTGAATTTCTGACAATGTACTGTTGCATCCATTTTTAAATTATCTTCAGCAAAATTTTACTTGCATGTGATATTAATGGTATTATTTAATAAGTTCTGTGTTTCATTACGTTATTTCTCTTTGGGATGGGAAAAAAATATAGATCTCTTTCAATATGTTGGCTAAGTAGCTGTCTTCCACATTTCTTGACATAGATGAATGAGCACCTCTTGTGCTATATCATTTTGTTGAGATATTTCAATTTCTATTCCATAAGTCCCTGGAAACTCATTCTTTGTCAGTGCCTTCAGTGCTGCTTAAACTTCTTCCTTCAGTACAATCAGTTCTTAATTATATGTTACTTCTTGAAATGGATGAACATTGACCAATTCTTCTTGGTACAGTGACTCTGTGTATTCCTTCCATCTTCTTTTGATGCATCATTCAATTTTACCCATAGAATCCTTCAAGTTGAGGTCTGAATTAGCGCTTCCGTTTTTTCAGCTTGAGAAAAGCTGAGTGTGTTCTTTCTTTTTAGATTTCTAACACCAGGTATGTGCACATTTTACTATAATACTTGACCTTGTCTTCTCAAGTTGCCCTTTGAAATTTTTTTTTCAGCTCTTTTACTTCATCATTTATTTCATTCATTTTAGCTTATCTAACCTCAAGAACAAGTTTAAGAGTCTCTTCTAGTATTCACTTTGGTCTTCATTCTTTTCTGTCTACTTAATTATCTTTTGATTTCTTCATATGATATTGTTGATATCATATGACATCTCTTCTGGTCTTGGTCAGTAGTGTCTAATGCAACAAATCTATACTTGAGATAGTCTATAAATCCAGGTGAGATATACTCAAAGTCATAATTTGGCTCCAATGGTCTTGTTTTAATTTTTATCAGCTTCAGCCTGAACTTGCTTATGAGCAATTGATGATCTGTTCTATAGTCTGCTTTTGGCCTTGTTTTGGCTGATGATATTAAATTTCTCCATTATTCTTCCCATGATGCAATCTATTTTATGTCCACGCATTCCATATGGAGAGGTCCAAGTATATAGTTGCCTTTTATGTTGCTGAAAAAAAGATATTTATACTGAATAAGTTGTTGGTCTTGCAAAATTTTGTTATGTTATCTCCAGCATCATTTCTATCACCAAGGCTATAGTTTTAAACTACTGAACTTTTGTTTGTTTCCAACTTTTGCATTCCAATCTCAAGTAATTATCAATGCATCTTGATTGCATGTTTGATCAATTTCAGACTGAAGAAGTTGGTAGAATTCTTCAATTTCATCATCATTAGTATTAGAAATCGGTACACACATTTGAAGAGATTTGAATAATTGTGACATTTACTGGTCTCCTTGTTGGCCTTGTATGTAATGTATATTATCCTCTCACAAACAGCATTATAGTTCAAGATATATCTTGAAATGTTCTTTTTTAGTTTTATTTTGAAATGCTCTTTTTGATGATGAATTACACACCATTCCTTTTCAGTTTGTCTTTCCAGCATGATAAACTTATGATGATCTGATTCAAAATAGCCAGCACCAATCCATTTCTGCTCACTAATGCTTAGGATATCGATCTTCATGTGGTCCATTTAATTTTTTAACAACTTCCAATTTTCCTAGATTCATACATCATACATTCCTTGTTCTGACTGTCAGTGGATGTTTGCTGCTGTTCTAATTTTGAGTTGTGTCACATCAGCAAGTGAAGCTTAACTCCATCCATGTCATTAAGAATCACGTGAAGTCCTGGTGTGGTGCTGTGGGTTAATGCGTCAGACTGCAAAACCATTTGAGCTGCAAGGTCAGCTGTTCAAGCTCACCAGCTGCTCCTCAGAACCCTATACCAGGTTGCTGTGGGTTGGCATCGACTCAATGGCACTTAACAACAACAATAACAACAATACTTTGAGGAGGCAGCTCTTCCTCAGTCATATTTTGAATGCCTTTCAACCTGAGAGGCTCATCTTCCCATTACTGTATCTGACAGTTTTCCACTGCTCTTACAAGTCTTATTGGTCCTTTTCATAAGGTGACTTCATTTTTTCTGTATCTCAGAAGTCTTTATTTTTAGTTTTGGCAAATTTGATTATGCTATGTCTTGATGACTTTGGGGTCAGTCTTTTACAGAGTTCATTGAGTTTCTTGGATGGAGATCTTCTCAGTTTTCTTGACATTAAGCAAGTGTTCTACCAGCAAATGTTTGGCCATTTCTCTGTGGGTTTTTATCTTTTTGCCTCCTCCTCTTCTAGAATGCTATGTAAAATTCACACATAAAATTTTACTCTTGATAGTATCCCTCACAATTATTAGACTGCCTTAATTCTTTTTTCTGATTTTTTTCCTAAACAAATTGGTGTTAAGGACTTTGTTTTCTATTTCACTGATTCGGCCTGCAATTGGTTCAATTCTGATCCTATATGCTTCCATGGAGTTGTCTATTTTTGAAATTTTGTTATTAATCTTTTTAATTTCTAGCTGTCATTTTTGTATGATTTTTAATTGTCTATTTTGTCATTTTGTTCTTGTATTGTTTTCCTGAGGTCTTTTATTATTTTTTTATATTTTCTTTTGCTTTGTCTATATTTTCCTTGATCTCTTTCCTGGTCTCTGAGAGAACCCTCTATATTAGTCTTTGAATTTCTAATCAGCTAGTTCCATGATTATGTCTACCTTTGAAAGATTTTTTTATTCTTTATTTTGGTCACTATCTGGAGTCATCTTTTACTGTTTATGTGGTTTGATATTAAAGCATTAAGGTGTTATTATATTTATTTATTGTGTGTTTACTACATCCTACTTTTTATTTTGTTTTGGTATAATCTTAGTAGGCTGAGTGTATACATTACTCTGATTGCTGGTCTAGCCACACTGGAGCCATCACCCCCATTTTCTGGATGGGCAGGCTAGTGATTGGGTATGTGAGCAGAGGTCTTGTTTGTCTTGTGGAATGATTGAGGATACAGTTTGAGTTTGATGAGGTGATATATCTGTCTTGTCATGTGAGTGTAGGTATAGGAGCATTCTCATTGACCACTGGGTTGGGTATTGTGTATGTGAACTGCCAGTTGCCAGATAGATAGCCAAGAGTGTATGGGTCATTGGTCACTGGGTTGGTGGTACAGAAACTCTCAGCAATGGTCCTGGACTGCACAGGGGTGTCCAAGGCATGCCAAAGTCTCTAGTTTCAGAAGGTGGGTGATGTGGGGGGAAGAGACAGGAGAGATGCCACGATTCCACATATGCCTGCTACAAAGGCATGTCCTTGTCCATTAAAACATGACATGTGGAAGGGTTTCCTGCCACTCCTATGTCCCCAATGATAGTGGCTGAAGGGAATATGAGGCCCTACTGTCTGTGGGCCCTTGGCATGGGTAGCTGGACATAGTAGCAGGTACCTCCATCTAACAGCCAAAACCAGCAGCTGGGTGGAGCATGAGTGCTGCCAGTCCATTGGCTCTGGAGCAGGTGGCTGAGTGCAAGAGCAGAGAGGTTAGTGCTGCTGATCCACAGGTCCCCAGTATGGCTAAGTGAAGGGGTGGGGACTACCAGTCCATGGGCCCCTGACTTAGGGGGTGAGGCTGTGGTGGTTGCTCTTGGACTATGGCGGTGGGAAGGTATGCATAAGGGGGTATCGGGCATTTCAGGTCCATAGGCTATGTTACAGGGGGTTGGCTAAGGCACAGTGGTGAGGTGAGTGCAGTTAACTTTTGCAGGACAGGGGGAACACCTATCTGGCTCTGGATATGGGTCCAAAATCACTCCTTCTTGACTGGGGGTTGGCTAAGGCACAGTGGGTGAGGTGAGTGCAGTTAACTTTTGCAGGACAGGGGGAACACCTATCTGGCTCTGGATATGGGTCCAAAATCACTCCTTCTTGACTGCACCAGGCAGAGGTTTCAGTGGGAGTGCTGCTTGCTTTGCCTCAAAATGGCCACACTTATTTTCTTAGGTCTATTTGTAAAAGGGGCATGACTATGTCACCATTTTCCAGAATCTCTATTTTAGGATAAGCACTGGACTGATATCCAAAGGACCAGCAGTTTGAACTCACCAGCTGCTCTTTGGAAACTCGATACAGTGTTGCTATGAGTTGGAACCAACTTGATAGCACTTAACAACAACAAAGTAGATTTTGGTGCACATTCAGTATTGGGAACAAGTCATCACAGATTTCTCACAGTGCAGAAAATCATACCTACATGTGAGAGAAAGAGAGAGAGAGAGAAGCGGGGGATGGGAAAACAACAGTGAGCATGGCAAAATGACCCCTCAAGTCTATTGGAAAATGAAGAAAAGTAAGCATATCATTACTTAGAGTGATAGAAACATTGATATGGAAATTAGGTGCAGGAAAGCTAACTTGATCATTTTTTGTTTTGTGTTTAAGGAAAGAGAATCAGCAATGTGAGGATGAAAAGGAATGGATAGTACATGTGTGTAGATCTTTCTGATTCCAAAGACCAAACTCCTGTGTCCACTATGCCACAATGCCTTCTCCTGAAAGATTTTAAATGTTTATCAGCACAATGTCTACAACAAGTATTTTTTTATTTGAACTTATTCCTTAGAACAAGTTTAAACAAATATAAGTCTCAATCAAAGGTAATATAGATAATATTCAGATTTATCAGTTATTTTTAGAAAATAGAGACTTAAATTTTTTCCAGCTGGACACTTCCAGTATATGTGCAATCCTTCATTAGGTACTGGACATACAAGGGGCAGACATAATCTGTGGCTTGTCAAGGTTGTATGCCACTGGGGTATGTAAAAAACAAAACAAAACAGAAAGCAATTACAAATTGTGATAAAGGAAACAAAGTTTGAATGTAGAGAAAGACCAGGGGAGAGGAGAGAGATCTACTTTGAATAGTGTTGGTAGGGTGTGGGAGAGAATTTACACTGATACACAGAGTATAAGAAAGAGACCAGTGTATGAAGAGGAGTAAACCCCTGTTGCAAACAGAAATATTGGTATATATAAGGATTCTGAGCCAATAGAAACTAGAATTGTCTGGGAAAATGAAAGACAACCCACATATAAAAGAGAGCAAAGGGGAAATGAACAAGCAGCAGCAGAAAAGGTCACCTAGAGATGCATAGATCATAATAAGGAGTTTAGATTTTATTCTGCATCCAATGAAAAGGTTGACAGATTTTAAGCAGAACTGTGTTCTGATCTAATTTACATTTGAAGACAATGATTCTGACTGGCATTATGGTGAACAGATTGGAGGAGAGAAACAAAGATAGCAACCAGGAGGTATTACTTAAAGGTGTTAGTTAAATGATGATGATAACCTCATCAAGTAACAGTGAAGTTGGGAGAACTGGATAACTTTTAAAATATGTTGTATTTAGATGGTAAAATGAATTATGACTTGCTAGTAAATTGGATGGGAATAGGAGAAAGGCAGAAAGGAATTTAAAATGGCAGAAAGGTGTCTGCCTCAAGCAATTAGACCAATGGTGGCATCACTTGAAAATGTAAAGATTCATGGGAGAGTGGGATTTGGCAAAGGTTTCTAGACAATCCAAAATTTAGGAATTTGCTTAAGGTCATACAAGCAGAAAATGATAGAGCTTAAATTGGAATCAATCCTGTGATTCCATCACATTTGTGAATAAATCATTATAATCAATGGCAAAAGGGAAATCAATTCATTATAATTTTCAGGCAATTACATTAAGCTGCAATCAAGTCTTTATTATTTTGGAAATAAACTTAAGAACAATAAGGAAATAAATAGAGAGGGATTGCTGGAACAATCTATCAATGTGTACTTTCGTGAGTTTAACACATTGCTGGCCATTTATGAGATGTCAGTACTTTGAAGATATGACTTCTGCCTTCCAAAATTAATCATATAACAAAGCCATTTCTAATAGGATGCATACCAAGAAATTCATTGGTGTTATATAAGAAAATGGTTCCATTAGCAATGAGTGGAACACTCATTGCAAGAATTCTCAGAGCCTTTAATCAATTAATGTACCTGGTGGAGCCCTGGAGAGAAGAGTGGAGAAATATAGTTTGTGACACTTTTCAAGTTTATTTGAATAAATAATCTTTATATGAAGATCTTTGTCTTATTAACATTGAAGTATATTTATGTTTCATAAAACAGCATTTGAGAAACTTTTATCTAGTTAGGAATATAGCAACACAAAACTTAAAAATCTATCTCTGTAACAGATCAAAAGCTCTGTAATCACAGATTATACTACAGTAAAATAACTTTTAACAGTTAAGATTATTTTAACAGCTACAATAATAGTAGCTAACATATAACTCACTATCAAAGAGTCAATTCTGACTCATAATGACCCTATATAGGATTTCTGAAACTATAAATCTTTACAGGAGAAGAAACCTTGTATTTCTCCTCAGGAGAAGCTGGTGGGTCTGAACCACTGACCTTGTGATTAGCAGCTCAGTGCCTAACTCACAGCACCACCAGGGCTCTTTAGCTAACATATACTCAGAGTTATTATATTACAAATTTAACTGAGTTCCAGACGGTGTGGGAAGAAACCTGAAAACAAAACAAAGTCTGGTATCCCCTCAAGATACTTACAATCTAACAAAACAACAACAACAACAACAAAAAACATTAAATGAATGGATACAAAAATAACACATTAAGTACTACCTTGAAATTATTTTAAAGACTAGTAGTAAAATACCTCAATCCATACTGGTAGACCATGAAGGACTTCCCTGATGAAAAATCCTTCAATTCATTTGCTGGAGGTTAAGCAGAAGTTAAGCAAAAGATCAGAAAAGTGTCCAAGGTAGAGGGGCTAGCTCCTATTGTTGTTGTCAAGTGCCGTTGAGTCAATTCCGACCCATAGCGACCCTGTATAGGGTTTTCCAAGGAGCAGGTGGTGAGCTTGAACTGCCAACCTCGCAGTTCAAACAGCTTTGCAGTCTGGCGCTTTAACCCACAGCGCCACACCAGAACTCCACATTGTTGTTGTTGTTATGTGCCGTGGAGTTGGTTCCAACTCATAGTGACCCTGTACAGAGTAGAAGTTGATAAAAGAAAAGACCCAGGCCTGCTGAGGCCCATTGTGGCTGAAGTTTAGCAATTTTCTTAGTTGCCTAGGGCTACTGTAACAGAAGTATCACACGTTGGGTTTTTAAAGAACAGAAATTTAATTTCTAAAAGTTCTGGAGACTAGAGGTCTAATCAGGATCTCAGCCACATTGATTCCTTCCTTGCCTGTAATCCCAAATATTCCTTCACTACTTGGTTTATAGAAATCCTATGTGGCATGTTCCTTTCTCTGTGTCTCTCTGTCTATTCTTTTCTGATCTTTTATAACTCAGAAGTGATTAAGTTTAGGAAATGTTGACATGACTTCAAATGATGAATTGACTGCAATGCATTACATTGGATTACGTTATGGAAAGTGTACATCTTATCTTACATCACATTGCATTAGATGTAGAGAGCTGTGGTAGTTCAGTGAAAGACTGATCACTTTCCATGTTGGAGACTCAAGTTTGATTCCTGGCCAGTGTACCTCAGGTGCAGGCACCAGCAGTATGGTTTGCGTGCTGCTGTGATGAAGAAAAGGTCACAACTGAGCTTTCAGACTTAGACAAGCTATGAGGAAAGTCCTGCTGATTTACTTCCAAATATCAACAAAAACCTTATGAATCACAATGGTCTGATTCACAACGAATCATGAGGATGATGTAGAACCTGGCATTTTGTTCTGTTTTGCATTAACAGCAGCTAACAACAAACAACAAATAGTGCTTACCATGTGCTGGACATTGACCTAAATGCTTTACATGAGTTAATTTGCATAATGTTTTCAACATCGCTGTGAGGCAGGTACGATCATTATCCTTGTGCTTCAGATAGGAAAAATGAGGTATAGAGAGATCAATAGACTTTCCCAAGGTGAATCAGCAAATAAGTGGTGTAGCCATGTCCTGAAGCCAGCCATCAGCCTCCAGAACCTCTGCTCTCCACTCACAGAGAATGCTCCCTTTGGAATCATATTGGTGGGTTTTGATCTTGGCTGTATAAGAAAATCTCAAGCTTGTCATTTAAGTTATCTGAACTAGTTCTCTCAACTACAAAAATGGAGTGAAAAGGACTGCTAGGGGATAATGGTATAAAGCACGTAGGCAGCATCCTACATACTCACTATGCTGATAGTCTTTACTATTGGGTGGATTTAAGCCCAAGCCCCTAGTAGAAATAGACAGTCAGTAAAATTAGGCAGACGGCCAGTGAGACGGATTGACACAATAGCCGCAAGATACCCATGGTATAGGACCCAGTGCATTTTCGTTCTGTTATGCATAATATTTCAATAAGTCGAAGACAACTAACAATAACAACAACAACAAGCCTTTTAGCTGGTGGCATCTTCAATTAGATCTGTCCACTGTGGGAAGAGTCATCTGTGAATTGGAGAGTAATGGGCAGAATGATGGAAGATGCAATGATTAGGAGGAGGTACACGGGCTTCCACCTGGGCTCTGAGGTCTCCCTCACTGTGGTGGTGGTTTGAACTTGGTGAGTTGAAATTCGGAGGGTGTGAGCGGTAGTTAATTTGTCACAGGATGAAAGAGCCCCACTGGCCTCTACTATTAAGCTTCTGCAGTGACCCTAAGAGGGAATTGCTTGACTTGGACAAGTAGGAAGGAGAAAGGAACTGGACTGAACTTGAGGGGGCCAAGCCAACTGTCTCCATGGTGCCCATTGCTGTTGGCTAGCTCCTTTGGCTCTCCCCAACTAAGCCGGCACTGGCTGATTCCTTCTAGAATAGCACTGCATGCCGATGAGGTCCTACAGTCCCACCCAACCCTGCAGCCTCCTGAGTCCAGGCCAATCTGGTCTGAGCCAGCTCCCCACTTGGAAACTTGTCTCAGCTCAGTCATTGGCCTGCCCCCTATCTGCCTCTGGAAGCTTCAGATACATTGTGATATTGAGGTGAACCTACTGATGGTCTGTGGGAACGTGCAGTTCTATGGTCTATCCATACCTACCCCAGATATGACTTTAGTGAGAGAGCATTTGCTAGAATATTAGAGATTAGGAAACAATTGCACAAATTCACAGTTGGGAAAAGAGCTGAAATTAAAACCTGTAATAATGTTATAATAATAGCTAACATTTTTCAAGCACTTACTCCGGGCCAGGTGCAGAGGTTTCCCTGTACGATCTCTTTTAAGCTTTCTAAGAGCCCAATGAGGCTGGTATGATTAGGATCTCTGCATATAGGAGGAAGAAAAAGGTCATAGAAATCTCTGACCTCAAGTCACACAAGCAGTTAGTGGCAGAACCAATACTTGAATCCCAGTCCAACTGAGTCCAGAGCCCTGCTCTCAACACTGTCAATATGCCAAGTTCCTGGCTCTAGCTCCATGGTCTGTTCACATGTCTCAATTCTGCTGCAGCTTCAAGCCAAATACCAAACTTGCCACTCAAATTAACTAGACAGCAAAATTAATTATCAGTGATTTTGAAAATCGGAAGCAAATAGGAAAGATAAAATTTTTCCAAAGGTTAATTAATTCAACTCAGCTCAATAAATACTTTTGAGCATCAATTCAGTGACAGGCGCTTGCTTAAATGTTATGGAAAATGCTAGGAGTGGGAGAGAAGGAAGGCCAGAAAGAAGGAATAAAGTAGGAATACAGTCCTTGTTCTCAAGGATCTTTTAATCTCTTAGGTGAAAATACCCAGTGATCGGAACTGGACCTACATATGTTGTGGGTTTTGGGTTTTCTTAATGACTTAGCTGGGGGTGAGGGTGGGTGGGTGGGAAGAACAGATAAAAATATTGTCCAGAATGAGCAGAAGCCAGGCTGACGTTTCACTGGGCTCAAGTGTCAGAGACAACGACACACACCCCAGTCTCCTCGGCTCTGCTCTGCCTCACCATGGTAACCGCCAGCCCTCAACGCCAGATGGGTTTTTATATCCTCAGAATGTAGCTGGGGATGTGAATGTGGATGGATCGATGGTTGAAGTAAGCTCATTCTCTCTGTGGCCCAGCCACCCCAAAGGTTATCTCTCACAACTAATTCCCTTATATGCAGCACATCTTGAGAAATATTATTCTTCCTATTATATTTAATGGTCGGTACCTTAAACAGGCAGTGGCTAAATCCAGATATTTAGTCCAGTCTGTAGGACAGAGCTGGAGTGGAGCAAGTTAAAGTGGGACTCTTTATAGATGTCCATTAGGCAGTGGTTCCTCTGTCAACAGTTATAAGAATCACTAGAAGAGAGTTGTTAAATTTTCAGATTCCTGTGCACAACACTCCAGCATCCCATTCATTTGTTTGGGGTAGTATCCAGGAAGTTAACTGGATTTGGGAATTCCAGAGATGAGAATACAAGACTTCACCTCAAGAATTTCTTAATCTAATAAGAAGCAGGCATGGAAACAGACAATTACACTGCAGGATGGTGGTGGTGTGGTGAACCATGGAGTCGGTTCCGACTCAGCAATCCTGCATACAACTTTCGAGGCTGTAAATCTTTATGGGAGCAGAAAGCCTCATCTTTCTCCCATGGAACAGCTGATAGTTTCAAACTGATGACCCTGAGGTTAGCAACCCGACTCCTAACCACTGTGCTACCAGAGTTCCAAACATTGCAGGATAGAAAATGTTTTTTACTGAAATATAAACTCAATTGAATGGAAGTATAACCCCAAAAGTGGTTAAATCTGCCCAGAGTAACCAGATAGGGCTTTAGAGGAAAGGAGAAGCTCTTACTGAGTCTTGGAGAAAGGGTGAAGAGGAGTCTGTCAGCAAAAAGACAAGACTGTGTTGTTCTAGAAAGAGCAAGCACAAAGGAGTGAGAAGTCTTGGTACCTTACCAGAACAGTAACAAATTCAGTAGTGTTGAATCTTAGGGTAAGAAGGTATAGTTAAGAAAATGGTAAAACATTCTAGAAGAGTTAGAAAGGCTGAATTATGGAATGGCTTATGAGTCAAGCCCTCCCAAACTACCTCTTAGAGTAAATAGGGAGCTACTGACAAGTTTAAGCAGAGAAATTGCTAGTTAGATTTGCTTTTGAGAAAGGAGGGGTATAATCCTCCACCTCTAGTCTGACCCTCCTCAAGCCCCCATACACTACTGTCCCAGTGACCTTTCTCAAATACAAATTCCATCAAGGCACCTATCAGAGCAAAATTCTTCAAAACCTTCCCATGACTTTAAGCTTATAGATTCCTTCAGCTATCGACACTACCAATCTCATTTTCTACATTAGCTCCATACCCAATCTTTGCTCCATCATCCTCAATCTCTCAAAGTTGCAATGTATTCTGTGGTGTTGTTGTTGTTGTTTTTTTTTTTTTTTTTTACATGTCATCCTCTTTCTTCCTGAAATGTTCTCTCACTGCTCCATCTTGTTGTCTCTAAGTCATCTCAAACAAGCCCACAACAGCTCAAACACTCCCTGAGAAACCTTCCCTCTTCAACAAAGCATGATTTTCTGGGCAAACTTTGATTTCCACCTTAGCTCCAGGATTATCAATCACACTTGATTTTAACCAGTGAGTAATGTATCCCTTTCCCACTGGATCATAAGCGCATTGATCTTGTTATTATTGTTAGGTACAGTTAAGTTGACTGTGACTCATAAGTACAGTGGGTGGAAATACTGCCAGATCCTGTGCCATCGTCACAATTGTTGTTATATTTGAGCCCATTAGTGTAGCCACTGTTTCTTCCATCTAATTGAGGGTCATCTTCTTTTTCATTGATTCTCTACCAATTATAATATCCTTTTTCCAGAAATTGGTCTCTCTTAATAACATGTTCAAAGGACATAAAACAAAGTTTTGTCATCCTCACTTCAAAGGAGTATGCTGACTGTACTTATTCTAAGATAGATACGTTCATTGTTCTGACAATCCATACTGTATTTAATATCCTTCAGAAGCACCATAACTTAAAAGCATAACTTCTTCATTCTTTGCTATTAATTGTCCAGCTTTTACATGAATATAAAAAGATTAAA
Organism: Chrysochloris asiatica; assembly: GCF_000296735.1. Taxonomy (NCBI): domain Eukaryota; kingdom Metazoa; phylum Chordata; class Mammalia; order Afrosoricida; family Chrysochloridae; genus Chrysochloris; species Chrysochloris asiatica. Next base: position 4,697,919 of record NW_006408566.1, read on the forward strand.
AACAACATAACTTGGGGCAGGAACACCTTAATCTTCAGAGTGAAATATTTGCCTTTAAACACTCACAAGGGGTCTTTTACAGCAAAATTGCCTAGTGTAATATGGCTTTTCATTCATTAACTGCTGTTTCCATGGACATTGATTATGCTTTTGTTGTTAAGTGTCATTGAGTTGGTATGAACTCGTAGCAACTCTATGCACAACAGAATTAAACACTGCCACATTCTGTGGCTACTTCAGAATCGTTGCTATATTTGAACCCATTGCTGCTGCAACTGTGCCAATATTTCTCACTGGGGTTTTCCTCTTTTTCTCTGATCCTCCACTTTACTAAGCATGATATCCTTCTCTAGAGATTAGACCCTCCTGATAAAATCTCCAAAGAATGAGAGATGAAGTCTGGCCATCTTGGCTTTCAAGGAGCATTCTGGTTGTACTTCTTCCAACAAAGATCTATTAGTTCTTTTGGCAGTCCATGGTACTTTAGATTTTCTGCTCCAACACCATAATTCAAATGTATCAATTCTTCTATGGTTTTACTTATTCACTATCCAACATTCACATGCATATGAGGTTACTGAAAATACCATGGCTTGGGTCAATATCACCTTAGTCCTCAAACTGACATCTTTGTTCTTGATCACATTAAAGATGTCTTGTGCAGCAGATTTGCCCAATGCAATATGTCATTTGATTTCTTGACTGCTGCTTCCATGAGTGTTGCCAGTTGAGTAAAATGAAGTCTTTGACAACTTCAGTCTTTTCTCCATTTATCATGATGTTATCTGTTAGTCCAGTGGTGAGGATTTTTGTTTTCTTTACATTGAAGTGCTGTCCATACTAAAGACTGTGGTCTTTGATCTTCATCAGTATGTACTTTAAGTCCTTTTCATGATCAGCAATCATGGTTGTATCAACAGCATATCACAGGTTGTTATAGACTCTTCCTCCAATCCTGCTGCCACATTCTTCTTCATATAATCCAGCATCTTGAATTATTGCTCATCATACAGATTGACTAAGTATGGTGAAAGAACCATGCTGCACAGAATTCTTAATTTTAAACTAATCAGTATCCCCTTGTTCTGTTCATATTCCTGCATTTTAGTCTAATCTAGCTTCTTGGAGTCCTGGTGTGGCGCTGTGGGTTATTGCGCCAGACTGCAAAGCCATTTGAACTGCAAGGTCGGTGGTCGAACTCACCAGCTTCTCCTTGGAAACCCTGTATAGGGTTCGCTATGGGTCGGAATCGACTCGACGGCACTTGACAACAAGCTTCTTGGATTATGTACAGGTTCCTCATGAGCACCATTAAATGTTACGGAATATTCATTCTCTGCAGTGTTGCCCATAGATGGTCATGATCCACACACTCAAAAGGCTTTGCATAGTCAATAAAGCAAAGGCAAACATCTTCCTGGTATTCTCTGCTTTCAGCCAAGATCTATCAGACATGAGCAATGATAGCCCTCTTTCCACATCCTAATCTGAATCCAGCTTAAATCTCTGGCAGTTCCCTGTCAATGTACTGTTGCAATTGTTTTTTAATTATTTTTAACAAAATTTTATTGTATGTGATATTAATGATATTTTCCAATAATTTCCACATTCCATTGGGTCAGCTCTCTTTGAAATGGATAGAACTATGGATCTCTTTCAATCAATTGGCCAGGTAGCTGTCCTCAAAATTTCTTGGAATAGATAAGTGAGTGCCTCTAGTGCTGTATCAGATTGTTGAAATATTTCAATTTATATTCCATCAATGCACAGAGTCTTGTTCATTGCCAATGCCTTCAGTACACCTTGGATCTGAATCATATGTTATTTCTTGAAATAAGTGAACAGTGTCCATTGCTTTTTGGTACAGTGACTCTGTGTATTCCTTCCATCTTTTGATGCTGTCTGCACCATTCAGTATTTAGCCCACTGTTGTTGCTGTTAAGTGCCATTGAATGATTTTGACTCAAAGCTACCTTGTATAGGGTTTCCAAAGAGTTGCTGGTGAAATTGAATCACCAGCTTTTGGTTCAAATTGAACTTGCAGTCTAGCACTTATCCTACAAAACCCATATTGCAAGTTGAGGCTTGAATTTTTATTTCTGTTCTTTCGGCTTGAGAACTGCTGAGCATGTTCTTCCCTTTTGGTTTTAATTCCAGGTCTTTGCACATTTCATTATAATATTTGACTTTGTCTTCTTGAGCTTCCCTTAGAAATTTTCTATTTAGCACTATAAAAGAGCTTATTTCTTCCATTTCCTTTAGCATCTCTATGCTGAAGATAAAGTTTCAGAGCTTCTTCTGACATCCAGTTTGGTCTTTTTCTTCTTTCTTTTATTCCTAATGACCTTTTGTTTCTTCCTATGTGGTATTCTAGATGTCGTCCTGCAACTCTTCTGGTCTTCGGTCTTTAGTGTCCAATGAATCAAATCTGCTCTTCAGATAGTCTCTAAATTCAGGTAGGATATGTTCAAGATTAAATTTTGGCACTTGTGAACTTGTTTTAATTTTCTTCATATTCAGTCTGAACTTGCATAAGAACAATTGATGGTCTTTTCCACGATCTGCCCCTGGTCTTATTTTGGATGATGATATAGAGTTTTACAACTATTTCTTCCCACAGATATAGTCAATTTGATTTCTGTGTATGCCATTTAGTGAGGTCCATGTGTACAGTCAGTCACTTTTATGTTGTTTAAAAAGTATTTGCAATGAATAAGTCATTGTTGTTGTTGTTGTTGTTAATTGCTATTGAATCAGTTCTGACTCATAGTAACCCTGTATGTTTTCCAAGGAGCAGCTGGAGAGTTTGAAACACCAACCTCATAGTTAAAACTGACCTTGCTGACCAGTGCTTGATGTTCTGTAGTCATCTTTTATGTTGTTTAAAAGTGTTTGCAATGAATAAATTATTGTTCTTGCAAAATTCTATCATGTAATCCCCAGCATTGTTTCTTTCACCAAGGTCATTTATCCAATTAGTGATCCTTCTTTGTTTTCAACTTTGTGTTGAAATCACCAGTAATTACCAATGCATCTTGATTGCATGTTTGATCAATTTCAGACTGAAGAAGCATTCATCATCACTGGCTTTAGTGGTTGGTGAATAAATTTGAATAGTAGTTGCATTAACTGGTTTTCCTTGTAGGTGGATGGATATTATTCTATAACAAACAGCATGGCACTTCTAGACAAATATTGAAATGTTCTTTTTGATGATAAATGTGATGTTATTTTTCTTCAATTTGCCATTCCCAACATAGCAAGCCATATAAATGTCAGATTCAAGATGGCCAGTATCAGATCACTAATGCCTAGACCAATTTTGTAAGACCAATGAATTTTTTATTGCAAATACTTTTTTTTTTTTAAATAAGCTATTCAGTGGGCACTCTTTCTTTCCCCCCATGTTCTTAAACTAAACTCCCTCTTGAAACCTTGTAAGCCAGTCACTTCGTGCCTTTATTGCCCCTCATTTTAGGTAGCCAGTGTCTAAGTTGCCCATTCCTATCTACCCTGTGTACAGAGTGGATAACATTGAAACTTGATTTGAAGACTCTTTCCCTTTCTGTTGGTATTTAGAGTAACTACGGCTCTGAGTATAGGCCAGGTTCATCATGAAGATGTATTCTGTCACTGTAGCTGTTCCAGTCTGATTGTCCTTTCTAGTGGGAATGTCTCATCTCACAAGGTTGTGGATGGGACTCAGGATTCCACCTAAGGTCC
>NW_006408566.1:4703461-4705141 GCF_000296735.1 Chrysochloris asiatica
TCTTCTTCCTGAGAAGTTTCAAGATACTACTGTTGGTGGTTTTGACATAACTTAGGATTTAATTTTCGGCTTATTTCCTTTTGCTTGTCTCACTCCACAATCCCCGTTCAGGACTTTTTTCTAGTTGTAAACAGTTCAGGGCTGCCTGTGGCTGTTTGGTTTTAATTGGAAACTGTCTCTTTAAATTTCGAGAAGATCTGTGCGCATTCATAGTGGCAGCCTCTGAGGGTGGGGCTGGGGTGCCCACTAGCTCAGCACCCCTATAGTCACCAGAATGGAGGTGCACAGACAGCAAGGGACCAATGAATAGATACCAAAAGAAAAGAATGTCTACACCTTTATCTCAGCAGTTCTACCAGGCATCTGTGGCCGCTCCAATCCTTACCCCACGTGGTCTCACCCAAGATGGCGGCTCCTGGAGCAGCTGAGCATCCCAGACTAGAAAGCACTAGATTTCTTGCTTGTGCCACAAATTCCCCCAGCTATGAGCCTTCCAACCTTCTAAATATTCCTTTTTATGTGGTTCAGAGTTCTGGACCATCCCCTGAGCCTGCTTGGTCGGGTATTCTGTGTTGTTGATGGCGGAGCTCCTTTACTGCACTTCCACCCAATCCGCCATCTTGTTTGTTCTCCCCTAGTAGCAATACTTTTTGACTTACCTTTATCCTATTGAGTTTTCACTGGACCTGTTTCAAAAACTAAACATTTAAAAAAAACAGCATAGATACATTAAAATAAATAAATAAACTGGAAAAAAAGAAGATGGAAGGAATACACAGAGTCAATGTGTCAAAAATGGCCGATGTTCAACCATTTTAAGAGGTAGCCTTTGATCAAGAGGCAACGATCCTGAAGGAAGAAATCCAAAGTGCATTGAAGTCATTGGCAAAGAACAAGATCCCGGGAATTGATGGAACACAAATTGAAATCTTTCATCAAAGTGATGCAACACTCGAGGCACTCACTCATCTATGCCATGATATTTGGAGGACAGCTACATGGACAACTGATTGGAGGTCTGTATTTGTGCTCATTCCAAAGACAGGTGATCCAGTGGAATACGAAAATCATTAGACAATATCATTGATATCCCATGTGAGTAAAGTTTTACTAAAGGTAAATACAGTAATGGCTGCAACCATACATTGACAGAGCACTTTCAGAGATTCAAGCCGGTTTCAGAAGAGGATGTGGAATGAGTGATATCATTGCTGACATCAGATGAATATTAGCTAAAATCAGAGAATACCAGAAAGATGTTTACCTGTGCTTTATTGACTACACAAAGGCTTTCAGTTGTGTGGATCATGAAAAACTATGAACAACATTGTCAAGTATGAGTATTCATTAACACTTAATTGTGCTCATGAGAAACCTGTACATAGGCCAAAAGGCAGTTGTTTGAACAGAAAAAGGGAGCTCTGAATGGTTTAAAACTAGGAAAGGTGTATGCCAGGGTTGTATTCTTTCACCATACTTGGTCAGTCTGTATGCTAAACAAATAAACTAAGAAGCTGGATTCTATGAAGAAGAACATGACATCAGGATTGGAGGAAAGTTCATTAACAACCTGCGATATGTAGATGATACAACCTTGCTTGCTGAAAGTGAAGAGGACTTAAAATATTTATTGATGAAGATCAAAGACCACAGACTTTGGTATAGTTTGCACCTCAATGT
>NW_006408566.1:4705786-4707984 GCF_000296735.1 Chrysochloris asiatica
TGTGTGTAGGGTCTCTATGAGTCGGTACTGACTCGATGACACCTAACAACACCAACAACAATGCGTAGGATAGCAATTTGTATGCATTCCATTTCATTTTTGATAATGTCCAATTTTCCTAGATTTATACTTTGTACATTTCATGTTTTGATTATTAATGGATGTTTACTGCTTTTCTCCTCATTTTGAGTTGTGCCCAATCAGCAAATGATGTTCCCAAAAGCTTTACTCCATTCGCACCATCACGATCAACTATACTCTGTGGTGGCAGGTCTTCCCCAGTTTATATCTTAAGCACCTTCCAACCTAAGGGGCTTATTTTCTGGCACTGCATCTGACAATATTCTGTGCTTTTCATCATTTTTTAATATTCTGGTGCTAACAGTGTTCTGCTACTATTCATAAGGTTTTAATTGGCTAAGCATTCAACAGTAGTATGCTTCTCCTTCTTCCTAGTCTGTCTTAGTGCGGAAGCTCAGATAAAACCTGTCTACCATGGGTGTAACCTGTTGGTATTTGTAATACCTGAGACATAGCTCCCAGCTTTTGCCCATAGCATTCTTCAGTTTTACAACTTGAGGCTTGATTTTTTTCTTCAGTTCTTTCAGTTTGAAAAATGCTGAGTGTGTTTTTCCTGTTTGGTTTTCTAATTCCAGGTTTTTGTTTCAACTTCATCTTGCATATTAATAACTTATGGTCTGTTCTATAATCAGCCTCTGGTTTTCTGATGTGGCACTGTAAGATAAGCACTGGAGTGCAAAGTCAATTTGAATCACACATTTGGCAGTTCAAACTCGTGAGCCACTATTTTTAAACCCTATACAGGGTTGCTAGGAGTTGGAACCAACTTGACAGCACTAAACAACAACAATAGCCAGCCTCAGGCCTTATTCAAACTGATGATACAGAGCTCCTCCATTGTCACTTCTGTAGATGCAGTCTGTTTGATTCCTGTGTACTCCATCTACTGGGTCTTTGTGTCTAGTAGTTGTTTATGTTGATGAGAAAAGATTTATCCAATGAATAGGTATTTCATCTTGCAAAATTCTATCATGTGATCTCTACAGCATCATGTCTATCACCAAGGCCATATTTTCTAACTACTGATCCTTCTTCTTTGTTTCCAAATTTGCATTCCAATCACCAATAATTAGCAATGCATTTTGATTGCGTGTTTGCTCAATATCAGAATGTAGAAGTTAGTAAAAGTCTTCAGTATCTTCATATTTGCCATTAGTGTTCATGTACTTCAGGCTAGGTCATTAAATGTTCTTTTTTATAATGAATGTGATGCCTTGTTGTTGTTGTTGTTGTTGTTAGGTACCATCAAGTCAGTTCTGACCCATAGCAACTCTATGTACAACAGAATGAACCACCCCCAGTCCTGCTCCATTGTCACAATTGCTGCTACACCTGAGCCTATTTTGCTGCCCTTGAGTTGATTCCAACTCATAGAAACCCTGTATAAGTTTTGTGAGGAACAGCTAGTGGGTTTGAACTGTTGACCTTGCAGTTAGCAGTCCAGTGCTTATCACAGCATCACACCAGGACATACATCTATGCCTCTGTCTCTTTATCTATATATACGTTGTTAAGTGCCATCAAGTTGGTTCCAACTCAGCGATCCTATGCACACCAGAAGGAAACAATGCCTGTTCTTGTGCCATCCTCACAATTATTATTTGAGTGCCTTGCTGTTTCCACTGTGCCAGTCCATCTTATTGGAGTCTTCTTCTTTCTCACTGACCCCCAACTTTACCAAGCAAGATGTCCTTTCCCAGTGACTAGTCCTGCCTGATAATATATATGTCCAAAGTATGAGACAAAGTCTAGCTATCCTGGCTTCTAAGGAGCATTCTGGATAAATTTCTTCCAATACAGATTTGGTTTTGTTTTTCTGGCAGATTGGTACTTTTAATATTCTCCTCCAGCACCATAACTCAAATGCATCAATTCTTCTATTGTAGTTGTTTTTAGGTGCCTTCAAGTCAGTACCGACTCATAGTAACCTTATGCAAAACAGAATGAAACACTGCCCGATCCTGGGCCAACCTCACTACTGTTGTCATGCTTGAGTCCATCGATGCTGCCACTTGGCCAATCCATCTTGTTGGGCATCTTCCTCTTTTTCTCTGACCCTCCAACTTACCAAACATGATATTCTTCTCCAGAGACTTGTCCCTCCTGACAATATGTCC
>NW_006408566.1:4708211-4709491 GCF_000296735.1 Chrysochloris asiatica
TGGAACCATGGCAATGAAACAATATACAATAAAATGAATGTAAAACTAATGTTCTCCCATGCAAACTATCATATAATTCACAATAAAACATTTAAAAAAAAACAAAAGGTCTTGTGCAGTAGATTTGCCTAATGCAATATTATCATTTGATTTCTTGACTGCTGCTTCCGTGAGTGTTGATAGTTGAGCCAAGAAGAATGAAGTCCTTGACAACTTCAATCTTTTCTCCATTGATAAGTATGATGTTTACATGGGAACACTGAATGTTTTCAAATTAAGAAAGGTGTGCGACAAGGTTGTATTCTTTCACCATACTTATTCAACCTATATGCTGAGCAAACAATCCAAGAAGCTGGGTTCTATGAAGAAAAACGTGACATCAAGATTGAAGGATGACTCATTAACAACCTGCGATATGCAGGTTGATACAACCTTGCTTGCTGAAAGTGAAGAGGACTTAAAACAGTTACTGATGTAGATCAAAGAGCACAGCCTTCGATATAGATTGCATCTCAATGTAAAGAAAACAAAAATCCTCACCACTGGATCAATAAACATCATTCTTATTAACAGAGAAAACTTGTCAAGGACTTCATTCTTCTTGGATCAACTATCAACACTCATGGGAGCAGCAGTCAAGAAATCAAATGATGTATTGCATTAGGCAAATCTGCTGCACAAGATCTTTTAAAAATGTTGAAGAGCAAAGATGTCAGCTTGAGGACTAAGGTGTGCCTGAGCAAAGCCATCGTATTTTCAATAACCTCATATGCATGTGAAAGCTGGACAGTGAATAAGGAAGACCATAGAAGAATTGATGCCTTTGAGTTATAGTGTTGGCGGAGAATATTGAAAGTGCCATAGGCTGCTAAAAGAACCAATAGATCTGTTTTGGAAGAAGTGCAGCCAGAGTGCTCCTTGGAGGCCAGGATCCCAAACTGCGTCTCTCATACTTCAAATATATTGTCAGGTGGAACCAGTTTCTGGAGAAGGCTATCATGTGGTAAGGTGGAGCATCAGCGATAAAGAAGAAGGCCCTCAATGAGATGGATTGGCCAAGTGGCAGCATTGATGGACTCAAGCGTGACAACAGTAGCGAGGTTGGCCCAGGATCAGGCAGTGTATCGTTCTGCTGTGCATAAGGTCGCTATGAGTTGGTACTGACTTGATGGCACCTAATAACTGCATATAGGGCTGTGAACCGCAAGGTCAGCAGTTCGAAACTACCAGCCGCTCCGCGGGAGAAAGATGAGGCTTTCTACTCCCGTAAAGATTTACAC
>NW_006408566.1:4709591-4710469 GCF_000296735.1 Chrysochloris asiatica
ACACATATATATATTCAAATAAAAGTGAAATTCATATATCATAAAATTAAACATTTTGAATGTATACTTCTGTGACATTTAGTAAATTCACTATATTGTGTAATCGTGACCTCTATTTAATTCCAAACCATTTTCATCAGTTCCAAAGTTCTGATGTTTTACAATATAAAACGTATATGATATTTTTGCCTCAGCATTGTAAATCAGAATGCTTTGTGAGCAATGTTTAATGATAGGTTTTATTGTAATAAAAAAAGCTCAGTTTTTGGACTCAAACTGATCTGAATTCAAATCACAGCTCTTCAATTTTCTAGCCACATGGGCTTCATTCAGCAAGGTATTTAACTAAGCCTGTTTCCTCATTTTTAAAAAGGGATAATAATACCTACTTAGAAGAAAAATTGTGAAGACCTGGTGAGATAATGGACTTCAAGTACCTCTTACTGTTCATGGTCATTAGTGGTTGCCTGGTGATAGTAGTTGTTATTCATAGTAGTAATGACCAGAAACTAGTTCCAGGACCTTGGTAGAGCCATTATAACCCTCTGATCATCAGATTTCAAATGGAAACTGGAAGTATGATTTCTAGGTTCTCATATGATATGATATAGATAATGAAATATCTAACAGGTTCATCTCCTCCCCTATGTTTAAGAAATATCCTACCAATTTCCTCCTTCTCCCTACACCTGGTACACACATACACACCATTCATATACCCCTCACTGCTCATTGTCTAGATCAGAAAAGATTTTGTTTTTAACTAGTTTTATTGAGTTATAATTGCCATACAGTAAACTGCACATATATTAGATTACAATTAAATAGTCAAGTCAATTCTGACTCATTGTGACCCTATATAGGGTTTCTGAGACACT
>NW_006408566.1:4711224-4714007 GCF_000296735.1 Chrysochloris asiatica
TAGGGTTCATAGTGATCCTACATGACATTTCCAAGGAGTGACTGGTGGGTTTGAACCAAAGACCTTGCAGTTCAAAGTGACTTAATGGTCCAGTGCTTTAGCCTACAGCGCCACACCAGGATTTCCATTATGTATGAAGTTTTGTTGTTATTACATGCCATCAAGTATATATATACATACACATATATATGTATGTGTGTATATGAATATATGAGTCGGAACCAACTTGACAGCATATAACAATAACATATATATCCAAATATACATAATATATATATACATACACACATATGCACACATAGATACAGTTGTTATTATGTGCAGTCCAGTTAGTTCCAACTCATAGTGACCCTATGTACAACAGAACAAAACACTGACCAATCCTGTGCCATATTCACCATTTTTCTTTTGTTTAAGCTGCTTGTTGAAGCCACTGTGTCGGTTCTTCTCACTGATGGGCTTCCTTTTTATCTCTGACTCTCTACCAAACATAATGTCATTCTCCAGGGTCTGGAACTTCCTGACAGCATGTCAACAGTACATAAGAAAAAGTCTTGCAATCCTCACTTCTAAAGAGCATCTTGGCTGTACTTCTTCCAAGACACATTCTTCTGGAAGTCCATGGTTTATTTAATATTCTTCACTTAATTTAAAGGCATCACTTCATCTTTGCATATCATTAAAAACACCATGGGTTGGGTTAGGTACACCTTAGTCCTCAAAGTGATATTTTTATCTATCATTAACATTTTAAAGTAGTTTTTTTTTTTTTTCTTTTACAGAAGATTGTTGTTGTTGTTAAGTGCCATTGAGTTGATTACGACCCATAGCTGTACAGAGTTTCCAAGGAGCAGCTGGTGAGTTTGAACTGTCGATCTGCTTTTGCAGTAGATTAGGGTAATATAATACATCATTTTGTTTCTTGATATCTGTTTCAATGGGCATTGATGATGGATCCAAGTAAAATGAGATCTTTGAAATCTTATCTCTGTTTATCATAATATTGCTTATTGGTCTAGTTTTTGGTCATTTATATTTCTTTATGTTGAAGTGTAATCCATAACTGAAGGCTGTAGTCTTTGATCTTCATTAGTAAGTGCTTAAAGTCCTCTTTGCTTTTAGCAAGCAAAGTTGTTTCATCTGCATATAATAGGATGTTAATGAGTCTTCTTTTAATCCTAATACATTACTCATCTTCATATAGTCCAATTTCTTGAACTTTTACTAGGTGTACAGATAGAATAAGTACTTATGGTGAAAGGAAACAACCCTAATATACACTTTTCTTATTTTAAACAACACAGCATGCCCATGTTCTGTTCAAATGGTCATCAGTTTGTCATGTATTGGTGGCTTGTGTGTTACTGTGGTACTGGAAGCTTTAGCCACTGGTATTTTAAATATCAGAACAGTCATCCATAGTGGACAAGTTTCAGGAGAGCCCCCAGATAAGACAGAAAAGGCAAAGGAATAGGTAGCTCATGTCTGAATTGTTAGCCACTGAAAACCTTATGAATAGCTGTGGAATATTGTATGATATAATGCTGGGTGATGAGCCCCTGAGGTCAGAAAGAACTCAAAATATGACTAGGGAAGAGCTGCCTCCTTAGAGTAGAGTTGACTTGAATGATGTGAATGGGGCAACATTTTAGGGACCTTCATTTTTGGATAGGGCACAACAGCTACAAATATGCATTAATAAACAGAAGGAAGAAACAGTTGCAAGCATACATTAATAACTAAAAAGTGAAATGTACAAAGTATGAATCTAGGAAAATTAGAAGGTCTCAAAAATGAAATGGAAAGTATAAAAATCTATAACCTTGGCATTCATGTGCTGAAATGGACAGGTATTGGCTATTTTGAATCAGAAAATCATATGGGTTACTAAGCCAGGAACAACAAGTTGAAGAGGAATGGTGTTGCATTCATCATCATAAAGAATATTTCAAGATCTACCTTGAAGTATAGTGTTATCTGTTATAAGTTAATATCCATCTCTGCCAAGAAATTTGGAAGACAACTATCTCGCCAACTGATTGGAAGAGATCCATATTTGTGCCCATGCAGAGAGGTGACTCAACAGAATGCGGAAATCATCAGACAATATCTTTGATATCTCATGTGAGTAAAGTTTTACTAAAGGTAATACAGAAACAGTTACATTGACAGAGAACTTCCAGAGGTTCAAGCCAGATTCTGAAGAGGACATGGAATGAGGATTATCATTGCTGACATCAGATGGATCTTGGCTGAAAGCAGAGAACACCAAAAGATGTTTACCTGTGCTTTATTGACTATGCAAAGGCCTTCGATTGTGTGTATAATGACAAGCTATGAGCAACATTGCAAAATATGAGTATTCTGGAACACTTAATTGTGCTCATGAGGAATCTGTACATGAACCAAGAGGCAGTGGTTCAAACAGAACATGGGAACACTGAATGGTTTAAAATTCAGAAATGTGTATACCAGGGTTGTATTAATTCACCATACTTATTCAACCTGTATGCTGAGCAAATAATAAGAGATGCTGGGTTAGATGAAGAAAAACGTGGCATCAGGATTCAAGGAAGACTCATTAACAACCTGCGATATGCAGATGATACAACCTTGCTTGCTGGAAGTGAAGAGGACTTAAAATACTTACTGATGAAGATTAAAGATCATAGCCTTCTGTATGGATTGCACCTCATTGTAAAGAAAACAAAAATCCTCACCACTGGACCAATAAACAACATTCTTATCAATGGAGAAAAGATTGAAGTTTGTCAAAGACTTCA
>NW_006408566.1:4723780-4724652 GCF_000296735.1 Chrysochloris asiatica
ATATGGTCTTGGTGATAGAAACAATGCTAGAGATTGCATGATAGAATTTTCATGACCAATGATTTCTTCACTACAAATACCATTTTAACCAACATAACACAGCTACACACATGGACTTCACCAGATGGAATACACAGAAATCAAATTGACTACATCTGTGGAAAGAGATAGTGAAAAACTTCCATATCATCAGCCAAAACAAGTGCAGGTGTAGACTGTGGAACAGACCACCAATTGCTCACATGCAAGTTCAAGATAAAGCTGAAGAAAATTAAAATAAGTACATTAGAGCCAAAATATGACCTTGAACATATCTCACCTGAACTTCGAGATCATCAGAAGAACATATTTGATGAATTAGACATGAAATACCAAAGACCAGAAGAGTTGTGGGATGACATCAAGAAATTCATAGAAGAAAGCAACAGGTCACTAAGAAGACAAGAAAGAATGAAAAGACCAAAATGGATGTAGAAGAGTCTCTGAAACTAGCTCTTAAGAGAAGAGATGTGAAAGTAAAAGGAAGAACTGAGGAGCTGAAAGAGCGGAACAGAAAATTTCGAAGGTCAGCTCAAAAAGAAAAAGTCAAATATTACAAGGAAATGTGTCAAGACCTGAAGTTAGAAAATCAAAAGGGAATAAGCTAAGCATTTCTCAAGCTGAGGGTACTGAAGAAAATATTCAAACATTGACTTACAATATAGGATTATTCTATGGGCAAAATTGAGTGATGCAAACAGGATCAAAAGAAGGTAGAAGGATATACAGAGTTACTATAATAAAAGAAATGGTCAATATTCAACTATTTCATGATATAGCATATGACCAAGACACAATGATATGGAAGGAAGAAGTCCAAGGTGCAGTGAAGG
>NW_006408566.1:4725378-4727118 GCF_000296735.1 Chrysochloris asiatica
ATGTGTGCCCCCTCATCGGTTGAAAGTGGCACCACCTTGGGCGTTAGGTCATTTGCCACCATCATGAAAGGAATGAGGGAGTAGAGGGGTGGGGTTGGGTACTCCAGTGTGTGGTTCAGCTCCTCCATCCCATGTAGTGGGTAAGACTGAGTGCCAGGCAGGGTGGCTCCCCGGCTTGAGCTCCTGTGTTGGGTGATGCTCCCTGACTCCAGCTGTGACAGGCAACTCGTGCTGGGTGGCAATGTCTGCAGAACATCTGCGGACAGGGGGTCCAGCTGGCTGAGACCATCAGGCACTGTCTGCTCCCATGAGTCCCTAAGTACAAAGTGTGTGGGGTCGCTGGGGAAGGGAGGTGGCAGGAGAGGCGACAGCGGGGAGGCACTGAACGCGGAGCTGGTGTTGGGAGTCAGGGCCGGTGGCCAGTAGTCTCCGTAGGGCTCTGTGAGGTAGGAACCCAGGATGCCGGGGTAGCTCTGCCCGCTTGAGGACTCACAGGAAAAGGGCTTAGCCACACTTGAGGTGTAGCCGTCACTTGAAAACAATTTAGCATTGTGGAAGTCTGAGTCAGATAAGAAAGATCTTCTTACACTGTAGTAACCCGACATCACTGGAGAACCTGGCATCTGGATAAATGGAGACTGAGAAGAACTGGCCTTTTGCTAGTTGAAAATAGCATGACCAGGGCGTCTGACTTCTAACTTCATAAAAGGGAAGGAAAATCATCAAGATGAACAGCCTCCTCACTCCAAACGTTATTTTACCAACTTGGACATTAGCTATCACTTCCATTGCACATGCTACTTTTCTGGGTTTGATAATTCACTGACCATACTTACAGCTATGGGATTTAATAAGGGATGTAACAGGTTACGATGCAGGATCAGAATCAACTCGGGATACAGTTCTTTGGACAGAATAATGTCTCAGCTATTCTCACAAGCAGACCCTCAGAGGCATCTTGGGCCAGGTTGGCTTCTGCTCAAAACTCCTTAGCTATTCCCATAAGTGCCCTGGGGGTACCCCACTCCATCAGTAAGCCCTGACACAAAGGCACTCAACGCTCATGCTCAGTTAGTTGGCAAGCCTAGTTCTGTCAACACACGTGCCCAGAGGGACTCCACTCCTTAAGGAAGTCTGAAAACTCTCAGTTCTCTTGCTTTTGTGGATAGGCACACAAACTGTAACCACCTTACTCATGGGACCAGAAAGCCCACTGGGCCATTATGACTGGTCTCCAGGTTCTGCTGCTGCTGCTTCTCTGCCGCTGCTTCTCGATGTCTCGCACCGTCTCGAATGCTACAGGTCTTTCTTCTGTCTCATGGGTCTAGGGGGTTCTCAGTGTAAAAATCCTGGGTACAAATGACACACTCTGATCCCATCTCAACTTTTTGATGGTAATGAGCTCACTCTCTGCTCTAACCTTCTACTTCACCAAGTATGATGTCCTTCTCCAGGGACTAATCCCTCCTGATAACATGGCCAAAGTATGTGAACTGAAATCTCATCATCTTCACTTCTAAGGAGCATTCTGGCTATACTTCTTTCAAGACAAATATTTTGTTCTTCTGGCAGTCCATAGTATATTTAATATTCTTCACTAACACAATAATTCAAATGCATCATTTTTTTTTAGGTCTTCCTTATTAATTGTCCAGATTTCATTTACATAAGAAATGAATGAATACACCAACATTTGGGTCAGCTATACCTAGGCCTCAAAGTGATGTCTTGGCTTTTGAA
>NW_006408566.1:4728308-4739359 GCF_000296735.1 Chrysochloris asiatica
GCCTTCCTCCAGGCCCTCTGGATCTAGGTTCCCTCTTGAAAGCTTGTAAGCCAGTAACTTCTTGCCTTTGTAGCCCCCCTGCCCCCATTTTGGGTAGCCAATGTCCAGGTTGCCCATCCCTGTCTACTCTATGTGTAGAGGGGGTGGGAATGATTCTTACTGTAAGGATTTGTTCCCTCTTTTGAGTTACTGCATCCATAGGTGTAGGTCAAGTTCATTAAATTGTATCAGATTACTCTTTTTTTCCTCTTCTTTCTTCTTCTGGTTGAGCTCTGGTTATCCAGTCATTGAAGCCAGGTCACGTGGGTATTATCTGCAAGTATGGGTGTTCTTGTGCATATGCCCTCTCTTCTAATCAGCTGAACACTTCAC
The DNA here is from genome assembly GCF_000296735.1 of Chrysochloris asiatica. NCBI lineage: Eukaryota > Metazoa > Chordata > Mammalia > Afrosoricida > Chrysochloridae > Chrysochloris > Chrysochloris asiatica. Next base: position 4,728,681 of record NW_006408566.1, read on the forward strand.
TCTCCACACTAGTCCTCTGTGGCTCTGTCACTGACTCTGGGCCCAAGAGTCCCCACACTGCTTGCCGACCAGGTCTTGACCTGGGTTCACAGAAGTCTAATGAACATTGTAGGGCTTAGCTCACATCTTCATTGCTGTTTTTCCCTCACTTCCCCTTATCGGTGACGAGCATGGCCACCAATCAGAGCGTGTATTCCCATTAAGTCTTAGTCTTGAAGGGGGTTTGCATTGAGGGGACCCGACCACTTGCCTTGATGTTTCCTGGGCAAGCAACTTGTTTATTCTTGTAGTAACAGTCCGTTTACCTCTACTGTTTTGTATTTTTCCTGTGCAAGTAAATTTTTTATAAAGATAATACAACAATGGCTGTAACTATGTATTGTCTAAGAACTTCCAGAGGTTCAAGCTGGATTCAGAAGAGGTTGCGGAATGAGGGATATCATTGCTGATGTCAGATGGATCTTGGCTAAAACCAGAGACTACCAGAAAGATATTTAGTTCTGCTTTATTGACTTTTCAAAGGCTTTTTTTTTAAAAAAAAAAAAAAACACTAGACAAAGTCTTTGATCTCTTATTTATTTAGCAAATTGCAAAAGTAACAAAAACTATCATAAGAACAAAACAAAATGAAACCCCAGACTTTTGGAGAAAAATGCACCGTATGAACAGAAATTTGTTTTAGGAAGATAATATTATATCTTATCTTCCTAAAACAAATAAAAAATTTGTTTTAGGAAGATAATATATATACATTGCAAATTTGGTTTGAACCTCAAGGTCATTGGTGCAAACTCTCAAGACCCTCCTTGGAAACCCTATATAGCATCATTATGATTCAGAACCAACTCAACAGCACTTACTAACTACAACAATATATATATATATATATGTATGTGTGTGTGTATACATGTGTATGTGTATATATACACTTATCTATTTTGTTGTTGTTGTTAGGTGCCATAGAGTTGGTACTGACTCAGAGCAACCCTATTCACAGAAGAATGAAACACCGCCTGATCCTGAGCCAACCCCACCACTGTTGCCATGCTTGAGTCCATCGAGGCTGCCACTTGGCCAATCCATCTCATTAAGGGTCTTCCTCTTTTTCTCTGACCCTCCACCTTACCAAACATGATATCCTTCTCCAGCGACTGGTCCCTCCTGACAATAGGTCCTTTGCAGCAGATTTGCCTAATGCAATATGTCGTTTGATTTCTTGACTGCTACTTCTATGTATATATATGTATAAGGAGCTCTGGTAGCGTAGTGGTTATGAATCAGGCTGCTAACCTCAAGGTCGGAGACCCAGTACAGTGTTGCTATGAATCAGAACCGACTCCATGGCACATAACCACTATATATATACAGGCGTCCTGGTGTGGTGCTGTAGTTTAATGTGTCAGACTGCAAAACTATTTGAACTGCAAGGTCGGCAGTTCAAACTTGACAGCTACTCCTTGGAAATCCTATACGGGGTCACTATGGGTCTGAATCGAATCGATGGCACTCAACAACAACATATACATACAAGGGGTCTTCAAAATTTCATGGAAAATGCATCTATGTTTGGTATTCAAAAAAAATTTTTGCACCAAAAATAAACTTGTATTAACTTAGTATATGTCTGAATAGTATCTAATTTAATGCAACAAGAAGGATAAGACATGAGTTTGAAAAGACCCCCAATCAAAGAAACACAATTTCTGCTAAAATTGAAACAAGAACAAGTATCAAACTTATGGTGAAGCTTGGGTGGAAGAATAGTGACATTATTGATAGTTTACAAAAAAAAAAAAAATTATGGATAACTCATTTTAAGAAGAGATAAGACAATGTTAAAGATGAAGCCTACAGTGGCACCCAGCCACACCACCTTGTCATCCATATCAATTTGCAATGAAACAATTAATCTTGCTTGTACCCTAATTGAAGAGAACTGGGTGATTCACAGAAGAAACAATAGACAACAACATGGTCATCCCAATTGGTTCAGTTCATACAATTCTCACTGAGAAGTTATAGTTCAGCAAACTTTTTTCTTAATCAGTGTCAAAACTATTACACCCAGTTCAGCTATAGACAAGAGCAGAGCTTTCCATGGAGATTTTAAACAAATGGGATCAAGACATTTCTTGGAAAAATTATAACAGAAGATGAAATGTGCCTTTACCAATATTCCCCTGAAGCCAAAATCATAAGGCAATTGCTACCAAAAAGTGAACATGGTCCAGTCAAAGCAAAACAGACTAGTCAAGAATAAAGGTCATGGCAATAGTTTTGGGGGATGCTCAAGGCATTGTGCTTGTTGATTTTCTAGAGAACCAAAGAACAATCACATTTGCTTACTAAGAGAGTGTTTGGAGAAAATTAGCCAGAACTTTAACTTCATCAGAGAGCCCTTCTCCACCAGAGCGATGCTCCTGCTCATTCCTCTCATCAAACAAGGAACATTTTGCCAGAGTTCAAAGGAAATCACCAGGATTCCACTTTATAGTCCTGATTTCACTCCTTCTGACTCCCTTTTGTTCCTAATCTTAAAAAATCTTTAAAGGGCACCCATTTTTCTTTAGTTAATAATGTAAAAGAGGCTGCACTGACCTGGTTAAATTCCCAGACCCCTTATTTCTTTAGGGATGGACTAAATTGCTGATCTGGTATGGCGCTGTGGGTTAATGTGCTGGACTGCAAAGTCAATTTGAACTGCAAGGTTGGTGGTTCAAGCTCAGTAGCCACTCCTCAGAAACCCTATGCAGGATCTTTGTAAATCAGAACTGACTCAATGACACTTATCAACAAGAAATTACTGGCACCATGACTTACAAGACTATCTTCACCTTGATAAAGCTATATTAAGAAATAAAGTTTATATTTTTATTTTTATCTTTTAATTCCATTTCTCCATGAACTTTTTGAGCCCCTCCCCCCCATATAATATGTCAGAAGTGACTGTACCCATTTCTCTGCTTCATACTTGAGAAACTGGGAGCTTTTAATTCTTGTTTCTTCTATGTTTCTTGGGGTAGTCAGTTACTATGTAAAATGTCTGACTGCCCTAAGACTGCCATGCTATGTGGAAATTCAAGCTAGCTACACTGAGAGACAGACTGGAAAGATAAAGAGATGCTCTTCCAGCCATCTAAACCCAGGCAACAGATATGTAAGTAAAGAAACTATTTTGGACAACAGTAGACGCCATCTGGAGAAAAACCAAGGAATTCAGTCAAAGGTTGGAACAGAAGTCCCAGGCATATGGCTGAAACTCATACCACAATGACCTCTAGTTCTTGAAACCACCAGCTGAGGCCACAGTTGTCGTGGAGTAGAATTGAGCCACTATTCCCAGCCACAATTCCCTGCCAAAATCTTTATCCACAGAATCATGAACATAGGAAAATTATTGTTGTTGAATGCGTATACTGTTGAGATAGCTTTTTACGCAGCAATAGAAATCTGGAACATCAAAAGTCAGGGAAAGATTGTGGCCCAGGGAATCAGGGAATTCGAATGCAGGCTCTTCCATTTACCACTGTGATCTTGAACACCAGAATTAATATCTCTGAACCTCAATTTCATCATCTATGAAGTAGGAATAATCACACCTACATCTCAGAGTTATTGTAAGGAATACATAAAAATGTAGGCTGTTTCAAGTGGGTAGCAACCCTTAGTAAGTGGCAGCTACAATAGTTATCACATGGTCCCTGGTGGCACAGTGGTTAAGCACTCAGTGGTTTGAAATCAATAGTCAGCCACTCTGAGGGAGTCAGCTTCCACAAAGATTGTTGTTGTAAGAGTGCCATCATGTTGGTTCCAACTCATAGCGACCCTGTATCAGGTTTATAAGGAACAGCTAGTAGGTTTGAACTACTGACCTTGTGGTTCACGGTCCAGTGCTGATCTTAGAGTGCTATAAGACTGTAGCCTTGGAAATTCAGTTCTACTCTCATTGGCAAAGAATTTGTGAGGTTTGGGGGAGATACTATAGTTATCAAGGAGTACTAGTGGTGCAACAATTAAGTGCTCAGCTGTTAACTAAAAGATTGGTGGTTCAAACCCTCCCACCCTCTCTGAAAAAGAAAGACCTGGCACTCTACTTCCATCAAGATCGTAGCCTAGAAATCCCTGTCAGGTATGACTACTCTGTCACATGAAGTATCTATGAGTTTGAATCAACTCAATGGCACCCAACAACAACAACAACATTATAGTTACCATTTTAATTCTTGCTGAGCTTTCACTACTCCTATATGAAATTTGTTGCTGCTGTTGTTGTTGTTAAGTGCCATCGAGTCGGTTCCAACCCATAGCGACCCTTTAAAGGGTTTCCAAGGAGAAGCTGGTCAGCTTGAACCACTGACCTTGCAGTTCAAATGACTTTGCAGTCTGACACATTAGCCCATAGTGCCACACCATAGACCTTTTTGAAGTGCTAAAGATAAAAAATGTCAGTTTAAGAACTAAGGTGTGCCTGACCATGACATTTTCAACTGCCTCATAGCCATGTGAAAGTTGGACAATGAATAAAGAAGACTTGTGTTGGAGAAGAATATTAACAGTACCATGGGTTGTCAGAAGAACAAACAAATCTGTCTTGGAAGAAGTGCAGACAAAATGCTCCTAATAAAAGCCAGGATGAGAAGACTGTCTCTCATACTTTGGACACATTATCAGAAGGGATCATTCCTGGAGAACAACATGGTTGGTAAAATGTGGGGTCAACAAAAAAGAGAAAGACCCCCAATGAGATGGATTGGTACAGTGGCAGCAACAGTAGGCTAAATATAATAAAATTGTGACGATGGTGCAGAACTGGGCAGTGTTGTGCACAGAGTTGCTATGAGTCCGAATCAGCTCAGTGGCACCTAACAACAACAACAAGAAAAAAATGAAAAAATTTTTGCAAGTCTTTCCACAAATCGTTTTCTAGCTGTATTTAGTTTAATTTTTGCTGGCTTGCTTTCCTAATCAGAGTTACCTGGTGAGAGTTGCTTTTCGCTGGGGTACCACTTCCTATGTACACCCTAGTAACTTTTCACATCATTACTTTCTCATTTTACTTTGAACATGGGTCTCTATTTTGGAGATCCAGGGACTCAAATGCCACAGAAGGCTTCTCGAGTTAAGAACTAGGGGTCCAGATTACCATGTAAGGATTCAATCCTTTTCACCCTTCTAGCTAATTAAACTTCTGGCTGAGGGTCAGGCCGTAAGACATGAGGCTTTGATTTGCAGCCAACTTTAGAGGCATTTTAGCCCATCCGTTCCTATGTTGCAGCTGTCAGTCCTGGACGGGGTCTGTCTGGAGCTTGGGTGGTGATGTGAATGCCAAATATCCCCCTCAAACTCCTCGTTTTGCTACTTCATTTACTTTCTCCTACCAGAGCCACTGTCTGGAGTGGGGGCAGGGTGGGAACGCAGGCTGACAGTCTCCCACCCCCTAGGCTCTTTAATTTCCTGTCCATCCAAAATCCAAGCAGCCTCTTAGGACCTGTTTAGAAAGACTGATTCATCAGTTCCAATACCAACCTCGGATTGCAGGGGATCATGAGCAACCAGGCTGGAGATTGGAAACGTGGCTTCTTTATAAATGTTTCAATTAACTAGGCAGAATTTTCCTCACTTCTTTATTCCTTCTCATATAATAATGTACAAGTAGGGAAAGATGAGGGGCTGAGAGAGGAGAGAAAATGAGATAGACCACCCCCCTTGGGCACCAACCCTGGCTTTCCATAGCCCCTTGAGAAACCGGGTGGCATTGACCAGTCTGACCCGCCACCCTCTGAGATAAAAGGCGTCATAGCTGGCCTTGACCCTGCAACTCAGCAACCGAAGCCCTGCCGTCTTGACATTTATTTCCCGATCTTCCGGTAAACACAGTAACCCCTTAATTAGTGCCCAGCCGTCTCTGACGTCAGACAGCAGCACTCCTGTGGGCAGCAATCCATTTATCACCGGCTAAAACCAGCCTGGTTTCCAGGAGCAATTGGTGCCCCCAGACGGCTCTCTCTGTCTGGGAAGAAAGAGCCAGAAGGGAGCCGCAGCAGCGAAAAAAGAAAAATGTTCACACCAACAGACCAGAGCTAATTTTCTCAGGAGTTACTGGCTGCTCACACAACGCAACAACTGTAGAAACAGGTGGGCACGGTAGCCATGGGACCTTCTTCCTCTCTAAATCTTCTGGAAGGAAGGATTATTGAGTCAGGATCTTTGTTACTGTTAATTGCCCTCAAGTCATCTCCAACTCACAAAGGTCTTAGGTATATAGCAGAATGAAGCATTACCCAGTCCTATGCCATCCTCATAATCTTCACTATGTCTGAGATCATTGTTGTAGCCACTCTATCAATCCATCTCACAAAGGGTTTCCTTCATTTGCACTGACTCTGATGTGTGCTTGCCTTTAGCCCCATTTTGTACAGAAATAAACTGAGTTGGAAAAGATTTAATCACAGTAGCTAGTAAGTGACAAAGCCAGGATAGGACTCAAGGAGCAGCTGTGTGTGTCCTGAGTCAGCCTAGAAGGTTGGTCCTGAACAACAGTCACACTATGTGGCATTGGTAGTATAAGCAAGCACGCTTCTCCAGCGTACCCAACTGCTCTCTGAGATTTAGCCCTTTCACCCCTCTCTAGCTGACACCCAGACCTGTTTCCTGGTTCCCCTTGGGCTTCACAGGCACAATCTCAGGAAAAAGTTTCTGAACAGCCTGGCATCACATTGCTCTAAAATTAAGGTATAGACATATAATCAGTTCCTGCCATAGTTCTTTAACACTTTGTTGTTAAGTGCCTTTAAGTCTGTTCTTTAACTGTTGTTAAACCACCCTGTAAAGGGTTTCCAAGGAGAGCTGGTGAGTTTGAACCACCAATCTTGCAATTCAAGCCAACTTGTGTCCAGTACTTCTTTAACACTTTTTCCTCCCATGACTTTTGCCCACACACAGCGATGAGACTGCTCTTCTGTGGCTGCCCTCAACTGGGAGTTACATGCATCCATAAACTCTAATCCTAAACCCCCTACAACATTCCTACCGGTCTGTCATACACTCTTGGCTCAGTATCAGAGTTGTCACTAAGAGAGGTAGTGACTGGCTTGACAAATGTCCCTTCCCTATCACACTTCTCTGCATAATTAGGTAATGGATGAATGGATGGACAGAGAACCCTAACTACACCAATGATGGCCCTACCTGAGGTTTTGACAACCAAATCATGCAAGCAGTTTTCTCTTTCAACTAGGGTCATTGAGCTAATTGAATATAACCTGAAGCTACTTGTGATTCTCCCTTTATCTTGATATGAAGAGCCTGCCTATCATGTAGCTAATACAGAGATAGACAGAGTATAATTAATAATCTCATTAACAATATGGTTTAACTACCAAACTGTAGCATGCCTGAAGTCAACTACTCCTGGTCTTTTAATTTGCATGTACAAACAAATCACTCTGTTTTGCTTAGGAAAGTTTAAGTTGGGTTTTAGCCACTTGCTAGTAAAATAGTCCAACCATTCATCTGTCAATCTGTCACACTGCAGTGGCTTGTGTGTTGCTGGGATACTGGAAGCTATGCCACAAGTATGCTACATGCGAGTAGGGTTACCCACGGTGGACAGGCTTTAGCTGAGTTTCCAAAGAAAGACAAGGAAGAAGGGGAGACAGACTACTTCTGAATGTTTATCTTACTGAAAAACTTATAAATAGTAGTGGACTATTGTTAGATAAAGTGCCAGAAGATGAAAATATTATGAATAGCACTAGAATATTGTCAGACATAATGCCAGAAAATGAACCCTTCAGTTTGGAAGGCACTCAAAATACGACTCAGGAAGTTCTGCCTCCTCAAACTAGAGTTAACAAGGATGGCAGAAATGAAGTAAAGCATTTGGGACCTTGATTTTCTGATGGGGAACAATTCATATTTAGGAGAAACAACTACAAATACCCATTAATAATCTGAACATTGTATGAACCTAGGGGAATTGGGAAGTTGTCAAAAATGAAATGGAACACATAAAGATTGTCCTAGACTAGTGAAATAGACTGGTAATGGCCATTTTGAAACTGACAATCATATGGTTTATATATATATCAATCATGTTGAGAAAACAAATTGTTGTATTTATCATCAAAAATAACATTTCCAGACCTGAATTTTTTCCTTATGTCTTTCAACTTGAGAAATGCTAAGTGTATTCTTCCGTTTGGTTTTCTAATTACAGGTCTTTACACATTTCAGTATAATATTTGACTTTGTCTTCTCAAGCTGTTCTTTGAAATTTTCTGTTCATCTCTATTACTTCATCATTTTCTCTAGCCACATTAACTTTTCTGTATTTATGAGCAAATTTCAGAGTCTCTTCTGACATCAATTTTGATCTTTTCTTCTTTCCTGTCTTTTTAATGACCTTTTGATTTCTTCATATATGATGTTCTTGATGTCATCCCATAATTCCTCTGGTCTTCAGTCCTTAGTGTTCAATTCGACAAATCTGTTCTTGAGATGGTCTCCAAATTCAAGTGGGATATTCCCGAGGTCATGATTTGACATTCATGGATTTGTTTTAATTTTCTTGAATTTCAGCCTGAATTTGTATATGAATAATTGTTGGTCTATTCCACAGTTGGCCACTTGCCTTGTTTTGACTGATGGCAATGAGCTTGTCTATTGTCTCTTCCCATGGATATAGTCAATTATATAGTTGTGTATTTCCTCTGATGAGGTCCACTTATATGTTGTTGAAAAAAAAAAAGGTATTTTCAAGGAATAAGTCATTAGTCTTACAAAATTTTATCATGCAATCTCCAGTATTATTTCTGTCACCAAGGTCATATTTTTCAACTACCAATCATTCCTATTTGTTCACAGCTTTGCATTCCAATCAACAGTAATCATAAATGCATCATGATTGATTTTTCAGACTGTAGAAATTGGTAGAATTGTTCAATTTCATCATTATTGGCTTTAGTGATTTGATTGTTAGGTGTCTTCTGGTTAGTACCAAATCATAGTGACCTTATACACAATAGAACGAAATACTTTCCGATCCTGTGTCAACCTACAATCATTGCTATGCTTGAGCCTATTGCTGCTACCACAATGCCAACCCATCTCATTTGAGGTCTTCCTCTTTTTCACTGACCCTCCACTTTACCAAACATGATGTCCTTCTCCAGGGACTGGTCCCTCCTAATAATATATCCAAATTATGAGAGATGAAGTCTTGCCATCATGGACTCTAAGGAGCATTCTGGTTGTACTTCTTCCAACACAAGCTTTTTTGTTCTTTTGGTGGTTCATGGTACTCTTCATATTCTCCTCCAACACCATAACTCAAATTCATCAGTTCTTCTACAGTCTTTACTCATTGTCCAACTTTCACACACATATGCGGTTATTGAAAATATCATGGCTTGAGTCAGGCATATCTTAGTCCTCAAACTGACTTCCTTGTTACTCAATACTTTAAAGAGGTCTTGTGCAGCAGATTTGCCTCATGCAATCCCTTATTTGATTTCTTGAATGCTGCTACATGAGTGTTGATGTTTGATTTTTACAAAATGAAGTCTTTGACAATTTTAATCTTTTATCCATTTATTTTGATGTTATTTTTTGGTGCAGTAGGAAGGATTTTTGTTTTCTGAGGTACAACCCATACTAAAGGTTGTGGTCTTTGATCTTCATTAGTATTATAAATCCTCTTCTCATTCAGTGAAGTTGAACCATCTGCATATCACAGATTGTTAATGAGTCTTCCTCCAATCCTGATGCCATGTTCTTCATCATATAATCCAGCTTCTGGGTTGTTGGTTTTTTTTGTTTTGTTTTGTTTTTTTTGCTCAGCATACATATTGAATAATATGGTGAAAGAATGCAGTCCTGGCACACATCTTTCCTAATTTTAAACCATTCCATGTTCCCTTGTTCTGTTCAAACAGCTAACTCTTGGTCTAGGTACACAATTAAGTGTTCCTGAACATGCATTCTCCACAATGTTGTCCATGGCTTGTCATGATCCAGACAATTGAAAGCTTTTGCATAGTTAATAGGGCACAGGTAAACATCTTTCCTGTATTCTCTACTTTCAGCCAAGATCCATCTGACATCAAGAATGGATAGTCCTCATTCCACGTTGTCTTCTGAATCTGGCCTGAACCTGTGGCAGTCCCCTGTCAATGTACTGCATCCTCCATTTTAGAAAAAATTTACTTGCATGTGATATTAATGATATTGTCCAATGATTTCCATGTTCTTTGGGGTCACCTCTCTTTGGAATGGGTGCAAATATGTATCTCTTCCAATTAGTTGGCCAGGTAACTATCTTCTAAATTTATTGGCACAGATTAGTGAGTGACTCCAAAGCTGTATCAGTTTGTTGAAAGATTTCTATTTGTATTCTATCAATTCCCAGAGCCTTGTTCTTTGCCAGTGCATTCAGTGTACCTTGGACCTCTTCTTTTAGTATCATTGGCTACCTATTGAAATGGCAGAACATTGACTATCTCTTTTTGGTACAGTGACTCTGTATATTCCTTCCATCTTCTTTTGATGCTTTCTGCAACATTAAATATTTTACTCATTTTTGTTTGTTATTGTTAAGTGTCATTGAGTGGGTTCTAAATCATAGCAACTCTTTAAGGAGTTTCTGAGGAGTAACTGGTGAATTTGAACCACTGACTTTA
>NW_006408566.1:4740609-4759712 GCF_000296735.1 Chrysochloris asiatica
CTTCTTCCAAAACAGATCTATTGGTTCTTTTGGCAGCCCATGGCACTTTCAATATTCTCCTCCAACACCATAGCTCAAATGCATCAATTCTTTTACAGTCTTCCTTATTCACTGTCCAGCTTTCACATGCATATGAAGTCGTTGAAAATGCTATGGCTTGGGTCAGGCGCACCTTAGTCCTCAAGCTGACTTCTTTGCTCTTCAACACTTTAAAAAGGTCCTGTGCAGCAGATTTGCCTAATGCAATACATCTTCCTTGTAGGCATATGGATATTATTCTACCACAGGCAGAATTGTACTTCAAGATAGATCTTGAGATGTTCTTTTTGATGATTAATGCAACAACTTTCCTCTTCAATTTGTCATTACCAGCCCAGTAAACCATGTGACTGTCAAATTCAAAATGGCTAATAACCAATCCATTTCAGCTCACTAATGCCTAGGAAGTTAATGCTTATGCATTTCATTTTTGACAAGTTCTAATTTTCCTAGGTTGATACTGCATACATTCCATGTTCTGATTATTAATGGATGTTTGGAACTGCTTCTCCTCATTTTGAGTTTTAGTGATAGGTGTGTAAATTTGAATGGTAATCATAGTAACTGGTCTTCCTTGTAGGTATATGGGTATTATCCTATCACAGATAACATTGTACTTCAACATAGATCTTGAAATGCTCTTTTTGATGAGTATGAACCCATTTCACTTGAATTGTCATTCCTGGCATAGTAAATAGTACTTCAATTCAGAATGGTGAACACCTGTCCATTTCAACTAACTAATGCATGGGATATCTATATTTATACATTTCATTTCATTTTGATAACTTCCAAGTTACCTAGATTCATACTTCATATATTCCATGTTTTGATTATTATTGGATCTTTCTAGTTGTTTCTTCTAATTTTGAATTGTATCCCATCAAAAAATGTCCCAAAAGTGTTGCTCCATCCACATCATGAAGAGCAACTCTACTTTGAGGAGACAGCTCTTTCTTTGTAGTATTTTGTGTGCTTTCCAACCTGAGGGGCATATATTTCAGCACTCTACCAGACATTGTTCCACTGCTGTTCATAAGGTTTTCAGAAATGGTCTTTCTCTCCCTTTTCTTAGTCTGTCTTTGTCTTAGAGGTCCACTGAAACACAGGTGACCCTACTGGTATTTTAAATACTGGTGTTATAGCTTTCAGTATTACAGAAACACACAAGCCACCACAGTGTAACTGACAGAGGAGTGGTGAACAATATAGATGGTATTCAATAAATGTTAGTTTTATTTTTACCCATTTCCAGTTGCCAGTGAGTTGATAACAACTCATGCCAACCTCATATATGTCAGAGTAGACCTATGCTCCATGGGATTTTCAGTGGCTGATTTTTTTGAATGTAGATCACTAGAACTTTCTTCCAGTGTACTCCTGGGTAGACATAACCACTAACCCTTCAATTAGCAGCCAAGCATATTATGCTTAATATTATGTATCTGCTCTAGAAATTACCTGAAGATACATGATAAACTCATTTGTCTGTAGTATACATTAACTATGCTTAATGACTTCTTGGAAAACCTATTCATTTATGTTAGAAATAGTTTTTGAGTGCCAAAAGAAAGATGAGGCTTTCTGCTCCTGTAAAGATTTACAGCCTCAGATACCCTATACGGGTTGCTATGAGTCAGAACTGACTCCATGGCACACCACCACCACCACCATAATAGACACATTCTTAGATGCACAAATAGTCAGGCATCCAAAACCACCAAAAGGCACCTTCAGCAACAGACTAGGAGATTTGCTTCTGAGAGGTTACAGTTTTGAAAATTCTATGGAGTAGATTCTAGTAGTAATCAACTCGATGACAACTAACAACAACTACCAAAACAACATGTTGTTGTTGTTGTTTACTACCATAGCATACTAGCTTACAAGGCAGACACTGAAGCCAGCCTGTACTAGTTGAAAGCCCAGCTTGGCTTTATCTGAGATATGTGATTCCAGCAAGTTGTCTTGCTTCTATTTCAATACCTTTATAATGGGGATAATAACAGTACTTACCTCATAAGATTATTGATGGAATTAAATAAATTAATACATGCAAACTGTTTGCAGCAGTGTCTAACACCTAGCAAGCAAGAATATGTTATCTATTATTATGACCATTTCCATGTAAAGGCACTCAAGTTCTAATCCCTCCCCTCCTATTAATGGGGAAAGCCTAACAACAAACACACTATAAATTATGTAATTGGCATTGTTCATACATTATTAGTAATGAATGCTGCAACAAAATAAATTAGATTGATGAAAAATAGTACCTATTATGGGATTGGTTACAAGTCTTTCTGAGGACATTTCATCTGAGGTCTGGATAAGAAGCACTGAGGTCTAAACTCACTTCTGGAAGCATCCCTGCTGCCTGAAATGTGATTGATCCTAGATAAAAATAGCTGTTGCTAGTTGCCAGTGTGTCATCTCTGACTCACAGCTATGCTCTGCACAACAGAATGAAACACTGCCCAGGCCTGTGCCATCCTCATAATTGTTGCTATGTGTGAGCTTATTGTTGTAACCACTGTATCAATCCATCTCTGTTGGGGACTCTCTCTTTTTGATGACATTACCAAACTTGATGCATTTTTCAGATATTGTCACTCCTAATAGCATGTTCCATTAGCCACTTGATGGAAACTCTATACAGACAAGGTAGCTATAAGTTGAAACCTACTCGATGACACTTAACAACAACAACAATGGTATGGCCAAATCATTGTTGTTGTTATGTGCCTTCGAGTCTGTACCAACTCATAGTGACCCTATGTACAACAGAATGAAACACTGCCTGATCCTGGGCTAGCATCACAATTGTTGCCATGCTTGAACCCACTGACGCTGCCACTTTGCAATCCATCTCGCTGGAGGTCTTCCTCTTTTTCTCTGGCCCTCCATCTTATCAAACATGATATCCCTCTGCAGTGACTGGTCCCTCCTGGCAATATATCCAAAGTATGACAAATGAAGTTTGGCCATCCTGGCCTCCAAGGAGCATCCTGGTTGCACTTCTTACAGCACAGATCTGTTTGTTCTTTTAGCAGCCCTTGGTACCTCCAATATTCTCTCCAACACCGTAACTCAAATGCATCAATTCTTCTACGGTCTTCCTTATTCACTGTCCAAATTTCACATGCATATGAGGTTATTGAAAATACCATGGCTTGGGTCAGGCACACCTTAGTCCTCAAACTGATGACTTTGCTCTTAAAACACTTTTAAAATGTCTTGTGCAGCACATTGGCCTAAAGCAGTACATCGTTTGATTCCTTGACTGCTGCTTCTGTGAATGTTGATGGTTGATCCAAGAAAAATGAAGTCTTTGACAACTTCAATCTTTTCTCCATTGATAAGAATGTTGTTTATTGGTCCAGTGGTGAGGATTTTTATTTTCTTTACATTGAAATGCAATCCATACCGAAGGCTTTGGTCTTTGATCTTCATTAGTAAATATTTTAAGTTATCTTCATTTTCTGCAAACAAAGTTGTATCGTCTGTATATCACAAGTTGTTAATGAGTCTTCCTCCAATCCTGATGCCATGTTTTTCTTCATATAACCCAGCTTTTCAGATTATTTGCTCAGGATACAGGTTGAATAAGTACGGTGAAAGAATACAACCCTGTCACACATTTTCCATAAATTTAAACCATTCAGTGTTCCCATGTTCTGTTTGAACCACTGCCTCTTGGTCCATGTACAGATTCCTCATGAACACAATGAAATGTTCTGGAGCACTCATACTTCGCAATGTTGTCCATAGCTTGTCATGATGCACACAATTGAAGACCTTCATGTAGTCACTAAAGCACAGGTAAACATTTTTGTGGTAATCTCTGCTTTCAGCCAAGATCCATCTGATGTCAGCAATGATATCCCTCATTCCCCGTCCTCTTCAGAATCTGGCTTGAACCTCTGGAAGTTCTCTCTCAATGCATGCTTGCAGCCATTACTATATTAACTTTCCTCACATGGGATATCAAAGCTATTGTCTGATGATTTCCACATTCCATTGGATCACTTCTCTTTGGGATGAGAACAAATACAGATCTGTTTCAATCAGTTGGCCAGATGGTTGTCTTCTTCATTTCTTGGCACACATGAGTAAGTGCTGCCAGTGCCACCTCACTTTCTTGAAAGATTTCAATTTTTATTCCATCAATTCCCAGTTTCTTGTTCTTTGACAATTCCTTCAATGTATCTTAGACTTCTTCTTTCAGTATCATTGGCTCTTTATCACATGCTACCTCTTGAAATGGTTGAACATTGACCTTTTGGTACAGTGACTCCATGTATTCCTTCCATTTTCTTTTGATGCTTTCTGCATCATTCAATAATTTGCCCAGAGAATCCTTCAATAACGAAAGTCAAGGCTTGAATTTGTTCTTCAGTTCCCCAGCTTGGGAAATGCTGAGTGTGTTCTTCCTTTTTGGTTTTCTGACTCCAGATCTTTACATATTTCATTATAATATTTGACTTTGTCTTCTTCAACTGACTTTTGAAATATTCTATTCAGCTCTTGTACCTCCTCATTTCTTCCATTTGCTTTAACATCTCTACAATGGAGAGCAAGTTTCAGTGTCTCTTCTGACATCCATTTTGACCTTTTCCTTCTTTCAAGTCTTTTTAATGACTTTTTGTTTTATATTCAGTTGTAACTTATTCTGTAGTCTGTGATCTTCATCAATAAGTGTTTCAAGTTCTCTTTACTTTCAGTAAGCAAGGTTGTATCATCTGCACATTGCACCTGCATTTCTGCATATGTGTCATATCTTAATGTGTCTTGCTCCAATCCTGATGATATGTTCTTCTTCATATAATCTGGCTTCTCAGATCATTTGCTTAGCATACAGATTTAATAAGTATGGTGATAGGATACAACCCCGACTCACACCTTTCCTGATTTTAAACCATGCACTATCTGTTGTTCTGTTTGAACAACTGTCTCTTGGTCCATGTGCAGGTTCTGATGAGCACAATTAAGTGTTCTGGAATTTTCATTCTTCATGTTATCCATAGTTTCTTTTGACCCACACAATTGAATACCTTTGCATAGTCAATAAAACATAAGTAGCCATCTTTCTGATATTCTCTCCTCTTACACAAGATCCATCTGACATCAGCAATGATATCCCTAGTTTCATGTCCTCTTCAAATCCAGCTTGAATTCCTGGCAATTCCCTGTCAATTTACTGCTGCAACCATTTTTAAGTCATCTTCAACAAAATTTTACTTGCATGACTATTAATGATATTGGTTGATAATTTCCATATTCTGTATGGGCACCTTTGATTTGAGTGGACACAAATATGAATCTCTTCCAATTGATTGACAGATAGCTGTCGTCCATATTTCTTGGCATAGAAAAGTAATTCCAATTATGCATCAATTTGCTGAAATACAAATTGCAGTTGATATTCCACCAATTCCTGGAAGCTTGTTTTTTGCTAATGCCTTCGATGCAGCTTAAATTTCTTTCAACATCATCGGAACTTCATCATATGCTGCTTCCTGATACGGTTGAATGCAGACCAATTATTTCTGGTAAAGTGACTCTGAGTATTCTTTTCATCTTCTTTTGATGTCTCCTGGAGCATTCAATATTTTGCCCATAGAATCCTTCAAAAATCAAGGCTTGAATTTTTTCTTCAGTTCTTTCAGCTTGAAAAATACTGAGTGTGCTTATCCCTTTTGGTTTTCTAACTCCGGAACTTTGTATATTTCACTGTAATTCTGTACTTTGTGTTTTCAAGCTATCCTTTGAAATTTCCTGTCCAGCTTTTTTGCTCTATCATATTTTACTTGTCTGTTAGTTCCTTGTACTATGGAGGTTTGTGTGTTGCTCTGATGCTGGAAACTATTGCACTAGTGTTTCAAATACTAACAGAGTAACCCATAGTGGACAGGTTTGAGTGGCACTTGGAGACTGAGAACAGCCTTGGAAAAAGAAATAGATGATTCACTTCTGAGGAATGAGCCACCAGAAACCTTATGAATAGCAGTGAATCATTATCTGATATAGTGACTGAAGATGAGACCCTCAGGCTGGAAGGCAGTCAAAATATGGCTAGGGAAGAGTTGCCTCCTCAATGTAGAGTTGACTGTAATGATATGGATGGAGCACAGCTTTCAAAACCTTCATTTTCTTAGGGGACAAAACTAAAAATTAGAAGAAACAGTTGCAAATACCCATTAAGTATCCAAATGTAGAATATATGAACTATGAATCTAGGAAAATTATAATTTTAAAAAATGAAATGGAAGCTATAAAGAATCAATATTCTAGGCATTAGTTAGCTGAAATACACAAATACTGTTTGTTGTTGTTGTTATGTGCCACGGAGTTGGTTCCAAGGCTGTAAATTTTTATGGGAGCAAAAAGCCTCAGCATTCTCCCATGGAATACCTGGTAGTTTCAAACTGCTGACCCTGAGGTTAGCAACCCAATTCATAACCACTGCATTACTAGAGCTCCTTAGACAAATACTAGCCATTTTTAATTAAGCAGCCATATGGTTTGCTGTGCTGAAAATTACCACTTCAAGACCTATGTTGAAGTACAATTGTTTGTACTCTATGCATAAAAAGAAGACTAGTTAATATTATTATTCAAATTTATGCAACAATCACCAAAGACAATGATGAAGAAATTGAAGAATTCTACCAACTTGTTCAGTTCAAAATTCATCAAATGTGTAATCAAGATGCACTGACAATTACTGGTAATTGGGATGCAAAGAGAAGAAGGATTTGCAGTTGGAAAATATGACCTTGGTAAGAGAAATTATGCTGAAGATTGCATGATTGAATTTTACAAGACTAATGCTTTTTTATTGCAAAAAAAAACTTTTTTTTCAACAACATAAATGGTAGCTATCTGTCAGTTTGTCGTACTGTGGTGGCTTGTGAGTTGCTGTTATTCTGGAATCTATGCCACTGGTATTGAAAATACCAGCAGGGTCACCCATGGTGGACAGGTTTCAGATGAGCTTCCAGATGAAGAAAGACTAGGAAGAAAAAGTTACGAACAACTTTTGAATATTTAGTCACTGAAAACCTTATGAATAGCAGAGAAACACTGTCAGATATAGTGCCGGAAAATTAGCCCCTCAGGTTGGAAGGCATTGAAAAGGCGATTGGGGAAGAGCTGCCTCCTCAAAGTAGAGTTGACCATGATGACACAAAAGATTAAAGCCCTTAGTAGTAAAGCCCGTGGGACCTTCATTTGATGATGGGGAACAACTCAAAATGAAAAGAAACAGCTGTAAACATCCATTGAAAATCAGAACATGGAATGTACGAAGTATGAATCTGGAAAAATTGGAAGTTGTCAAAATTGAAATAGAACACATAAACATCAATATCTTAGGCATTAGTGAGCTGAAATGGACTAGTATTTGGCTATTTTGAATCTGACAACCACATGGTTTACTATGCCAGAAATGACAAATTGAAGAGGAATGGTGTTGCTTTCATTGTCATAAACAACATATCCAAATCAGTCATGAGGTACAATGCTGTCTGTGATAGGATAATATCCATGCACCTACAGGGAAAACCAGTTAATACCACTATTATTCAAATTTACACACTAACCATTAAAGCCAGTAAGGATGAAATAGAAGAATGCTACCAACTTCTTCAATCTGAAATTGATCAAACATACAATCAAGATGTATTGATCATTACTGGTGATCGGAATGCAAAGGTTGGGAGCAAAGAGGAAGGATCAGTAGTTGGAAAGTATGGCATTGGTGATAGAAATGATGCTGAAAAACACATGATAGAATTCTGCAAAATCAATGATTTGTTCATTTCAAATACCTACTTTAGACAGCATAACAGATGATTCTACACATGGATCTTACCAGATGGAATACATAGAAATCAAATAGACTACATCTGAGGAAAGAGATGATGGAAAGGCTCCATAACATCAGTCAAAACAAGGAGAAGGGCAGATTGTGGAAAAGACCATCAATTGCTCATCTGCAAATTCAAAATGAAGCTGAAGAAAATGAAAACAAGTCCATGAGAGCCAAGATATGACCTTGGATATATCCCACCGGAATTTAGAGATCATCTGAAAAATAGATTTGATACATTAAACATTGAAGACCAAAGACCAGAAGAGTTATGGGATGACATCAAGAATATCATATATGAAGAAAGCAAAAAGTCATTGAGAAGACAAGAAAGAAGGAAAAGGTCAAAATGGATGTCAGAAGACACTGAAACTTGCTCTCTAGTGTAGAGATGCTAAAGCAAATGGAAGAAATGAGGAGGTACAAGAACTGAACAGAAAATTCCAAAGGTCAGCTCGAGAAGATAAAGTCAAATATTACAATAAAATGTGCAAAGATCTGGAGTCAGAAAACCAAAAAGGAAGAACACACATAGCATTTCGAGAGCTAGGGGAACTGAAGAACAAATTCAAGCCTCGACTTTCATTATTGAAAGATTCTCTGGGCAAATTATTGACTGATGCAGAAAGCATCAAGAGAAGATGGAAGGAATACACAGTCACCGTACCAAAAGGAAATGGTTGATGTTTAACCATTTAAAAGGGGAGAATATGATCAAGGGCCAATGATACTGAAGGAGGATGTCCGAAGTGCATTGAAGGAATTGACAAAGAACAAGGCACTAGGAATTGATGAACCAGAGATTCAGGCCAGATTTAGAAGAGACCTAGGAACATGGGATATTATTGCTGATGGATCTTGGCTGAAAGCAGAGAATATCAGAAAGATGTTTACCTGTGCTTTATTGACTATGCAAAAGCTTTTGATTATGTGTAAGGTATGCCTGACACAAGCCATGGAATTTTCAATAACCTCATATGCATGTGAAAGCTGGATAGTGAATAAGGAAGACCATAGAAGAATTAATTCATTTGAGTTATGGTGTTGAAGGAGAATATTGAAAGTACCATGGGCTGCCAAAAGAACCAACAGAGCTGTGTTGGAAGAAGTACAGCCAGAGTGCTCCTTGGAGGCCAAGATGGCCAAACTTCGTCTCTCATACTTCAGATATATTGTTAGAAGGGACCAGTCACTGGAAAAGGATATCATGTTTAGTAAGGTGGAGAGTTAGAGAAAAAGAGGAAGACCCCCAACAAGATGGATTGGCCAAGTGGCACCATCAATGAACTCAAGAGTTTCAACAGTAGTGAGGTTGCCCAGGATCAGGCAGTGTTTCATTCTGCTGTGCATAAGGTTGCTATGGGTTGGTACCAACTTGACGGCACCTAACAACAACAACAAGGCTCTAATATGGTTTAGGACAGCACTGTAACTGATTTTACATTTATTTGAGATGTTGATTCTATGTTCTCGTTTGTTTGCTATTTCTTCTTTAATAAAAGGAGTAAACAAATAGTTTTTTTTTAATTAATAAGTAAACATTTACTAATTAGATGTTAATGTTCTCTCTATGCTGAGCATACTCCCTGCCTTTTTGAGTAGGTGTGATTATGAGTTGCTTTAGTCAATTGAATGGATGCATTTCTTCTCTGGGGGAAGACATTGAAGGACAACTATGGAAGTCTCCTTACTTTCTCTTCTTCTGCTGTGAAGATGTGGAAGTACATGCTGGTTTACATATAATTAAGCAGTCAGGAAAGCTGGGCCAACACATGTAGGGCAGCTGCCCTGGATAGTTACCTGAAACTGCAGAGAAAATTCTTTTGCATGAAATAAAAAATAAAAAATCTTTTATGATGATTTTGAAGGTACATATTAAGCACTAATATAAACATTTTTATTCAAGTTTTTAATTTCCAAAGTTTTAAAGGTATTTTTTAATTTTCTATGCATTTTTATGTTGTTTTAGGTGTTTAATCCAAGCTAAGTTGGAAGCAAAAGGAATTGCATGGGTTAATGTAGAAATTGTACCCTGCAACATAAGGATGCCTAATTATATATATTTTAATTTGTGATATATTATGAAAAGAAGCAGATGTTTTTGCTTCCTGCCAGTCTGTCTCACTCATTTAGATTCTTTACCTGTTCCCTGTAGACTTTTCAGAGAACTTACAATGCATTAAAATTCCTAGTTAAAATGCCTTCCATTTTCTTTTACTGGATACTATACAATTAAGCGTATCATCAGAATTACTTCTGTTAGGATTTCCTTTGGTCATGTTCTCATCAATAGTTTCTAAACAGTCTAAGTAACTCTTAGTTCTTTCCTTAAGTTTAAAAAAAGTTTTAAAGCTTGAAATCCTAGTCAACATTTCTTTCCTTCCCTCTTATGAACTCTATTGTGACATGGGTCATTCAATCCAGGTTCTACACCATCCATGTGACAACTGATCTTTCCTTTTCAGTAACATTTCAGGTATAGTAGATATTTACCTCATTTTCTATATATAAAGATTTGAAATTATAAGGGTATTATTTCACTCATCTGTTTAATGATACTCTTTGAGTACCTCCTATGTTGCTGCTGTTATAATTGTTTTATGTCTTAAAGTTGATCCCAATTATAGCAGTCAAGAACTCAAAAAATGTATTGCATATTAAGCAAATCTGCTGCACAAGACCTTTTTAAAGTGTTGAAGAGCAAAGATGTCAGCTTGAGGACTAAGGAGCACCTGACCCAAGCCATGGTATTTTAAATAACCTCATATGCATGTGAAAGCTGGACAGTGAATAAGGAAGACCATAGAAGAATTGTTGCTTTTGAGTTATGGTGTTGGAGGAGAATATTGAAAGTGCCACAGGCTGCCTAAAGAACCAACAGACCTGTGTTGGAAGAAGTGCAATCAGAGTTCTCCTTGGAGGACAGGATGGCCAAACTTCATCTCTTATACTTTGGACATATTGTCATGAGGAACTAGTCGTTAGAGAAGGATATCATGGTTGGTAAGGTGGAGGGTCAGAGAAAAAGAGGAAGAACCCCAGCGAGATGGATTGGCAAAGTGGCAGCATCAATGGGCTCAAGTGTGGCAATAATTGCGTGATTGGCTCAGGATCAGGCAGTGTTTCGTTCTGTTGTACATAGGTCTCTATGATTCAGTATCAACTCATTGGCAACTAACAACAATAACAACAACAATGTACTACAGGAGTCCTGGTGTGGCACTGTGGGCTAATGTGTTAGACTGCAAAGTCATTTGAACTGCAAGGTCAGTGGTTCATGCTCACCCGCTGCTCCTTGGAAACACTATACAGGGTCACTATTGGTGGGAATCAACTCAATGGCACTTAACAACAAATATAATACAGGACAAATCACTTCCCAGTCCACACCATCCTCACAATCATTGCTATCTGTAAGCTCTTTGTTGCAGCCACTATGACAATCTATCTCTTTGAGGATCTTCATCTTTCTCACTGACCTTCTACTTTACCAAGCATGGTGTTGGACAGTTCCCTCTTGATAGAATGACCAAAATACATTAAATGAAATCACATCATCTTCACTTTTAGGTAGCATTTGGCTGTACTTCTTACAACACAGATGCGTTTGTTTTTCTGTGAGGCAATGACTATTTAATATTTTTAGTCAGTACCATAATTCAAAGACATTATTTCTTCTTTGGTCTTTCTTATCTATTGTCCAGTTTTCTCATGCATTTAAGGTGACTGAAAATATCATTGCTTGGGTCAAAGTGACATCTTTGCTTTTGAACACTTTAAAGTGGTCTTTTGCAACAGATTTGTTTACTGCAAAACATTTGATTTCTTAAATGCTGTTTCCATGAGCACTTACTGTGGATCCAAATAAAACAAAATCCTTGAATACTTCAATTTTTTTCTCCATTTAGTATGACATTGTTTATTGCTCTGATAGTGAAGATTTTTGTTTTCTTTATGTTGAAGTGTAATCCATACTGAAGGCTACAGTCTTTGATCTTCATTAATACATGCCTCAAGTAAGTACCTTAAGTCCTCTTTGCTTTTAGCAAACAAGGTTGTGTCATCCACATATGGCAGGTTGTTAATGAGTCTTCCTCTAATCCTGATTCCACACACTTCTTCACATAGGCCAGCTTCTCAGATTATTTGTTGAGTATACAGATTGAATAAATGTGGTAAAAGGATACAACCTGATTGCACATATTTCTTGGTTTAAAACCATACAGCATTCCCTTAAAGAGCCCTGGTGGCATAGTGGGCTATGAATCATAAACCTCCAACCTGACATTTTACCCACAGATGTGAGATTTGCCAACCTTTACAACTGTGTTGTTGGAGCTCTGGTAGCATAGTGGTTATGAATTGGACTGCATACCGCAAGGTCAGCAGTTCAAAACTACCAGCTATTCCGCGGGAGAAAGATGAGGCTTTCTGCTCCCATAAAGATTTATAGCCTCGGAAACCCCCGTAAAGATTTGTAGCCTCAGAATCCCTGTACAGGGTTGCTATGAGTCAGAACTAACTCCATGGCACATAACAACAACAATACAACTGTATTAACAACAACAACAACTGTGTGAGCCATATCAGCCAAGATACTTCTGACATTAGCAGTGATATCCCTCATTCAATGTTATAGGGCCATGAATTACTTCATATAACTCTTCTGCCCATAGTTTTTGTAACTTTCATCAAATAACTTTTTCTCCCCTAATAAGTATGGATAAGAGAAGGTGGGGGAAAGATGCTGAAAGAATTATATGATTCAGTTGTGAGTGATTTTTAACAGGGTTTATTGTGAACTTGGAATTCTGAAGTGGGTATAAAATGAACCATCTCAACAGCAGGAATGGGGATCTCACTATAAACAAGGTAAACGTTCCAGGAGTGGAGCAGTTCCCTTGGCCTTCAAGATTTCTGCACACTGAATGAATTTCCTTGACCTGATAGCAGAGGAGTGGCCAAGGAGCAGCAGTAGCAGAACCAAACTCCAAAGCACCAGATAGAGTGATGGGCTTCCCAGCCCATGAAAAGCTGAATGCCTTTGGGCAGGAGGCTCATTTGTGATGTAGGGTGCCTTTAGGCACTTAATTTGGAAACTAACTTGCTGATACACAAAGCTAAAGCTCAGCACCTTCAGGCTGAGGCTTACAGCAGAATGGAGTCTGCTTTGGGCATTTATCAGCAGTGCTAAAAAAGCTTTGCAATATTGCTGGATCGTGGTAAGAGGCCAAGGAGTCCATGACTGAGCGGCCAAGGACCAGAGAGAGGCCTGCCTCAGGCATAGCTAGGAAGATGCTATAGGGACTGAAAGAACTGTGCCCTGAGCATTTCTTCTAAAATGGAGGAACATCAGACATTTTTGGTACTGTGACTCTGTGTATTCCTTCTATGTTCTTTTTTAAGTTTTTATTGTGACTTGAGTGATAGTTTTCATGGGAGAACATCAGCTTTACATTCATCCTATCGTATTTAGTTTCATTGCAAGGATTACAATCCACTCCATGCATCATCATTCAACAGCATTTGCTTCCATTCCCTCTGGGTTTTGTTTTTCTTTTTTGGATGTACATCAAAGCACTCAGGAATATACAGCCATTCAAACAACCAAAGGGGACACCCTGCAAGCCTGCCCCCTGGCCCACAGTCCCTCTCCCTCCCTGAGTCCAGAGTCCGCAGCTGCTCCATCTCTCCACATCATTGTCTCTGCCTCCGTCTCTAGCATCACTGCTTCTCTGGGTGGGGACCCGCACTCTGCTCTTCTCCCTTGATGGTCCCAGGGTTCTCCGCTCCTGGACTGCAAAATTAACCACTCCCCTCTTTTTGTTACAAAATGTCTACCTTTACATTTTCAACCCTCATAGTCAGTCCAGATAGCAGTTATTCACTATTGAACCACAAGGGTCTTACCCCCATCTCCTTTCACCAACCCCATTCAGACAGGTTGGAAACCACTCAGTGGAGATTCTACCTTCCCCCACACCCTCTGAAAGAGGGAGCCATCTTTGTTCTTTTGATGCTTCCTGCATCAGTCAACATTTTGCCCATAAAATCCTTCAGTATTTCAATTTGAGGCTTGAATATTTTTCTTCAATTTTGGGGGGTTCAGAAATGCCTAAGTGTGTTCTTCCCTTTTGGTTTTCTAACTCCAGGTCTTTGCACATTTCAATATAATACTTTACTTTGTCTTCTCGAGTTGCCTTATGAAATCTTCTCTTCAGAATTTTCACTTTATCATTTCTTCCATTTGCTTTAACTACTTTATGTATAAGAGTTTCAGATTCTCTTCTGAAATCTCTTTTGGTCTTTTCTTGTTCCTTTTGTTTTCTTCATATATGAAGACCGTGATGTTATCCCACGACTTTTCAGGGTTTTGGTCACTATGTTCAGTGTGTCAAATTGATTCTTGATATGATGTCTAAATTCAGGTGGGAGATACTCAGTCATACTTTGGCTCTGTGGACTCATTTTAATTTTCTTCAGCTTTAATTTAAAATTGCATATGAACAACTGATAAGTTTGTTCCATAGTTGGCCCTGGCCTTGTTATGGCTGATGATATAGAGTTTCTCTATCATCTCTTTCTAAAGATATAATCAATTTGACTTCTGTGTATTCCATCTGGTGAGGTCCAATGGTAATATGCTGCTTATGTTGTTGAACAAAGGTATTTCTGATGAACAGATCTTACAAATTTCTGTCATGTGATCTCTGGCATCATTTCTAACACCAAGGACATATTTTCCAACTACTGATCATCTTTGTTTCCAACTTTTGCATTCTAATCACCAGTAATTATCAATGCATCGTGATTGCATGTTTGTTCAATTCCAAATTGCAGAAGTTGGTAAAAATCTTCATTTTCTTTATCTTTGGCACTAGTGGTTGGTGCATAAATTTGAATAACAGTAATCATTACTGGTCTTCCTTATAAACTTATGGATTTTACCCTATCACTGACAGCATTGTATTTCAGACAGATCTTGAAATGTTCTTTTTTACAATGAAAGTGATGTAATTCTTCTTTAATTTGTCATTAATGATGTAATAAACTATATTTTTCTAATTAAAAATCACTGAAATGAGTCAATTTAGGATATCGATCTTCAAACATTCTATTTCATTTTTGACAATTTCTAATTTTCCTAGATTCATACTTCATACATTCTACTTTCTGATTATTAGTGAGATATTTACAACTGTTTCTTCTAATTTTGAGTCATGCCACATCAGAAAATAAAAATCCTGAAATCTTTGCTATATCCACATCATTACAGTCAACTCTACTTTCAGGAGGCAGCTCTTCCCCAGCTGTATCTTGCATGCCTTCCACCCTGAAGGGTTCAACTAGCATTATATCAGAAATTGTTCTGCTGCTATTTATAAGGCTTTCTCTGGTGAATTCTTCCAGATGTAGAGATCACCTACATTGCTACTCTGTGTCTGTGTATCCAGATGCCTAAGGGTATATAGATAGTGCTGTCTCTTAGAACTTCGGTGTATCTTCTGTACTATGACACTTCTTCCTGTGTTTTACCTGTAGTCAAATCCTTATGGAAAAACACACACACACACACACACACACACACACACACACAATATTAACTTAATTCTCCCTAGCAAGAAGAATTCTATTATGACAATTTCTAAGCTAGTTATTTACAATCCAGAATACCTGTATTTTGTACTGTTCTTAGAGTAGCCCACAAACATCATTTAACTCTGCATCTGGCTGTTATTCTTTTTTTTTGGAAAATTCTAAGTTTCATTTGTTTTGGAGATTTGTCTCCCATTATTAACCTATACTTACTCTCACAGGAGTCTTGACATTTGATTTCAGTTAATTGCTTTCATTTATGTCTTCCTCAAAAGCACATGCAAGCACTGTGTGTCTCTTGTTTATCACAAAACCTCTGGTGCCTAATATAGTACCTAGTATTTGTAGTTTAACAAATACTGACCGAGTGAACTCTATTGGCCACCAATATCAATAAATCAGAAATATTAGGCATTGACATATAAGGAAATAACATGAACACTGGAATGAGCACTTAAAAGAAGAAGCAGTTCAAATCCTGACTATATCATAGGCTAGTCATGTGATCTTCAGCAGGGAACTTTATTTCTCTGCGTCTTAGTTTCTTCAGTATAGAATGTTTCTAAGGTCCTTTGCAGACATAAAATAGTATGGGTGAATACTTGAATTTACTTATCTTGTACAATTCAACTTGAAGAGGAGCAGGCATAATTAGAGAAAGATAGAGAGGTAGGCAGAAACTTTCCTGGAGATTATGAAGGAGACTTCTGAGGACTTTCAAGGACTTCGCGAACGATAGCACTGATATTATAATGTCTTCATTTTCCCCGAACACTCACAACTCTCTTTTTCCTGGCTTTGAGTGTGTCGTTAGAAGATCCTTATACCCATCATTTGCAATTAGGGCCACTTTTGCACTATGACAAGTCTGAAGAGAGAATTTCATGATATAATTAGGTAAGAGATAGAAAAAGATTTGGGTAAAGAAGATATGTGTGTTCCTTTGAGAAAGACATGGCCTGAGAAGAGGCTAACTGGTACGTAAGCAGTGACTGGCAGGAGAAAAGAAGAAGAATGATCCTCATGAAGAAGAGGAAAGGACATGGTAGGAATGAAATGCTGGATGGGACCATTTTTCATGCGGTTGATCCAAAGGCAGTGTCATCCCAGGGCATTTTAGGGAAACAGAGAAGAGTCTACCTTTCTAGAGAGAGGGCAACTATTTTCCTTTGTTTGGTTTTCAACTTTTTGTTAACAGAGAATATGTTCTTTTTACTCATACCTTGATTCTTCTGGAACGGACCTATGATTAGGATGTCTTAATCTATCATATATACCTCCCTGGGAAAAAAAAAAAAACAACAACAACAACTAGCTGCCATTGAGCCAGTTCCAACTCATGGCAGCTCCATGTGTGTGAGAGGAGAAATATGCCTCATAGGGTTTTCAATGACTGTGACCTTTCAGAAGCAGGTAACCAAGTCTTTCTTCCAAGATGCCTTCATATATATTTAAGCTACCACCCTTTAGGTTAGTTGCTGAGCATATAACCATTTGTTCTGCTCCAGGACTCCTCTATCATATATACATCCCCTATACATTCTAACATTTACGATTTATGCTGGCAGTCAACTTTGTGCCTTTGGGTATAAATCTGGCAGGACCGAAAGCAAAACTATCCTGAAAAATTTCCCCAGGATAGCCCATTTGTCCTAGAGAATCATAGATGGAAGAGGAGAATGGAAACAGGTCTTTGGATCCTAGGATAAAAGGAAGCCCAGAGGAGAAGGCACCTGGCTTGGGCTATCTGGAAATCTTCAGTGGTGGGAATGCTGGAACTTCAAGGTGGTTAGCAGCATATTGTTTTGGGGTAACCCGATACAATCCCAAGGAGACCTGGTGTGGTGCTGTGAGATAAAGCACTGGACCACAAGGTCAGTTTGAACCACAAGGTCAGAAGTTCAAATTCACTAGCTTCAGAAACCCTATACAGGGTCACTATGAGTCAGAGCTGAATTGGCAGTGCTTAACAACAACAAAGGAATTCTGGTAGCATAGTGATTATGAATTGGGCTGCTAACCTCAAGGTTGGCAGTTTGAAACTACCAGCTGTTCCACGGAAGAAAGATGAGGCTTTCTGCTTCCATAAAGATTTGCAGCCTCAGAAACCCTGTTCAGGGTCACTGTGAGTCGGAACCGACTCCAGGATACTTGACGACAACAGCAACAATGCAATCCCAGCAAAAATCTCTATGTCCTCAGCATGGTATTTAGAATGCCACTAAATCTGAAAGGGATGATGAAATTTCAAGGGCTTTTAGGAAGAAAAAGTAGTATTCCACATTCCCTATTCCTCAACAAACCTTCACATCTTGGCACTCTGAAATACCTTTTAATTGTGGCACATGCCATGGCAGAAACTCTGTAAGGGTGAATACAACCCTGAAAAACAAAACACAAAATTAAACTTGAAAACTTCCCTGGAGCCAAAAGGGAAATAGAACTCTTTCTCCCCAATGCTACTCTACTTCTTCTTTTAAGCATTTGGAAATATAAAAATTGTAAATGTTTTCTTGGTCTCTGAAGTTTATGTAATCTTTGTAAAAACTAAATAGGCCTCTGGCCAGTTTTGCATCCCAGGAATGTCTTTCTTCAGGCCTTGGAAACATTTCTTTAGAACATGGACCCCCAAAGAGGATGGTGCCCTGGTGCTTGACTCTGCAAATGGAACTTTCTGCTTGTCACAAAAATACAGCTTTATTGTTCCTTTTGATGAAGACCATGAACATGTGTATCATAGATTTTATCTGTCTGAGAAGATAAAAATGGAGATTTCTCTCTCTCTTTACAACCTCCTTAGAAGATGGTCTGTGATATGCATTGCTCTGGTTTAGTACTAAAGAGTCACTAAGTAGGCAGGAGACTTTATTTTTAATTATTGCTCCAATCACACTAAAAAGAATTAAGGGTGTACATGTTTTAAAAATCAGTCCAGTTAAATTAGGTCTTGAAGACATAAGTTGAGTTACTAAGAAGGGAAGCACGTATTTTCATATTTTAATATCCCTATAATTGGATACAAGGAGCTCTGGTAGGGTAGTAGTTACGAGTCGGGCTGCGAACCTTAAGGTTAACAGTTCAAAACTACCAGCTGTTCCACGGGAGAAAAATGAAGCTTTCTGCTCCCGTAAAGATTCATAGCCTCGGAAACGCTGTACAGGGTCGTTATGAGTCGGTTCCGACTCCACAGCACATAAGGACGACAGCAACGTAATTGGATACATATTGTAATTGATGACATGCCTGACTTTAATTGACAGCATTTTTCTTGTATATGAAATAATAATGTGTCATAAGATTTAATGAAATAAGATGTTTCTTACACCCCAATATTGTAAACTGAGTTTCTTGGGAAAACATTGGAGTGGCAGGTCATATTATCTGGGTTTGAATCACAACTCCTCTACTTTACTAATTGCCTGATATTATTATAGCTATTCCAATGTTATTATGCTTTGTGTTTGCATTATATGCCTTTTTCCATGTTTTACTTTCAACTGGTCTGTCTTTATGTTAATTGGGAGTGTTCAGTTAATCTACATTTAGTATAATATTTGATATACTGTTGTTGTGGTCATAGCTACCCAGTATAGGG
>NW_006408566.1:4760902-4763476 GCF_000296735.1 Chrysochloris asiatica
GTAAACATCCTTCTGGTATTCTCTGCTTTCAGCCAAGATCCATGGGACATCAGCAATGATATCTCTCGTTCCACGGCCTCTTCTGAATCCAGCTTAAACCTCTGGAAGTTCTCTGTCAATGTATGACTGTAGCTGTTTCTGTATTACCTTTAGCAAAACTTTACTCACCAGCATATGGTGGTGTTTAAATCTACCATCTTGGCATTTACTTCATATTATTCTAATCTAGTTTTTCCTTTTATCTTTTTGTGTTTCTTTATTCCTTGCATTCTTGAAGAAGAATAAAATATGGTTTAGTAGAAAAACCAAATATGTTTTAGTTTTTCCTCTATGTTTTTAGCTAGATATCTTTGTGGTGTTTTTAAAAATTGTTACTCAGTTTTTTATTTATCACAGTCTACCTTCAAATAATAATGTTAAATGCTATAGGGGAATATATACCAAATTCAAAAACATTTTATATGAACCCCTTTATATTAAGTCTTAACCAGGAAAAAGACAAATCATCGAGATGAGGGATACTGTCAGTATGAGGCTATAATGGTGTTCAAAGGATGTATGATCACATTACTAATTTTAGTTAATGGAAAACAAAAGAATTTCCTCACAAAATCATGATCAATTCATCACACTTGAAGGTGGGACTACAGAAGTGGGACCAGGAGATTGGAGACATTTATAGGAATGGTTTTGGGGTCTTTTGACCATCTTAGTCAGAGCATGACCCCTGACCTTACAGTCCTAGTAGCCCAATTTCCAGTAAGAACATGCCCATGCAAGTCCCTGAGAGGAAGACTGCCTTACCCTGGGCTGCCTTGTTGTTGTTAAATGCTGTCAAGCTGGTTTCAACTTACAATGACCCTACATAGGGTTTCTGAGGTTGTACATCTTTGCAGGGACAGAAAGCCTCATGTTTCACC
Source organism: Chrysochloris asiatica (assembly GCF_000296735.1). Classification (NCBI taxonomy): domain Eukaryota; kingdom Metazoa; phylum Chordata; class Mammalia; order Afrosoricida; family Chrysochloridae; genus Chrysochloris; species Chrysochloris asiatica. The sequence continues at coordinate 4,761,823 of NW_006408566.1, forward strand.
CAACTGCACTGCTAGGGGAATCATAGCAATCCACTTTCAAACAAGCTCTGCCTAAGAGCAAAGCTTTTTCCATTGCTGAGTTAATATGAAAACTGGACTGCTAACCAAAAGATCATTAGTTCAAACCCACCAATTACACTTTGATAGCAAGATGAGGCTTTCTGCTCCTATAAAATTTACAGCCTCAGAAAATTCTATACAGGGTTGATATTAGTCAGAATGGACTTGAAGGCAATTAGGTTTTTTGCTTGTTTATTTGTTTTTTGAGTTAATGATCAGAAAGAACTCAATGGACACTGACTCTATGTTAATACTCAAAATAGAGTAGGCTCCTACTCGTAAAATGTAGCCTTCCATAAACCAAGTGCTTAGATTTTAAGTTTGAATACATAGGACAGCTAAATGCCCAGGGAGTGGACCATGAGACTTTCCAGATAATAGCTTCCACCACTGGGGCTAGAAAAACAGAAGATACAGGCTTATTTGGGGGATCTAGGATCATGTTATACAGGCCTGTTTGAAGATCACCTAAAGCAAAGTGATGGGAATACCCTAGTTTTTCCTTCCCCTTGTCCTCAGATCCAGTATTTGTTATTCTGCTATAAATTTTATTTCCCAGCTCTCTTGCCAATTGGATTCTAGATAGGTTCTACATATGAGAGGTACTGATAGGAGAAGATTTTCATTATGTAACACAATCTTCCTACCATTATCTGTGATGAATGCTTTGTATTAAGAGTTTTTGACATTCTTATATAAGGAAGTGATGTCACATTGAATGAAAAGCTAGGGAAATAAGGGAAGTCAGAGTGAGTAGAACAAGTCAGAAAAGGAGGATGAAAATAATTGCACAATTTGAAGAATGTAGAAACTTGAATTCGTGTGTGTTCTCAAATATATATATCTTGGCATGGCACTGTAGAATAAGCACGGGCCAGCTAACCATAAGTCAACAATTCAAACCCACCTTGGAAATCCTGTACAGGGTTGCTATGAGTAGAAAACAACTCAATAACACTTAATAGTATAGATGTATGTTGTTGTCATTGTTGGATGCTATTGAGTCAGTTCTGATTCATAGCAACCCCATGCACAACAGAACAAAATACTGCCCAGTCCTGTGCTATCCTCACAATTGTTACACTTGAGCCTATTACTTCTGTCACTGTTCCAATCCATCTCACTAAGGGTCTTTCTCTTTTTCCACTGAACTTCATGGTGTTTCAATAGCCTCATATGCATATGGAAATTGAAGAATGAATAAAGAAGACCATAGAAGAATTGATTCATTTGAGTTAGGGTGTTGGAGAAGAATATTAAAAGTACATGTTTCTGTTGTTGTTATTGTTAAGTGCTATTGAGTCGGTTCCAACTCATAGCTTCCCTGTATAGGGTTTCTAGTGAGTTTGAACTGCCAACCTTGAGGTTTGAGGTTCAAACCGACCTTACAACCCAGTACATTATCTTGCAGTGCCACAACTATACATAACACTGGCAAGGTCAGTTGGAACCACAAGGTGAGTTGTTCAAACTCACCAGCTGCTTCATGGAAACCCTATACAGGATGTCTATGAGTCAGAATCAACTTGACAGTACTTAACAACAACATATAGATACACACTCATATGCATATGTGTGTATATATGTGTATATA
>NW_006408566.1:4763576-4773189 GCF_000296735.1 Chrysochloris asiatica
CACCCTTAAGTGTCTATTTTACAATGGTAGGCAAGGAAAACCAAGATTTAAAAGACAGACAAGCATCTTAACACCATTCATTCCCCTCTTTTACCCATTCAAACCATGCCTCAATCCCTGTATCCCAGAGCCCTGTTATTCGAAGGTTGTGCATACATCACCATTTACCTCTGTCCCACTTAGCCCATGTGAACCTGCCTAACTGTTCTCCCATCAGCCTTGTTCTTCCATTCCCCTACCCCTTCTTCTGAAGTATCCCCCCCTGCTCCCCACCCACCCAAGCTATCCTTACCCTGTGCTCTATCTCCCCCTCCCTTCCTCTCCCTCCTCTCATCACATACATCCGGGTGATCAGCAAATATATATATATATATATTGTTTGTTTTTTAAGTGAATCTAAGAAAACTTTTCTACTCCCAGTGAAACTGTGAATGGCATGACACTTAGGACATTTCTTTGGTCTCAGCTTGATCATAAAAAGAGAGAACTGTAATAGTCTCTAATGTATACATCACACATCACTGGTATATATCAACTGCAACCTTCTGTGATTCTAGCAGAATTGAGTTTGACTTTTTCTGGTCACAGACTAGCAGGGTGCCCAATATCTTGATTAGATGGTCAAAACAAAAATCAATTGTGCTTCTCTTTGTATCCTTCTACACTCATGTAGTGACTGATTACTCTAAACCAAGACTCATATTCTAACAGTCAAATGGCAGATGGTCCCTCTCATGGTCTCTTCAGTCTTTTATCTCTTCTTCTTTCTGTATCTCTACTCCCTTCATCTCTTAGCTAGGATTAGCTAGAATGTTGTTCACACATTGGCTTTAACCCTTGCTTCATGGGAACAACTCTAAGTATCTTTCTTGACCAGCTCCTAAGATCTAAAAATTTAACGTTAACTATGATGAACCTAGCAATCCTAGTGGTGAAGTACTTAATCACTCAGCCAATAACTGAAAGGTCTTGGTTTGAATTAAACCACCACCTCCTCCACAGGAGAAAGATGTGGCAATCTGCTTCCAGAAAGATTTGTAGCCTTGGAATGATGGGGCAATGCCACTGTGTCCTATAGGGTCACTGTGAGTCAGAACTGACTCCATGGCAATGGGAAGATGAACCTAGGTCCCTAGAGGACAGTGCAAACCTAAAGCCTGGCAGTTCTAGTCCACCTAGTAACACTGCATAAAAAAGCCCTGGTGACCCTATAGAGCAGTTCTGGTCTATAACTCATGAACTCGCCTTGAGTCTGAATTAATGCAACAACAATGGGTTTGGTGCAGCAGGAACCTGTAGAAGTGGATTTGGGCAATCTATTTCTTCTGGAATAAAAATTCCTGACTCTGCCATGTATTCCAATTCATAAATACATTTTGTAATTGCTGGTAAATTCAATTCTAGCCTGCCTTTAGTCAGCTTTGCTATATGGTTTCCCAGAAGAACAAATGTTTAGTGAACATAGTACCTGAAACCAGACTGTTCACTCATTTACTAAGTATGTAAATACAGATATTACATTGCACATTAGGGACACAAAGATGAAGAAATCAAGTTCCTTACTCTCACAGTCAGAGCCTTCCCAAGAGCAGAACATCTTCAGGTTTTCAGAGCACACAAACCCAAGGAGCACCAGCCCCATTGTCAATATGTCAATGATGACCACCCCACCACCTCCACCTGGAATTGTGTCACACACTGCCCCAGCTTAAGCTTCCTGGACTCCAAATGACATTCAATTCATTTAAAGAGAGAACATCACTTAAGCAAGTTTAAAGTTATCTTTGACTTGAAAAAGAGCTAAATAACAAGAAAATCGTTTTTAAAAGTCTTACAAGATTTTTCAGTCTCTTAGACTTTGGCTTTAAATAATTTGAAGGAAAGCAGTAAATGTAGCTTGTTTTTGAGCACAATCTTATTTTGTTCCATTCAGACCGGAATCAACAATTCTAATGTTTTCAGATACTTCTAGAATGACATTTCCCAAAGCATGTTCAATGAAACATAAATAAAAGAGTTATTAGGTGAAAGGCTTTTGTAGTTAAATACATCTGTGGAACATTAGTGGACTGGGTTTCTTTATTGCAGAAAGTCTGGGAGATATTATTGTGCTGGTAGGAAAGTGTATCTCTAAGAGAAGGCTATACAACAACAACCAGTTCCCATCTAGTCAAGCACAACTCATGGAGTCTCCAATGCATCACTGTAGAACAGTGTTCCATAGAATTTTCAAGAACCTATTTTCCCAAAGTAGATTGCCAGTTCTTTCTTCCAAGGTGATTCTGGATAAATCTGAACTGCCAACCTTTCATTTAGAAGCTAAGTGTTTAACTGTATATGCCACCAAAGCACTCCAAGAGAAGGATACAATGTGTATTAAATCAGTAGAACACCATCTCCAGGAAGCAGATCAGAGATCTGGCTTGCATTAAAGGTACTTTGGGAAATCCTCTCCCAGGTAGTTATTTGACCTTGGCGAGGATCACCTGTCAATACTCATATCACTAGGTGATGTACTACATGCCAATAAACAGAACTGGATGGAGGGAAAGACACAGTGTCTCCCTCAGGGAAAAGGTAAAATTGAATTTTATGGTATTCAGTGTCACTGGTTTTCAAAGAATAAAAATAAGAACTGACATTTCATTTCCTGAGGGCAAGCATCAGTGTTTGTGACGATAGTTGGCACAAATATCCAAGAAGTATTTGCTGAAAGAAATTTAATGCCTGGGTGTATGTACACATTGTTGGTTTTATATACATGTATATGGGCTTATACAGTGTGAGCCCATCACTGGGCTTATGGGTATGTACATATGAACAAGCAATTGTATTCACTTAATCCATCATCAACATTTTGCCATAGTGTATCTCTTAGAACTGCATGTAGAAAAAAATGTTTTTTATCAGAGAGGCAGAGAATATAGTACCTCTTGGTTCTAATTTCCTCTGAAAACCAACAACACAGTAATCAGGAGAAAATCAGCCCTGCTACCAAGGCTGAGAGCCACTTACAGGTGACCTTTTCATCATGGGATTCATTACCCTCTTGGCTGTGCCTGCCCTGAAACTTCCCTACACTATCCCAGCTCCCTGAAAACAGATGGAGAAGCTGCAAATGTTATCCTGGCACCCAGGCTGATTCTGGAGTAGCAGTGAGCAGCCCCAGAAACAAATAGTATTTGATCCATCTTTTTTGGAAGAAAGAACTCAACAGCTCTGACTGGCTGTTGGTCAAATTTTCCAGATGGTACTATTTTTCTTCTGGATAATTTCCATATTCTAAGCCAAGAAAGAAAGGTGGTGATGGGGTGGAGGAGAGACCCTCTCAGAGAGGCTCAGGACAGGGCTTCAGTTTTCCTGATTCTCTCAGCATGAGCCAGCAACTAGGCCAGCATGTTAAGTATTTTATGTGGCTATTTTTCTTTTCTAAAATGTCAGCACTGTTGTAATCTAAAAGAAGAGCCCAAATCCCCAGGGGAGAACTTTGGAAAGAGGCTTAGTCATAAGGACACATGTATTGATTTTACCTGCTATTCCCTGAGCTCTGCAAGGACTGGAACTTTCAAAGAAACAGTTATTTATTACCTCTAATTTTAGACTAAAATCTTTCCATTAATAGGGTTAACTTTGTTGTTACTGTTTTAATTTTGTTATTATGAGAAACATTTAATAAACCCCAAATCAAGATAGGCAACAGTTATATAAACCCATGTTGTTGCTGTTAGGTGACATGGAGTCAGTTCTGACTCATAGTGACCCTCTGCACAATAGAATGAAGCAATGCCCGATCCTGTGTTATCCTCACAATTGTTATGTTTGAGCCCATTGGTATTGCCACTGTGTCAGCCATTCATATTTGTTGGGAGTCTTCTTTTTTTTTTTTTACTGACTATCCACTTTATCAAGCATGATGTCCTTCTTCAAGGACTGATCCTTCCTGTTGGCATGTCAAAGGCTAGACTCACCATCCTTGTTTCTAAGGAGTATTCTGGCTGTATGTCTTCCACCACACAGATCTGTTTGTTCTTCTGGCAATTCATGGTACTTTGAATACTCTTCTCCAACACCATAACTCAAATGCATAAATTCTTCTAGGGCCTATTTTGTGTTTTGTCCAACTTTTACGGGCATATGAGGCAACTGAAAATACCATGGTTTGGTTCAGGGACACCTTATTCCTCAAACTGATCCCTTTGCTCTTGAGCACTTTTAAGAGGTTGTACAGCAAATTTGCCTAATGCAGTATACTGTTTGATTTCTTGACTGCTGTTTCCATGAGCATTGATTGTGAATTCAAGCAAATTGAAGTCTTTGACAACTTTAGTCTTTTCTCCATTTATCTTGATGTTATTTATTGATCCAATTGTGAGGAATTTTGTTTTTAACCATCAAGATGCAATCAATACTGAAAGCTGTAGTCTTTGATTTTCATCAGTAAGTTATTTCCAGTCCTGTTCACTTTGAGCAAGCAAGGTTGTATCATCTACGTATCTCAGGTTGTTAATGACTCTTCCTCCAATCCTGATGCCATATTTTTCATTTAATCCAGTTTCTCAGATTATTGGTTCAGCATGTAGATTGAATAAGTACAGTAAAATCATACAACCCTGGCACACACCTTCTCTTATGTTAAACTATTCAATATACTCTTGTTCTGTTCAAACAAAATCCTACACAGGGTCGCTATGAGTTGAAACTGACTCAAAAGCACTTAACAACAACATATATTTATATAACAACATCAACACATATTTATATATATGTTTTTGTTTTTGTTTTTCAGATTCAGTAACTACTGCAATTTTGTAAACTTAAACCTCTCTATTTATTGACAGGGCTGAGCTCTGTGGTTTTGTTTTGATTTTCTTATGTGAAAAAAAAAATGTTTAATATGCCAAAAATAAAAGAATAGCAAAATAAACCAATCTGTAGCTATCATCCTGGTGTGGTACTGGAGAATAAGCACGGTCTTTGAACTGCAAGGTCAGCAGTTCAAACTCACCAGCTGCTCCTCGAAACACCTGTAATGGCACTTAACAACAACAAGACCAACATAAGTATTTTGTAGATTCAATAATTATCCATATTGAAAGCTCTAGTCCTGTCCACTTTCTACAAGCAAGATTGTGTCATCTACGTAACAAATATTAAAGTAAATCCCAGGCATCATGCTATTTACTCCTAAATACTTGAATGTGCATCTCTAAAAAATATAATCAAAATATAATTTATACATTAAAGTGTGTGTCACAACTCTTAATGGGTTTTCACATTTATTACCAGGGTCATATTCAAATTCTTCAATTGTCTTTTTGATGGTTGTTGTATTCAAATCATTATCTTTTTTTAAAAAGGAAGAAAACTACATACATTTGATTTTATGTCTTTTAAATTTCATTTTATTTACAGCAGCCTCTTCCCCCTACTTTTTCATGGCATATGAAAAAGTGTTGAGAAACTTTATATATATATGTAAAATTCCAAATCTCATTCCCATTTCTTTCCATTTTCTTGGATGGTGCTGCAGGATAATGCAATGGACCACAAGGTAATTTGAACCGCAAGGTCAGGGCTTCAAGCTCACAAGGCGCTCTTTAGAAACCCTTCACAATGTTGCTATAAGTCAGAACTGATGGCATGTAACAATGACAACAACTCAGGAAAAAGGCAACTATAATTTCAATGGCAGAGAATGCTAGTTTCTCACAATATTATTTCTCCCCTCTTTCAAAGTAATGGCATTTTAAATTGGATTAATTACTTCCCAATAAAAAGATCACACTTCCCAGTGACCCTTAAATTGTGGTATGCCTATTGTGCATAAATGAGGGCAAACGCTGAAAGTTATAGATAAGGTCCTTAAAGGGAAAAAATGTACTCTCCCCTTCCTCTCCTCTTCTCCACTGTCTGAACTACATACTTGGTATGAGTCATCTTGGACCATTTAAACAAATCAACATCCCAGGAAGAGTGAAACCACAAAATAGAAGGTATCAGGGTCCCTACTTATTTTGTGCAAGCAAAATTCATATTCTGCTTCAAAATTTTACTTAAAAATTAAATGTCTACCTTGTTAAGCCATTCGTAGCTACTTTGAGACTTTGTTCTATGTGGCCATACTTGAAGGCTAACAAATATAATATCCATATTCCATGTGTTAAACCTAATTTTCTCTTCCTATGCCTTTTATAAAAGAAATGTTTTATTATGAATTCAATAAAGACTTGCAGACAAGATGATCAGTTTTGCATTCCACAAATCATACACTTCGTTTCATTTCAGTGACAGCAGAGATCTCCTCCACTGCAGCACAAGTTATCCCACTTCCTCCCTGTGGTTTCTAATTCCATTCCACCCTCCACATCCCTTCTCAATTTTGGCCTAAGGTACAGGTTGCCTTTTTTATCTTGAATGATTGACCAATCTATTTCCTATGCCTTTTGCAAGGTATTTATCCTCAATAATTCTGGGATTCCTCCAATATGTAAAGAAATGTTATCAATACCTATCTTATGATATTGTTCTGAAAATTACTTCATTTACATATTTATTTGACAAACAAGTATTGACTAACTCTCAGATGTCTGTTGCTACATCATGTACTGAACATACAGTGTTGAATGAGATACTGTCTCTGCCCTGCAAGAGTTTACAATCAACCAAGAGAGACAGCAAGAAAACAGATAATCAGTTTACAGTTGCAATAATTTCACAATTGAGGAATTTAGGCATAGTGCGCTATGAAAATATGAGAGAAACATCCAACCCTGTCTGGAGAGAAGTCAAAGGAAAAATTCCTTGTGGAGAGTGTCCACAAGTCTAAGGCCTAAGGGAAGGATAGAATTAGATCATACACGCTGATATACAATAAGTAGTTCATTTGTATACTGTTGAGAGCTACACAAATCATTTTGGTGCCTTTTCTGACTGATATTTGTCACTGACTAATATGTCTCAATGTCCCATATTATACCAGACACTCTTCCAAGCAATATATCATGCATACAGTGATGTCTAAAATAGTATCTTGGTTCTGTTCAGAAAAAAAAAAAGTGCATTCTAATGAGGGAAACAGTGTTAAAAATAAATTATAAAGTACACTGGGAAGTACTTCAACACTGAATAGAGTGGTAGAAAGGCAGGGAAAAAAAGGAACTCATAGTAATTGAAAAAAATATGTGGAAGTTAAACAACACACTGTTAAATGACCACAGGGACAATAAATAGATCAAGAGATGAATCAGAAACTGAAAAATGAAAGTATAACTTACCAAAATTCATGAGATGCAGCAAAAAAAGTGTTCAGAGGGAAATGTATAGCTGTAAATGCCTACCTTAAGAAACAAGAAAGACCTTAAACAAGTAACCAAACATAACACCATCAGGAAAGAAAAAAAAAAAGAAAAGAAAGAAAAAAGGACATTTAAAGTTAACAGAAGAAAGAAAATCATAGTGATTATATGGAGTTAAGTGAAACAGATAATAGAAAAACAATACAGAAAATCAACAAAACCAGAAGTTAGTTATTTCAAAACACAATAACACTGACAAACCTTCAGATACACTGACAAAAGAAAGACGACGCAAATGAGTAAAACCTGAAATGAATGTGAGGATGTAACTGTCTTTCAGAAATAAAAAGGAATATACGAAAACACTAAGAACAATTGTATGCTAACAAATTAGAGAATCTAGATGAAATAGACAAATTCCTAGAAACACACAAATAATCTAAATTGTCTCAAGAAGATATCAAAACTCTTCACTACAACAAGCTAAAGAAATTAAATCAGTAATCAAAAAACTTCAAAGAAAATTCCAGGACAGAATAATTTTACTGTGAATTCTACCAAATATCCAAAGAAGATATAACACAAATCCAGCTCACTGTCTTCCAAAAATAGAAGAGAAGGAGACACTTCCTAGTTTATTCTACAATGCCAGAATTAACCTGGCACCAAACCCAGATACAAAAATTACAAGAAAAGAAAACTGCAGGCCAGTTTCTATCATTATATAGGTGCAAAAATCTCCTACCCAAAAAGACTCTATAACAAAACCAAAGGAGCACAGAGACCGTATAAGATAAGCAATAGACTGCTAACCACAAGATCAACAGTTCCACCCCATCAACAATTCCACAGGAGAAACATGAGACTTAGTACTCCCACAGAAATTTGCAGTCTCAGAAACCCCAGACAGGGTCACTATGAGTAATAATCGACTCAATGGCAATTAACAATGGCAACAAATGCCACGATCAAGTGAGATTTATCTGAGGAATGCAAGGATGGTTCAACACTATAAAATCAATCCATGTAATATACCACATTAATAAAACAAAGGAGAAAAAACATGGTCTCTCAATGGATGCAGAAAAATCATGAGACAAAAATCTAACACACTTTCAAGATAAAAATACTCATTAAAATAGGCATAGAAGGAAAATTCCTCAACATTGAAAGAGTATTTATTAAATACTTATATTTATTAAATGTCCATAACAGCATATATAAATCGCAAAAGACTAATACATCCCCAAAGACCCAAACACACCACTAACCAGTCAGTTTGTTTACTGTGGGTAGTTACATGTTGCTGTGATGCTGCAAGCTATGCCACAGGTATTTAAAATACCAGCAGGGTCACTACTCAGGGTGGAGAGCTTTCAGTGGAGGTTCCAGACTAAGACAGACTAAGAAGGAGAGGCAGATTGCTTCTGAATGTTTAGCCATCAAAAACCTTATGAATAGCAGCAGAACATTGTCAGATATAGTAACAGAAGATGAAAACATGAATTGCAACAGAACATTGTCAGACATTGTGCCAGAAGATGAGCCCCTCAGCTTGGAAGACAATCAAAGTATTACTGGGAAACAGCTGCCTCCTCAAAGGAATGTATAACATAATGACATGAATGGTGAAAGGTATTCAGGACACTCATTTGCTGATGTAAAATGAGGAGAAATGCACACAAATATCCATTAATAATCAGAACCTGGAATGTATAAACGATGAATCTAGGAAAATTGAAAGTTGTCAAAATTAGATGGAACTCATAAAGATCTATAACTTAGATATCAGTGAGTTGAAATGGACTGATATTGGCCATTTTGAAACTAACAGTTGTATGGATTCTTATGTCAGGAATTCAAGATTCAAAAGAAATAGCATCACATCAGTCATCTTGAAATGCAACACTATCTGTGATAAGGTAATATCCACACACCTACTACAAAGATCATACTTATTCAATCTGTATGACAAGCAAATAATCTGAGAAACTGGATTATATGAAGAAGAACATGGCATCAGGATTGGTGGAAGACTCATTAGGAACTGATGAAACAACCATGCTTGCTGAAAGTGAAGATGAGTTAAAATATTTATTGATGAAGGTCAAAGACAACAGCCTTTAATATGGATTGTACCTCAATGTGTAAAAACAAAAATCCCCCTACTGGACCAATAAATAACATCCTGATAAATGGAGAAAAGATTGGAGTTGTCAAAGACATCATTTTGCTTGGATCCACAATCAACACTAACGAAGCAGCAGTCAAGAAATTAAATGACATATTGCATTAGGCAAATCTGCTGCAAAAGACTT
>NW_006408566.1:4795134-4799882 GCF_000296735.1 Chrysochloris asiatica
TAGAGAGCACTTAACAACAACAACACTTTGGGGGAAGAGTCCTAGTGTGGCACTGTAGGATAAGTACTGGACTTTTAACCACAAAGCTAGCAGTTCAAATCCACCAGCCACTCCTTGGAAACAGTGTCACTGTGAGTCAGAACTGACTGGATGCCACTTAACAACAACCAACATGGGGATGGATGAAATGATTTATTTTGTTGTTGTTGTTAAGTGTAATCAAGCCAGTTCCGACTTTTAGTGTTTCTAATGAGTAACTGGTGTGTTTGAACTGCTTGCTTTGTGGTTCAAACCAACCTTATTATCCAGTACTTTATCCTACAGCACGACACCAGGACTCTAGATAATCAACTAAGGAGAGCTCTAGCTCTAGGATGCTGCATTAATTTGCCTACTGTATTAGTTACCTATTGCTGTTGTAACAAAGTGCTACAAATTAGTGGCATAAAACAATATAAATTTATTATCTGACAGTTGTGAAGGTTAGCAGTCCAAGCAATGTCTTTCTAAAATCAAGTCTAAATCAAGGTGTCAACAGCGATGCATTTCTTCTGGAGGTCCCAAGAGAGAATCTGTTTCCTTGCCAACTCTAGTTTCGAATCCACTTACATTCAGTGACTGTTCAAAAACCCTTTCATGCATTTTCAAAGAGCGCCACTCCAATCTCTGTTCCTATCATTATACCTCTTCCTCAGGGTGACCCTTCTGCTTCCGTCTTAGAAGAACTCTTGTGATTACATTGAGTCCATTCTGGTAATCCAGGATACTTGCTATTTTAAATTCTATATATAAACACATTTATAAAGTCCCTTGTGTAATGTAAGATAACAGAACACTTGGAGGTTCTGGGCAGGGGCAGGGGTGACATTATTTTGTCTACCAAGCTTAGTAATTGTTATATAGTGAATAGGTGAAATAGGAGGGAAAGTACCAGTTTGGAATTGCCATAGCAGATTGCAGTTTTCAGTATTTTAAAACTTTTGGAAGAAGACATTTTGAAAAGAAATATTGATACACCAGTTCATATAATCTTCTTTTTATATAATGAAGTACACAATCTATATAATTATCAAATTGGAGTTGATGATGTCTGTTCTGAATACTGTACATCTCTAGGCATATAATATATGACACATTGTATTAATATGGAATCCTAGCATGGTTCTGCAAGCTAATGCATTAGACTGCAAAGTCATTTGAACTGCAAGGTAGGTGGTGCAAGCTCACTAGCTACTCCTTGGAAATCCTATACAGGGTCACTATGAGTTGGAATCGACTCAATGGCACTTCACAACAACAACCAGTGTGGCGCTATAGGATCAGCATTGGGCTGTGAACCACAAGATTGGCATGTCAACCCCTCAAGCTGCTCCTTGGAAAAGTTGGCTGTAAGTTGGAACTGACTCAACAGCACTTACCAACAACAACAATTATATTAATATAGTTGTTGTTGAGTGCCATCAAGTCAATTTCAACTCATAGAGACACTATACACAACAGAACAAAACACTGCCCAGTCCTGTGCCATCCTCACCATTGTTGTTATGTTTGAGCTCATTGTTGTCTTCTTCCTTTTCACTTATTAAGCGTGATAACCACACTTTATTAAGCCTGATATCCTTCTCCAGAGACTGGAGACATGACAATATATCCAAAAAACTATGAAGTCTCAACAACCCTTGCTTCCAAGGAGTATTCTGGACATACTTCTTCCAAAACAGATTTGTTTGTTCATCTGGCAGTCAATGTTCTTTTCCAACATCATAATTCAGATACATTGATTCTTCCATGGTCTTCTTTATTCATTACCCAACTTTCACATGTATTCAAGGAGATTGAAAATACCATGGCTTGATTCAGGTTGATTTAGTTCTCAAACTGAACTCTCCGTTCTTTAACACTTTAAATAGGTCTTGTGCAGCAGATTTGCCTAATGCAGTATGCCTTTTGATTTCTTGATTGCTGCTTTCATGGGTGTTGATTATGGCTCCAAGCAAAATGAAGTATTGACAACTTCAATCTTTTCTCCACTGATCATGATATTATTTATCAGTCCAGTTGTAAGGATTTTTGTGTTTTGGTTATATTGAGATATAATCCACACTGGTGAGGTCCACATGTACGGTTACCATTTATGTTGTTGAAAAAAATTATTTGTGATGAATATGTTGTTAATCTTGCATAATTCTATCATGTGGTTTCCAGTATCATTTCTATCAACAAGGCCATGTTTTTGAACTATTGATCCTTCTTCTTTGTTTCCAACTTTTGCATTCCAATTATCAGTAATTATCAATGTATCTTAATTACATATTTGATCCATTTCAGCCTGAAGAAATTATTGTTGTTGTTAATTTCTGTCAAATCATTTCAGACTCATAGCAACCCTGAATAGGATTTTCAAGGCTATAAGTCTTTGCAGGAGCAGAAAGTCTCATCTTTCTCCTACGGCCACCTAGTGGATTTGAATGCTGATCTTGTGGCTCAAAATCCAGGAAGAAATTGGTAAAATTCATCAATTTCACATCACTGCCTTTAGTGGTTGATGTAAATTTGAATAATAGTGGTATTAGCTGGCCTTCCTTGTAAGCATATGGCTATTATCCTATCACAGACAGCAATGTACTTCAAGATAGATTTTGATGATGAAAATGAGGCCATTTTTCTTGAATTTGTTGTTCCCTGCATAGTAAACCATTTGATTGTTCAATTAAAAATAGCCAATATCAGTCCATTTCAGCTCATTAATGCCTAGGGTACCATTTCACGTTTGACTAATTCCAATTTTCCTACATTCATGCTTCATAAATTCTAGGTTCTGGTTATTAATGGATGTTGGTGCTGCTGCTTCCCATTTTGAGTTATGTCCATCAGCAAATGAAGGTTCTGAAAGCTTTTCTCCATTTACTTTGGTCAAGTCTACTTTGGCCAACTCTACTTTGAGGAGGCAGCTTGTCCTCAGTCATATTTTGAGTGCCTTCCAACCTAAAAGGCTCACCTTCCAGCAGTATCTCTGACAATGTTCTACTGTTATTAATAGAATTTTCAAGGCTAACCATTCAGAAGTGGTCTGCCTTTCCTTCCTAGTCTATCTTAGTCTGGACGCTCTGTTGAAACCTGTCCACCATATTTACTTAACATACCAGTGGCATAACTTCCAGAATCAGAATCACAGCAACACACAAGCCACCACATTACAACAAATTGATAGATGAGTGGTGGGTGTTAAAATCAGAGTTCAAATCAAAAACATGAATTATGCTCATGACTCATTTTTCTATATAAGATGTGAAAGAAACAATAAAACATCTCATTGTCAAGCACAGTTCTTGAATTTCTCTCTCTCTGTTCCTTATAGCAAAAGTGATACTAGGCAAGTAGATGTGCTGTCTCCTCTGGAGATTTGAAATAATAATAGCTTCCTTTTAGGGCTATTTTGAACTTTAGAAGGTCCATGTGTGGGAGTGCCATACTCACCAGTATTTGGTACCTTCTGCTTCCAGACCCTCAGGAGAATCACCCTTCTTCAGATCCCCTGCAATTAGAAGCAGCCATATGGGTTGCCTTAGCCAATGAAATGTATCTGAAGACTCTCGGCTATACTTCCCCTGAAGTGGTAATTGTGGAAGCAAGCCTTGATATGAAATGACACAAGCATAAAATGGTTTGAAATTCTGAGCCTACACAGAAGGCAATTGTCCTGAAAAGAAATCCCACACAGAGCAGAATGTGTATGAACAAGAAATAGACTCTTGTTGAAAGTCAAGAAAATTCAGTGGTTTTTTAATCCATTGAACTAAACAAGTCTTACTTAATACTATATTACAGAGGTAAACCTTTAAGAGTGGGAAAATCTGCCTCAGAGGGATCTTGAGGCTAAACTGTTTCAAAGCCTTATTAGACTTTCAGGCTAAATGCATATAGCAGCAGCAGTGACAGTCATGCAGCCATTACCGGTGCTTATTATGCTCAAGGAGTCCTGGTGTGGTGCTGTGGGTTAATGCACTCGACTGCAAAGTCGGTTTGAACTGCAAGGTCAGTGGTTCGAGCTCACCAGCTGATCCCTGGAAACCCTATACAGGGTTGCTATGGGTTGGAACCAACTCGACAGCACTTAACAACAACATTATGCTCAAAACAACATATTTTTTGCTATTATTGCATACTCTTGAGTTGGTTCTAACTCATATATAGCACTTCCTGTACAGAGTCTCCAAGGAGGAACTGGTTTGAACTGCCAACCCTATGTTTAACAGTGCAGTGCTCATACTCCAGCACCACACCAGGACTTCTAAGCAGTGCATTTAGGACTTTAATTGCTTTGTATCTAGTCTATGTTGTTTGTGTTAATATAGGTCATACCAAGAGCAACGCTAAGCACACAGTGAGCACTTAATAAATATTTGCTGAATTAATAAATTCCTGTTTTATATTAGAAAGGGATTTGGACATGAAATTAAACTGGAGTTCAATTAAATTATACTTGATGAAAGCTAATGTTAAATAGGAATAGCTCACCTTACATAGGTGTCAATTTTCCTTTCAAACTTGCTATTAATTATATGTAATTGTCATCATCAGCCAAAGTGTTGAACATATTACTATGAATAAAGTATATCTACTTCAATCTCTAATGATTTTGTTTAGGTGTTTTAAGACTGTTTATAACAGAGTCACGGAGAACAAGCAAAATACAATTTGTCTCTTTAGAGAGCAGAGGAAAACCTGTTCTCTTTTTTTTTAAACTT
>NW_006408566.1:4800185-4807744 GCF_000296735.1 Chrysochloris asiatica
TGAAGTCTGGCAATCCTGACTATCAAGGAGCACTCTGGCTACACTTCTTCCAATACAGATCTATTTGTTCTTCTAGCAGTCCATGGTACTTCAATATTCTCCTTCAACACCATGATTCAAATGCATCAATTCTTGTACAGTCTTCCCTATTTACTTTCCAATTTTCATATGCATATGAGGTTATTGAAAATATCATGACTTGGGTCAGGTGCACCTCAGTCCTCAAATTGACATCTTTGCTTTTCATCACTTTAAAGAGGTCTTGTGCAGCAGATTCACCCAATGCAAATACATCATTTGATTTCTTCTTGAATGCTCCTTCCATGAGTGTTCACAGTTGATCTGAGCAAAATGAAGTCTTTGACAACTTCATTTTTTTCTCCACTGATATGGATGATGGATGATGTTTATTGGTACAGTGGTGAAGATTTTTGTTTTCTTTACATTGAGATGCAATCCATGCCAAAGGCTATGGTCTTTGGTTTTCATCAGTAAGTATTTTAAGTCCTCTTGTCTTTCAGCAAGCAAGGTTGTATCAACTACGTATCACAGGTTATTAATGAGTCTTCCTCCAGTCCTGACACCATGTTTAATTTTCATATAATCCAGTTTCTGGGATTATTTATTCAGCATACAAATTGAAAAAGTATGGTGAAAGAATATAACCCTGTCATACACCTTTCCTAATTTTAAGCCATTCTGTGTTTCCTTGTTCTGTTTGAACAACTGTCTCTTGATCTATGGACAGTTTCCTCATGAGCACAATTAAGTGTTCTGGAATACTCATATTTCACAATGTTGTCCATATTTTGTCATGATCCACAAAATCAAAAGTGTTTGCAAACTCAATAAAGCACAGGTAAACATCTTTCTGGTATTCTCTGCTTTCAGCCAAGATCCATTGTCAGCAATGATATCCCTCATTCCATGTCCTCTTCTGAATCCAGTTTGAACCTCTGGAAGTTCTCTGTCAATGTATGCTTGCAGGCATTTTTGCATTATCTTTAGCATAACTTTCTTCGCATGGGATATTAATGATATTGTCCAGTGATTTCTGCAATCCATTGAGTCACCTCTCTTTGGAATGGGCATAAATACAGATCCCTCCCAGTCAGTTGGCCAGGTAGTTGTCTTCTAAATGGCTTGGCTTAGATGAGTGAGTGACCCCAGTGCTGCATCAGTGTGTTGAAATATTTCAATTTGTATGTATTTATTTAAAGAATAATATAGAAACACACATGTGTATAGTCATAGAAATTTCACAATAGAAATTACAGTAGGTCTCAAGTCTTCTTTGCTCCATCTTTCTCTTCTCAGAGTTACTCACACTACTGAACATTATGTGAGATATTCTCTTAAAGTTTTACTTCCTATGTTTACATGATATCCCTAAAGAATACATTTTGAAGTGCGTATGAATGAATTCATACTGAATGTATTCTGAGTCATTTTTATTTTGTTTATTAATGTTTTTTAAATTCATCCATATTAATGTATATTTCAATCATTCCATCACTGTGAAGTGCTACATTATATGTATGACTTTTACAAGGAAAAAATTGCCTATTTGATTTTTGCTCAACATTTTGGCATTTCTTTTTTTTTATTTCTATTAGGAGAAATTGCAATATGGATATTCTCATATATATGCAAGCTTTTTCTCTAGGTACTGTTTCAATTGGGCTTGGGATCAGCCAAGAATGACAAAATTCAAAATAATAGATTTAACCTGATAGAAATCTATTTCTTTTGTGTGTAAATATGTGAAACAATGCAAGACTGGTACAGCAGCTCTGTTCTTCTTCAGTTCCCAAATACTCAGGATTCTTCTGGTTCACAACTCTGCCATTCCTAGGTTGTGGGCTTCATCTTTATGGTCCAAGATAATGGCTTTCTGTATTCCAGCCAGTGAGGTGAAAAAGGTTGAAAAAGAATATTCAAGCCACTCAATCACCTGTCTGTTTAGGAAGATTCCTGGAAACTGCTATACATTTATACATATACTGCATCGATTATAAATTACTTGGTCACCCCTAGTTGCAACACAGATTGGCATACAAAGTCTTTATTCTGGGCAACCTTGTGAACATCTAGAAATTCCATTTCCATGGAAGAGGGTGAATGGAGATTAGGAAATAATTGGCACCAATAAATATCTAGGAATGAAATAGCTGGGTGTCAGGTAGAATTTTGACATATTAATTCATTAAAGAGCTCTTCATCTAATATGTACTCAACACCAGCATCATTCCAAGAACTATCACAATAAACTCATATCCTAGCTCAAGTTACCCAAGCAGTAAACATGTAAATCAATATTAGAGTCTCTGGATGGGATTGGATGACAATGATTAACCCACACAACTGATAATTGAAAGGTTAGCAATTCAAGTCTACCCAGTGGTGTCTCGTCAATCTACTTCCAAAAAAGCAGTCATTAAAAATCTTTTGGAGGGGACAGAGACATGACCACAGAGGACTAAAGCAGAGAGTGAAGGATCCGGCTGATATGAAGTGAGGGGAGATGCACAAGAACACCTATACTTGCAGATAGTGCCCATTTGACCTGGCTTCAATGGCTGGATGGCCAGAACTTGACTATAGGAAGAAAGAAGAGGAAAAAAAGAGTAATCCATTACAATTCGATGAACTTGACCTATGTGTGAATGTAGTAGCTCAAAAGAGGGAACAAATCTTTTCAGTAAGGATCATTCCCACTTCCTCGGTACTCAGTGTTGACAGGGATGGGCAAGTTAGACACTGGTTACCCAAAATGGTGGGGCTACAAAGGCACAAAGTGACTGGCTTACAAGCTTTCAAGAGGGAGCCTAGTATCTGAGGGTGTTGGGGAAGGTAGATTCTTGACAGAATGGTTTCCAACCTGTCTGGACAGGGCTGCTGAAAGGAGATGGGGATAAGACTTTTGTGGTTCAATAGTGAATAATTGCTATCAGGACTCATTGTGAGAGTTGCAAATGTAAAGGTAGATGTCTTGTAACAAAAGGAGGGGAATGGCTGATCTTGCAGTCCAGGAGAGGAGTGCTGTAGAACCATCAAGGGAGAAGAGCAGAGTGCGGGACCCTATCCAGAGAAGCAGTAACACCAGAGATGGAGGCAGAGACGATAACATGGAGAGATGGAGCAGCTGGGGACTCTGGATTCTGGGGGGGAGAGGGTCTGTGTGTTGATGGCCATGGGGCAGGCTTGCGGGGTTTAACCTTTGGCTGTTTGATGATGCATGCAAGGAATTATAATAATTGCAATGAAATGAAATAAGATAGGATGAATGTAAAGCTAATGTTCTCCCATGTAAACTATCACATCATTCACAATAAAAAACTTAAAAAAAAAAAAACCTATGGAGTACAGTTCTATTTTGATACACATAAGTTTCTGTGAGTGAGAATTAATTCAAAGGCATCTGATTTTTATTTTAAGTAAATATTATTATGAGGGGAGTATTGTGAAATAACACCTTTGGAGTAGCAGATAGAGGCTAGGTAGCAGGCAGTAAGTTTTAGAAAGCAGTAAAAGAAAAACTCTCTCCAAGAAGTCTGAATGAAGAAAGATGAAAAGGCTCCAAATAGACTAAATTCAGTTCCCTCAGTGTCTTCCGTTGGCACAAAAGAAAAAGCTTGCTTCTTCTAACAAGTGGGTTTCTTGTTTGGCCCATCAAAAGAACTGAACATAATGCTATTGGCAATTCATGTAAATACGCATTATTCGGGTGACAACCTATCTCTTGGAATGCAGTAGCTCTACGTGCGGAAGTCCTGAGATGCAAGTCGATGCATAGTACTGAGGAAGGGGATATTACAGAGTGCACATAGTGGATTGCTGCAAATGCTGCTTCAAAGACCCAAAGACATTGCAATTGGATTGCCATTAAGATGAATATGGGAGGAAAGGCAACCTGAAGATAGCCTGCCAAGAGCTGAGTAAGGCTGAATGCGTTTCTCTAGAAAGCAAACCTTGGAGCAGGCACTCATGTTTAATTTTCTTTTAAAATATGTTCAAGAATTTCTGCCTGTACAGCAGCCAAGCAGAGTGCTCTTTCTTTGCTATGGTGGTTATAATTCTAGTACCCCTATTCCAGCTTCTCTTGCCTGAGAAAATTACTCATGAACTAACACAACTGAAACATTGTATGAGTGCTGTTCTCTCTCTTTTCAATTGTTTGTGAGCTAAATGGTGTTTCAAAAACAGGTGATATAGCACAAAATTGTTCTTTTTATATAATCATTGTATTTTATGCACTTGACTACCAAATCCTTGAATGCAAAACTGTATTTGACAGAATTCTATACCCCTCTCCCCCTGGCCCATCACACTATTTGATCACTTGCTGATAAACTTTTGCAAGAATGGTCAAGTCACAGCATGATGCCAATATACCCACACCTAGCCGGAACCTATAATTTGTCTTAATTAAGCCTCAGCTTCAGGAAACTGGATAAACCAACCCCCAAACAGAAGAGAAGCTGAGGGGCAGGGGGGCAGGAAGCAGTCACCATTGATAAACAAACAACAAAATTGAATGTACAAAGCATTCTCTGTACAGACATCATTGGAGTCTACTGGGACCTGTTCTTGAGGAGCAAACAGTCTATGGAACATCGGATCTGTATAGAACTAATATTATAAAGCAAAATATGAAATGAAGTAAGCACTGTGCAACCCGGTGATAAATAGCACTTGCTACTTCAGGAGCCCAATAAAGATGTTTGTGCGAACTCCATTGTGCTAGTTTGGTAACACAGCTGGGACCATCCATTACACGGAACTAGACAGGGCTCATTTCACCCCACACACTGCATATTGGAAGCAATCTTGGCACAGAGTTATGTTACAAAATTTCATCAACCTCAGGTAATCTAAAAACATTAAGCCAGGAAACAGAGTAAAATATTGGCAAGCCCCTTCCCCAAGCTGCCAAATACCTGATCTTCAGAATGTCCTTTACTTATGAGATTCAGACGGCAGTTAAATACTTAATGTTCAGCATATCTGGGAGCAGTAGATCAAAACATTAGCCAGGAGATGTCCTCAGTTGAGTTCTGTCCTCTTTGGCTTTTATTGAAACTCAGAGGTCCAGTGTATCTGTGGACTTCAATGGGATGAAATGGAGACTTTCTTAGCCAGTTACCGTCTTCTCGCGCCCTTCTTCTGCATCCCCAGGATACCCTTCTTCATCCCACAAAAGGATCACTTCCTCTCTCTTCTGGAGGCCTCCATCAATCCACAGACCTCCCCTAAGTACCCAACTCAACCCCATAAGGCTTCTGCATTATCAAAGTCAACAGCTAACACATAGTAGATATTCAGCTATTATGTGTTACATTGAAGTGAAATGCATCAGGCTTGTCTGAGGTCCTTCTGCAGCTACTGGGATATTGATAAATGTTCCAACTTAGACCTGGGGGAGGCCTCCCAGAGAAGGGGGCATTTAAGCAATGTCCTGGAGGATGAGATGTTCATGGTAAGGAAAGAGAAGGGTCAAAGCATCTAGGCTGATGGCACAGCATGAATAAAGACACCTGCTATTTAGAAAGTCAGAGAACTTAGAAGACTGCTGAAACTCTCAAGTTAAAAGATAATAGACATTTTACAATAAAGAAATGCTATTACTGATCTTCAAGTTGGCTCCAACTCATGGTGACCACATGTACTATCGAACAAAACAATGCCCAGGCCTGCACCCTGTTCGCAATAGATGAATTGTTGCAGCATTGTGCATCTTATGTGTCTTCCAACCTAGAGGGGCTCATCTTTCAGAACTCTATTGAACAATATTCTTGTGTGACCCATAGGGTTTTATTGGATAATTGTCAGAGGTAAATCTTCCTAGTTTGGAAGCTCTGTTGATGGGTGACCTTACTGATAGTTGAAATACTGGTACCATAGATTCCAGTAGCATAGCAACACACAAATCGCCATAGTATAACATTAAGTGACAGACAAATGGTTATAGGACAGAAATCACTGTTTAGTGCTATGGAGTAAGATCTGGCTCATAGCAACTTTCTAGATCAGAGTAGAACTGCCCCATAGGGTTTCCTAGGCTGTAATAGTAACAGGACCAGATTGCCAGGTATTTTCTCCTGTGGCGTCACTGGTAAATTCTAACTACTTACATTTTGATTAGCAAGCTAGCACTTAACCATTGAAACACCAGGGATCCTTAGGAGAGAAATTGGTGTTGTGTTGTTAAGTGCCATCAAGTCAGTTCCAATTCATAGCAACCCTGTACAGGGTTTCCAAGGAGTGGCTGGTGAGTTTGAACCACCAACCTTGCAGCTAGCAGTCTAGTGTTTATCCTACAGCACCACACTAGTAGAGAAATTGTTGTTGTTAAGTACCTTCAAGTCTATTCTGACTCATAGCTACCCTGTATACAGTTTCTGAGACTCTCAAATCTTTGCAGGAACAGAACACCTCATCCTTCACCAACGGAGTGACTGGCGGTATCAAATCAAGGACCTTGTGGTTCGCAATCCATTGCCACTGTGCTCCCAGGCAAAAAATAGTAGGAATTACACAAGGGAGACAGATTAGCAAACTATTAGGAAAGCTAGCACTTGGGTGTATACCATACTTCATGTAGCTCATTCTGCCCAGGGCACCCTGACACCATGTCTCCACCTTAGAAATCCTGCTCAGCCAGCAAGATCCAACTCCTGTGACATCTCTGAGCTTACCAGACAGTCACAATTAATTGTTCCTTTTTCAGCATTCCCACTGTCCAGTTGCATAGACCTCTATTTCTCATAGTAAATCCAGTTCTAAACACCTTCTGTAGTACTGCAATCATAAGAATGCCCTTTGTAAATTATAAAGTGTTGTATAAATGTTTGCAATGTGACGACAGTAGCAATAACGCTGCTTCCTTTCCCCAGTAGACTGAAAGATCTCTGAGAGCAGTGATTGTATATTAAATCTTCTAAGTCTGTAGGCCTCACTTTGAGCAATCCTTCATTGCAAATGTTCTCTTGTGTTGAAGGGGCACTGAGACGTATTACAAAGGACTTACAGACCTCAGTTTGAAGTTCAGCTTCTGTTTAGCTATGTGTTCTTAAGCTCACTGTACTTCTCTGAAGTTTCAGTTTCTGAATATGTTATTGTTGTTAAGTGCCATTGAGTTGATTCTGACCACAAGAGACACTGTCTAGGTTTTCTGAGGAGCAGATGGTGGGTTTGAACTGCTGCCCTTGAGGTTACCACACCAGGACCCCATCTCTGAATATAGAAATATAAATATTTAACCTGCAAGGTCATTGTGAGGACAAGGAGTAACAAATAGAAAATGCTTGGCATGGTACCTGGACAAACTAGGTATTACTTAAGTGGTGGATTTTCTGATTATAGTCTCATTCTGGTGAAATCAAGTCCCATTTTAGAAAATGACACCCTGAAGAAACAAATACATGAGTAATAAAAGATGGAATGAAAAATAATTTTGGCCAAGTAAATTAAGTCAATGTGTCCTAGAAAGACAAATGAGTTCCTCATAGTGTTATATATTCAAATAATTTTTCTTGAAAATTTGATGGATATATATA
>NW_006408566.1:4808021-4814753 GCF_000296735.1 Chrysochloris asiatica
CACCAACCTTGTGGTTAGCAGTACAGTGCTTATCCTACAGCACCTCACAAGCATTCCACCTATATATATGTGTGTGTATGCATATTTTTATAGGTATGCATATGTATAAAAAATATATGCATATATACATGTTGTTAAGTGATATGTATGCTGTTGTTTTTAAATGTCTTTGCGTCAGTTTCTGACTCATAGTGACACTATATAGGTTTCCAAGGAGTGGCTGGTGAATCTAAACTGCCGACCTTGCAGTTCAAACCGAACTGTTTTGTGCATTACCCTGCAGCATCACAAATAAAATGCATAGTGTACACAAAAGTGAAAAGATAACCCACAGAATGGGATAACAAATTACTTATGTGGTAAGAGTCTAGTTTCCAGAATGTATAAAGAACTCTTACAAATCAACAATAAAATGACAACTTAGTTTTTTAAAATGGGCAAAGGACCTGAGTAGTCAGTTTTCCAGAGAAGATACACACAAAGCCAAAAAGCACATGGAAATAGGTTCAAATCATTCATCATTAGTTAAATGAAAATGAAAGTCACAATAAAATACTACTTAATACTCACTAAAATGACTATCATCAAAAAGATGGACAATAGCAAGTGTTGACAAGGATGTGGATAAATTGGAACTCCCATACATTTCTGTGAGAAAGTAAAAACTACTTTGCAAGACAATTTGGTTGTTCCTCAAAATGTTAAACATAGAGCTACCACGTGAGCCAGCAATTTCACTCCTAGACACACTTCCAAGAGAAATTAAAACATATGTGCATATAAAAACTTGTTCATGATGCATGGGCAATCACAGGGAGGATGTGGGAAAACTGTTGTTGCGTGGAGGGGATTGCAATCATTGAGATGAAACAAAGCATATGATTTATTGAATGTAAAACTGATGATCTCATCGGCAAACCTTCACTCAATTCATGCACAGACACATAAAAAGAGATTTCCCAAAGTAAAGTCACAAATAAAGAGCCAGAACCTTACTAAATTCAATCCTTTCACGTGCCTGGAAATCAGATATCAGAAAAAAATGACTAGCGTAAGTAGGAAAAAAAATTGCTAGTTTCTTCTTCATTCATCTTGTTATTAATTTATTTTAATTCAAAAGAATTTTGTGAAAATACCTTTACTAAGGTAATACAAATGTGGCTCTGTGGGTTAATGCGCCAGGCTGCAAAGCCGTTTGAACTGCAAGGTCGGTGGTTCAAGCTCACCAGCTGCTCCTTGGCAACCCTATACAAGGTTGCTATGAGTCAGAATCTACTCAACGACACTTAGCAACAACAACAAGGTAATTCCAATGAAAGGTATCCTAAATGTTTATAAACCAGAGGCATTTCTATTGTCCTCTTCCCTTACTCTTTATTACCATTGTTTTAATTATATAGAAGGAGATGCAGAAACTTATGAACAAACCTCAGTTTTTATTAAGCACTTTCCATACCCTCCCTATTTGTTATAAAATATTGTGATGCAAAATATACGTCTTACCTCCCCTCTAAAAGGGATCATGGTGGCTCCATAAGATAAACACTAGACTACGAAACACAAAGCCTGTGATTTGAGCTTGTCAGTTGCTATGAGGAAGAAATTAGGCAAATCTGCTGCACAAGACCACTTTAAAGTGTTGAAGAGCAAAGATGTCCAATGAGGACTAAGGTGCATCTGACCCAAACCATGGTGTTTTCAATAAACTCATATGCATGTGAAAGTTGGCTAGTAAATAAGGAAGACCATAGAAGAATTGATGCATTTGAGTTACGGTGTTTGGAGGAGAATGTTGAAAGTACCATGGACTGCCAAAAGAACCAATAGATAGATCTGTGTTGGAAGAAGCACAGCTATAATGCTCCCTGAAAGCCAAGATGGCCAAATTTTGTCTCTTATATTTTGGACATATCGTCAGGAGGGACCAGTCATTAAAGAAGGGTATCATGTTTAGTGAAGTTGGAGGGTCAGAGAAAAAAGAGGAAAACCCACAATAAGATGGAGTGTCTCAGGGGCAGCAGTAATGGGCCCAGGCATTACAACAATTGTGAGGTTGGTGGCCCAAGACCAGGCAGTGTTTTGTTCTGTGGTTCATAGGGTTTCTATGAGTTGGTACCAACTAGATAGTACCTAACAACAACATAAGGGAAAAATATGAGGCTTTCCACTTCCTCAAAGATTTAAAAGCCAGGATGGCTAAGCTTCGCCCCTCATACTTTGGACATATTGTAGGAGGGAACAGTCGCTAGAGAAGGATGTCATGCTGGGTAAGATGGAGGGTCAGAGAAAAAGAGGAAGACCCCCAACGAGATGGATCGGCCAAGTGGCATCATTGATGGTGTCAAGTGTGGCAGCGGTAGTGAGGTTGGCCCAGGATCGGACATTGTTTCATTCTGCTGTGCATGGGGTCGCTATGAGTTGGTTCCGACTCAATGGCACCTGACACCAACAACAACAAGAAATCCTATACAGAATAGTTATGACACTAACCCAACTTGATGGCACTTAACAACAACCCTTCTTTAAAAAAAAAAAAAAACTTGTACATGAGTGTTTATAGTAATAATATTCATAATAGTCAAAAAAGTAGAAGCAATCCAAATGCCCATTAACTGATATATGAACAAATAAACAAAACATAGCCTATCCATGCAACAGATATTTAACCACAAGAAAGAATGAATTCCTGATACATGGTTCTTGTTGTTGTTAGGTGCCATTGAGTAGGTTCTGACGGATAGCAATCCTGTCCAGAGTTTCCAGGGGCATCTGATAGGTTTGAGTCTCTGACTTTGCGGTTGAAACTGACCTTGCAGTCCAGTGCATTATCCTGCAGCACCTTGAAAACATTATGCCAAGTGAAAGAAGTCAAACATTGAATGCCGCAAACTGTATGATTCCATTTATATGAAATGCCCAGAATAGACAAATTTAAAGGACAAAAGGAGTTCTGATGTAGTACTGTAGGAGAAGTAGTGGACTGCAAGGTCAGGGGTTCAAACCCAACAGCTGCTCTTCAGAGATTCTATACAGGGTCACTGTGAGTCAGAACCTACTTGATGGTACTTCACAGCAACAACAGGGACAAAAAGATGATTCGTGGGTTGCCTAGGGCTGGTTGAAATGGGTTGCCTAGGACTGATTGGGATGAGTATAAAGGTGATGGCTTAAAAAAACTAGTTTATTCTGAAACTAGTTAGTTATACAAGCCTGTGAATATATTAAAAGCCATTGAATTATATGCTTTAAAAGGGTACATTTTGTGATATGTGAATGATATCTTAGTTTTAAATTTTGTTGACCTTTTGCTCTTATAGTCTAGGTAGGGTTTTGTGTTTGTGTTTTATTTAATGGAAATTGAACTTTCTTGCTTACTGCTTTTAATATACACATGATGTACTTGCAGAGGGACATTTAGGTATGGTAGGTGAGACACATATGCTCTGGGTGACACATAAAGGGAGCACCACTGAGCAGTTTCTGTTAACCACAGTAGTTTCCATCACCAGCTGTGAGAGATGGAAGTTAAAAAAATATGTATTTGAAAGCCTCCCTGGGTCAAGTCAGACTATGTGATTTTGCTCCACTGAGTGTGAAAGAAGATCCTTAAAAACATTATTCTGAGCACATCAGAGACCAGTTCTCACCAGTGTAAACAAAGAAGATGCAGTTACAATTTTCATGTGCTGCCATAATGTGTTAAGTAAAAGATTAACAAGCTTAACTTGTATTTTTGTGCTGATACTATGGTAAAGTTATCTAAAAGATATGGGTGTCAGATGTTTGGACAGGGACACATTTTAATGCTTGCATAGGCACTATTTTACTTAGATATGCTTCTGTGTACCTAGCATTGCATTTCTCCTATGCAAGCATTAAAATTGCACCCCCGTCCAAACGTCTCACACCCATATCTTTTAGATAACTTTACCATAGAATCAGCACAAAAATGTTCAGGATTCATTGGTCTTTCTGAATTTAAGAATTAGTCTTACATCAATTCCTAAAGCCATTATCTCTTCAAATATTGTCTTTCCTCCATCATCTCTCTTCCCCCTTTCTGTGACTTCACTTAGACTATCAGTAGGTCTTTTTGCTCTAGCTTCCAAATGTATTAACCTCTCTTCTGTATTTTCCATCTCTTTTCGCTTTTGCTACATATTGGTTGATTTCTTTTAGATTTATTTTCCAGTTCTACCTGAAGCTCTGTCTAATTAGCTGCTAATCCATCAATTAAGTATCTAACTTAATTTATTTTTATCATCAAGGTAATGAGATTGCAGTCTACAAAAAGCCCTAAATAGGCTTCTTCTTGTTGTTGTAAGCTGTCAAATGGTTCTGACTCTTAACAACCCTGTATAGAGTTTTTGAGAATGGCCGATGGGTTTGAACTGTCAACCTTGTGTTTACCAGTGCAGTGCTTATCCTACAGCACCACACCAGGGCTCTAAAATATGCTTAAGAATGCTTAAATGAATATCTCCTCCTTCCAGTAAGCACCTAAGATCCCTGGTAGTGCACGTGGGTAAGTGCCTGGCAGCTGACCAAAGGCTGGTTTTTGTAACCCAGCCAGCAACTCCCTGGGAGAAAGATCTAGTGATCTGCTGCAATAAAGACTGAGGTTTTAAGTGCAGTTGAATCAGTTCCAATGCATAGCAACCCTGTATAGTGTTTCCTAGGAGCAGCTGATGAGTTTGAACCACCAGCATTGTTGTTCAAACCAAGCTTGCTGTACAATGCTTATCCTACAGTGCCATATCAGGATTCTGTAATGATTACAGCCATTCTGTCACATGGGGGAAGTCCACAGTACTCAACAACAAAATACGCATCTAACTCCAAAATGGACAGTTTCCCCATCTGCCCTTTGTTAGGAAATAGTGTGAATAATTTCATGTTTCTGTATGAGCAAAACTTTCTGGCAACATGAGTTAAAGTAAGGCTTGGAATACATTCATTTTGATTTGACCCCTAAAGCTCTGGTAGCGTAGTGGTTACGAATCGGGCTGCGAACCGCAAGGTCAGCAGTTCGAAACTACCAGCTGTTCTGCGGGAGAAAGATGAGGCTTTCTGCTCCCGTAAAGATTTACAGCCTCGGAAACCCTGTACAGGGTCGCTATGAGTCAGAACCGACTCCACGGCACATAACAACAACAAAGAAATTTTGCCTTTCCTCTCTAGATATGTAGTCCTGATGTGGCACTCACTGAACTAGTAACAGACAGGTCATTGGTTCAAACACACCAGCTGCTCCTCAGAAACCCTATATACAGGGTCTCTATGAATTGAAACCAACTCAAGGGCACTTAGCAACAACAAAACCCTAGTATACTGAATCTGAATCTACATATTAAAAAGATCCACAAGTGATTCTCATAGATATGTAAAAATGTAGATTCTCATTCAGTATATTTGGGTGGAAATGCAAATTCTCAAAGAGAGTATGAACCAGAAATAGCAGAGGGATTGAACCAGAAATGGCAGATTCCAAGCCCTGCTCTGGTAATGTAGTAGTTACAAATTGGACTACTAACCTCAGGGTCAGCAGTTCAAAACTACCAGCTGCTCCACGGGAGAAAGATGAAGCTTACTGCTCCCTTAAAGATTTAAAGCCTCGGAAACCCTGTACAGGGTCACCATTAGTCTGAACGGACTCCACTGCACCTAACAACAACAGCAACAAAGCCCTGCTTCAAAGTTAAAGATAATAAGATAGTCCCAGAGAGATGCATAAGTTTTCTGGAGTTGTTCATATGCATTTCAAAAGATGTGAACACCTTCCCTTATTCCCAGAAAGAATTTGTTTATATTAGAGAGCAAAGGTTTCTGTCCTGGTGTGGTATGGTAGGATAACCACTGGATAACTAACTATCTGCTCCTTGCTCCTCAGAAACCCTATACAGGGTCATTAAGACTCAATGACTTTTAACAACAACGACTGCAGAGAACACAATGCCTAGACTGCAGTGCAACAGTGCCCTCATCACTTTAGTGGCTCCTGAGAGGTCCCTGCCTGTGGGGAATATTACATGATAGGAAGCAAAAGATAGGCACCATGACCCCTCCCTCTAGGCCTCGAGGCCAGGGCAGACATGGGAGCCAGAGAGATAGTGAGAGACCATCCCCTAAATCTGATTCTCAGATTGTAATTTCTGAATGCTGGGACCACATATTTATATGTAGTCAGACTTATATGCAGACAGTCTGATGTTGCACAGATGGATGTTAAGCAACTCATACCTCTAGTTTAAGCCTACTGAGTTGGAATTTTCTGTAACTTGTAACCAAAAGTACACTAATTATCAGAGGGGAAGTAAAAAATATTGCTATAAAATCATAACCAAACTAACCTTATTGCTATTGCGTCGGTTCCAACTCATAGCTATCCTGTATAGGGTTTCTGAAGGTGTAAATGTTTACTTGAGCAGAAAGCCGCTCCTTTTCTTGTGGAGCCTTTGTCTCTGTGGAGTGGTGGGTTTGAATTGTTGACCTTTTGGTTAGCAATTCTATACTTACTCTACAGCGCCAAAACCTTTAAACAAGTATATCAAAATGCAAATCTATTGTTTCTCAGTGTATCCTCCACCTAAGTGTTTGTTGTTGTTGTTGTTGTTGTTGTTGTTGTTGTTGTTGTTAGGTGCCATCGAGTCAGTACTGACCCATAGCGACCTATGCCCAGCAGAATGAAACACTGCCCGATCCTGGGCCAAACTCACTACTGTTGCCACGCTT
>NW_006408566.1:4817303-4823846 GCF_000296735.1 Chrysochloris asiatica
GCAACACCATTCCTCTTCAATTTGTCATTCCCGGCATTGTAAACCATGTGGTTGTCAGATTCAGAATGGCCAATACCAGTCCATTTCAGCCCACTAATGCCTAAGATATCGATGTTTATGTGTTCCATTTCATTTTTGACAACTTCCAATTTTCCCAGATTAATACTTCGTACATCCATGTTCTCAGTTTTGTGGCTCATCTTTGAGGGTTTATAGACCTTCCTTATAATGCTTGATCCATCTAAAAAATGTTTAATTTGGACAACATGCCTATAAAACTGCTGCAAATCTTCAATGATTTGGGAAGATATCCACTTGAGTTTTGTTAGAAATTTGATATTAGTCCTAACTTCAAAACAGGTTTTACCACAGCACACAAAAAAATCCTCTTTTTTTGAATACACCCTAATGAGACTTGTTGCTAGTGCCATCGAGTCGGTACCTCCTCATAACGACCCTATGCATAACAGAACGAAACACTGACCAGTCCTGGGCCAACCTCACAATTATTGCCATGCTTGAGCACATTGGTGCTTTCATTTTGGCAATCCATCTCTCTGGGGGTCTTCCTCTTTTTCTCTGACTCTCCATCTTACCAAACATGATATCCTTCTCCAGCTACTGGTCCCTCCTGACAACATGTCCGAAGTATGAGAGACAAAGTTTGGCCATCCTGGCCTCCAAAGAGCACTCTGGTTACACTTCTTCCAACACAGATCTGTTGGTTCTTTTGCAGCCCATGGCACTTTCAATATTTTCCTCCAACACCATAACTCAACAGCATCAATTCTTCTACAATCTTCCTTATTCACTGTTCAGCTTTCACATGCACATGAGGTTATTGAAAATACCATGGCTTGGGTCAGGTGCACCTTAGTCCTCAAGCTGACATCTTTGCTCAACACTTTGAAAAAGTCTTGTGCAGCAGATTTGCCTAAGGCAGTACATCGTTTGATTTCTTGACTGTTGCTTCTATAAGTGTTGATAGTTGATACAAGAAGAATGAAGTCCTTAACAACTTCAATCTCTTTTCCATTGATAAGAATGTTGTTTATTGTCTAGTAGTGAGGATTTGTGTTTTCTTTACACTGAGGTGCAATCCATACTGAAGGCTGTGCTCTTTGTTCTTCATCAGTAAGTATTTTAAGTCCTCTTCACTTTCAGCAAACAAGGTTGTATCATCTGCATATCGTAGGTTGTTCATGTGTCTTCCTCCAATCCTGATGCCACGTTTTCCTTCTAATGAGACTAAGACAAGTGTAGTACTGAGAGAATTTGTCTGCAATCAACCACTAGTCACACAGACATGTTTGTTGTTAAGTGCCATCGAGTCGATTCCGACCCATAGCGACTCTGAACAGGGTTTCCGAGGCTGTAAATCTTTACGGGAGCAGAAAGCCTCATCTTTCTCCCGCAGAACAGCTGGTAGTTTCGAACTGCTGACCTTGAGGTTCACAGCCCGACTCGTAACCACTACTCTACCAGAGCTCCTTACAGACACGTTTAAACATATGTTATTTGGAATAAGCCCATTCATGTATTAACTGAAACCCTCATAAAAATTCGTTTTGACTTACCCTGCTACAAAGCCCCTCCCATCAATGGTGAGAGGAAATACAAGGCCAATGATTGGGGAAAGACAGAATACAAATCACCCTTTTTATGACCTTGCACTCCAGACAAAGTCCACTGAGCCAGCATCTCTGCTCAACATGCTCTGCACTTCTGAGGAAGCCAAGGTGAGTCACTGACCCTTTGGAGTTGCCATTCCTCTGCTCCTAAGGGGACTCATGCATGTTCTAAAATTTTAAGTCCCTATAGAAGCATAAAGAACTTAGTGGGGGACCATCTTCAGGCAACACTTGTTCACGGACAACCTCCCCTGATAGTCAGCATGTACTTGACACCAGGTCCCTTTATGATACACATGGTTTGTACTTGACTGTTAACCTAAAGTTTGGCATTCGAGCCCACTGAGCAACACTGCAGAAGAAAGGCCTGATTATTTTCTTCCATTAATATTACTGCAAAAACTCTAAAGACAATTCTGCTGTATAACATATGTGTCTGCCATGAGTCAGAATCTACTTGGTGACAATGGGCTTGGGGTTGGAAAAATTGTTTGGTTTATGGTTTTTGGTTTATGGCCTATGTCCACTATATATTTTTTGCAAAAGCTTGGGAAGATTTTTGGTATCATATGTGTATGTATGACACAGTCCCAATGCACTAACAACTTAACGTCACGCAAAACTACACATGCATGTGTATACTCATTGAACAATTACAAAGGCATATTCATTGAATAAATAGTTATTGGTGCTGGGTGCTCTTATAGTTTCACAATTTGAGGAATGAAATGATTAAGCAGCAAGGTTTGATGCTCTGTTGTTGTTTGGTACTGTCGAGTCAATTTTCAACTTAGAATGAACCAGTGTGGCAGAATAGAGCTGCCCCCATACATTATTCTAGGCTGTAATATTTGCTGGAGCTGATTGACAGGTCTTTTCTCCCCTAGACCCACTGTCTAAGTGGATTAGAACGCTCACCTTTCCGTGTTAGCAATTGAGCATTTATCTGTTGCACAATCCTAGGTTAACAGCCAATGACAAACCGTTTGCACCACAATGCGATCCTGATTCTTTTTCTGCATCCTGGTTTTACCTCCTCAGAGGGTTTCCTTTTTCTTTTCTCACCTTAAATATCGTTTGCCTGGAGGTTAATCCTCAGCTCCCTTTGCTTCTTACTAATCCTCACAGTTTCTCTGGATGATATTACTCCCTCTGTGACTTTACCTCCTGTCTCTTTGACAGTGATTCACAAATCTGTATCATAGAACCTCTTTTGAGCTCCAGATTCCAATGAGTATATCCTACTCCCCTGGGTGCCTCAAATCAAGACTTCGTGCGCAGACTGGCAGACTTGATGAACAGTCTTTCTTTGCCAGCTGCTGGCTTAAAGCTTGTTTATGTCAGATTGTAAGACAGGTTATACTGGGAGATACACAAAGATGAAGAAGGCATGGTTTTGGGCCTTAATGTATTGTGTTCACAGTCTACTAGGGAAGACTGATTGTTTTGCAACTCCCACTAAATCAAGATAGAAATTACTGCAAGTAAGACCCAACTGTAGTATCAGGGAGTTCAGGGGCAGAAAAGTTTGCATCTAGCTAGGAAAATCAAGAAATTCAAAGATTCAGGTATTTAATATGGAGCATTAGGTTAAGGTGAAACATGCAGTGACCACATGACCAATGTTCTCAGTGACAGGATTTGTATGCACAGATGAACACAGGCAAGGTAGCATGGAAATTGCTGGTTGTAGTACATTGCCTGTGTTGTATATATAGACAAATGGGTTCACTAGCCAAGAAATACAGGCAGACTCTAGAAGCTGAAAAAGGATGGAGCTCCCAGAAGTAACCAACTCTGCTGATATCTTTACTTTAAGCCCATGATTTCAAAATTCTGGCTTCCAGAACAGTATGTAACAGAATAAATTTGTGTCATTCATGCTACTACGTTTGTGGCCATTTGTTACAGCAGCTATAGTAAATGATAGAATCTCTAAGGAGAGGGAGAATACAGTGGTAGCATTTTCCAAGCTTATTTGATGAGTGTTTCTATTAGGAAGGGTACCTTGTGGGATCAATGTCCTCTGGACACTCTTTTGGAAATGCTTTACTGGATATGTTTACAAAAGCAATTTCGCATCTTATGGTGACCAAGAGAATCCATTCCCAAGTATGGCAGAAGTACAGAATATCATTCAACAATCACTAAAAGGATATAGAATCTTGTTCATCAAACAGTGTTCATGTAATAAGTTGATAGATAAACTCATATTCATTGCCTTATTTGAATCTCATATGCAATACACATAATGTTATTGTTGTTGCTAAGTGTCATCGAGTTGGTTCCAACCCATAGCAACCCTGTATAAGGTTTCCAAGGAGCAGCTGGTGAGCTTGAACCTCCGACCTTGCAGTTCAAACAGCTTTGCAATCTGGCACATTAACCCACAGCACCACACCAGGACTCCAATACACATAATACATACACACCAACCCTACAAAGTAGGTATTAGCCTCATTTCACAGTTAAATAAATGGAAGTCAAAGAGATTAAGTAACTTTCCCAAGGACATGCTGCTTAATAAGTGGCAAGTAGACTCTTCACCCCTATTTTACTAGCACTTAACCAAACTCCCTTTCTACTGACCACTCTGCCTCTCCAAACCAAGTTAGGTCACAGAATAACTACCTTAAGTGAGTCCTTCTGACTCATAACTCTGCTGTTTCTCACCGAACAATGATTTCATGACAGATGCCAAGAGACTTGCAACGTTAAGAACAAATAATATGGTAGAAGCAACTGTGATGGTAGCATCTCTACAAGAGATACTAGGGCGTACATCATGATGTACTGAAAAGAACACTGGACTGGGAGTCAGAACACCTGACACCTGGATTCAAGTCTCAACTCAGGAACTAGCATGCATAAACTATGTTATTTCAAGTTATTTATCTTCCCTGAGACTACTTCTTCTTCACTTGTACATGTAAGGGATATCATTGCTGATGTTAGATGGATCTTAGCTGAAAGCAGAAAATTCCAGAAAGATGTTTACCTGTGCTTTATTGACTACACAAAGGCTTTCCATTGGGTGGACCATGACAGGCTATGAACAACAGTGTGA
This sequence comes from Chrysochloris asiatica, assembly GCF_000296735.1. Classification (NCBI taxonomy): domain Eukaryota; kingdom Metazoa; phylum Chordata; class Mammalia; order Afrosoricida; family Chrysochloridae; genus Chrysochloris; species Chrysochloris asiatica. The sequence goes on from NW_006408566.1 coordinate 4,822,002, forward strand.
AGTATGAGTATTCTGGAATACTTAATTGTGCTTATAAGGAACCTGTACATATACCAAGAGGCAGTTGTTCAAATAGAACAAGGAAACACAGAATGGTTTAAAATTAGGAAAGGTGTGCTTCAGAGTTGTATTCTTTCAACATACTTGTTCAATCTGTATGCTGAGCAAATAATCAAAAAAGCTGGATTATATGAAGAAAAATGGGGCATCAGGATTGGAAGAAGACTAACAACCTGCATTATGCAGGTGATACAACCATGCTTGCTGAAAGCAAAGAGGACTTAAAATACTCACTGATGAAGATCAAATACCACAGCCTTCAGTATGGGTCTTTATAAAGAAAACAAAAATCCTCACCACTGAACCAATAAACAACATCCCGTTAAATGGAGAAAAGATTGAAACTGTCAAAGATTTCATTTTGATCAGATCAACCATCAACAGTCATGTAAGCAGCAGTCAAGAAAGCAAACAATGTATTGCATTAAGCAAATCTGCTGCACAAGACCTCTTTAAAGTGATGAAGAGCAAAGATGTCAATCTGAAGACTAAAGTGCACCTGACCCAAGCCATGGTATTTTCAATAACCTCATATGCATGGGAAAGTTAGACAATGAATAAGGAAGACCGTAGAAGAATTGATACATTTGAGTTATAGAGTTGGAGGAGAATATTGAAAGCACCACGGACTGCCAAAAGAACAAACAAATCTGTGTTGGAAGAAGTATAGCCAGAGTGCTCTTGGAAGCCAGGATGGCCAGACGTCCTCTCTCGTACTTCAGGCAAACTATCAGGAAGGACCAGTCACAGGAGAAGGATATAATGTTTGGTAAAGTGGAGGATTGGAGAAAAAGAGGAAAACCCTCAACAATATGGATTGGCAGAGTGGCGGCAGCTATAAGCCCAGGTGTAGCAACGATTGTAAGGTTGGTCCAGGGGCAGGCAGTGTTTCATTCTATTGTGCATAGGGTCACTATGAGTCGGTGCTGAGTCGATGGCATCTAAGAACAACAGTACATGTAAGTATATGCTCTTTGCTTCATAGATTTGTTCTGAGGATAAAATTAGTTTGCAAATGTGAAAGGCATTTGCAATTGTTTTTCCTTTTTAGTGACCAACTTGTCTAAAGAGAGTGTGACCATTTAAAAGGTATTCACTCCTAAGGAAATGAAAAGTCAAAAATATATAACTATTTGACTGATCATAGATTCAGCCAAGCCCCCAAAAATTGTAATGGTGTCTGCTTGCGGTTCTAATGCTGTTGTTGTTGTTATGTGCCGTGGAGGCGGTTCTGACTCACAGCAACCCTGTACAGGGTTCCCGAGGCTGTAAATCTTTACGGGAGCAGAAAGCCTCTTCTTTCTTCCATGGAACAGCTGGTTGTTTCAAACTGCTGACCCTGAAGTTAGCAGCCCAATTTGTAACCACTACGCTACCAGAACTCCTTTGTGGTTCTAATACTGGCAGCTTAATCCCCACCAGGAGTAACATTAAGATGCGGCATACACTTCCTTTCCAGATCTTGAATGGCAGAGCAGGCACACCAAACGACTAATACATTGAGATTTGTAACTGTCCCGTACGCAACGGGAAGCCCTCCACGTTAACTTTGTTTTCAGCAAAGAATCCTTGTGCTCTTCCTCTCCACCCAACTCATGGATGGTTGGACTACAGCATCCTCATGGACAATCCATCTCATATTCCAGCTTCTCCGTTCCACTCTATCCCAGCCATTCACTCTATGGTCATTTCCTGTTCCTTATCATCACAAGAAATCGAACCACTTCTAAAATCTAAATTCCAAGACCCATTCTCCCACATGCTACCATCTATGGGGCTGAAAGA
>NW_006408566.1:4823946-4842615 GCF_000296735.1 Chrysochloris asiatica
TTTTTTTTTTTTTTCTCTTGAACCCCTACTTGTACAATTCCAGGACTTCTACAAGATCTTTAATCCATCACTCTCCTTCATAATTTTCCTCATTCTGACATTATATGCAGAGGCCATCATGAGCACCACTCTCTGGCGCATACCCCTAACACCCCATACCCTTCTCTTTCCAAGGTATTTTACCTCATCCTCTTGGTCTTGAAAGTACCTTACTACCTGCATTACATGTGTTGCTCTAGAGATGGCATTTACATCCAGGACAATCGTCCCAGTTCTTATGACTGGCTTCTGCTCAGAATGACTTTTGAAGGTGGATTTACTATGAAGTTGAAGATGTTTCAAGGCTTCTAATTTGCATAACACCTTTGACGAACTCTAACATACTTACAAATCACATCCATTGTTTTCCCTTTCTTTTTCTTTCTTTCTTTCTTTCTTCCCTCCTTCTACACCTCCTATCCTCCCTTCCTTCCTTTTAACCTCTGAAGAGATAGTTTTGAACTATTTTGTTTAAAGAAGAACTTCATAATTATATACGCTTGAGCATTCACCAAACTGGCATTTATTCCTGCCAGGCATTGAATATTTCTAATATTACTTCTTAATGTCCATTGTCACCCAAGGCAATGGGCATTACTTTATAATAGATAAACCAGTTCCCTTTGAGTCAAATCCAACTCATGGTAACACCATGCATATCAGAGTTGAGCTGTGCTCCATAGAGTTTTCAGTAACTGATTTTTCAGAGGCGATCACCAAACATTTCTTTCAAGATAACTCTGGGTGGACTCAAACCTCTAAACTATCAATGACTAGCCAAATGCATTAACAGTTTATATCTCCCACCCAGGAACCCTGTAGAATAGATAGAAAGTAATAGTTGATATGACCTGGTCCTTGTCTATCTATGTCCCCACTGGCATCTATTCTTCTGCCATCCTTCTCTTAATTCTTGATCCCCCTCCCAACTGATCTGTCTTTAATACTCTGAATATGCTGAATTTGTTTCCTGTGTGCTTCTTGCATTCCAGTCTTTCTTCTACTTGAAGTGCTTTTCTAAGATCTAGTCATTAGTTCTCCTCTCCTAGCCATTCTCACTGAAGTCGATGCCCCGTCATGCATCTGTCCTTTTCCAGCCTCTTGCTATTTCCTTTAGACGACTGAAAAACACACCTCTCTTATTTTTCTATTAACTTAATGATTGTCCATCTCCTCCATTCAACTGTATTCCCCATGATTATAGGGATGTGTGCCCATTTCTGTGTCTTCAAAACCCACTACATAAATATTTTGAATTATTTATGAATGACACTGGGGATGCTCATGAGTGTCTGTGGCTGAAGGAAAAACTCTGTGTTGACTGTTTACTGCTCCAACTGGCTTCTCTAAGTTTCTCTGTGGCTATAAGTAAGCTGGTCCCCCAAGCACATTCCTGTTGCAAGTTGCTTTTCCAAAACCTCCGTAAGGATGCATGATGCTCTAGAGAAGGCACTGTGTTCCGTTGGCCTTTTCACTGTAACAGACGTGGGTCTCATTTTGGGGCATCTGATGCCTCCTCCTCTGCTTGGAGTTTCTCTCAGCTCCCTCCTTTGGCTCAGAGTCTCTAAACCCTACTGATTCTCTTCTGTATTAAGAACATCCCAGGGGAAAAGATACCCCCAGCATGACCACCGCAGGGTGTACTACTTTATTAACTTGGAGACTATTGAACACAGCATGCAAAATTATATAAATGTTCATGCATATGCATGTGAATGTTAATTATATGAAATTTATGTTCTGACCTCCTGGGGCTGAAAATATGGCAACCTTAATCAAGGGTTCCCTGAGGGAGGTGATGTTGACAAGCTGCCTGGGATGTGAGGGATTCCAGGTGTGTTTGTGGAGAAACTGTTCTGCAAGAGCAGCTGCTTTTTATTCCCACCATGGATTGCTTTCAGTAAACATCTCCCAAATCCCTTTTATACCACCTGTCTATCAGTATGCCATACTGTGGCTTGTTTGCTGCTATGATTCTGGAAGCTATGCCTCCAGGATTTTAAATACCAGAAGGCTCTCCTATAGTGGACAGGTTTCAGCAAAGTTTCCAGACTCAGACCAATTTGAAAGAAGGTTCTGGCAATCTACTTCCAGAGATCAGTTAATATAGACCCAGTGGATCAAAACAAAAGTGTCTGATATAGTGCTGGGAGACGACACCGTAAGTTGGAAAGCAACCATGGACTCAAGCATGGTGGCAATGATGAGAATGATGCAGGACCAGACAACCTGAGTCAGGGTGAACTCAATGGGGACTAACAGCAACAACAAAACCCCTTTGTGAACAGGGTACTGTGTTAGACACTATGACCTGTCCTTACCTGTCCAGTCCCATCACTTCCATTTGTTCAAGATACAATTTCTAAAACACTGTCCACATGCACAGACTCACACAATTCTTAAAGTAGCTCAAACACAAGTGAGAATAAGCATCACTATGTCTCATTTCTAACTAAGGAGTAGGCAGTGGTGATTCAGTGGGAGGTGTGTCACCTTTGATGCAGAAGGCCCGGTTTGCTTTCTCTCCAATGCACCTTACTTACAGTCACCACCCATCATGTCTCAGTGATGCTGAATATGTTTCAGTGGAGTTTCCAGACTAAAACAGACTAGAAAGAAAGTGCTGGCAACTTATTTCCATAAGTCAGATAATGAAAATCCCATGGATCTCCAAGTATGATCATTAACAGATCCTGAGGATGGTGAAGGACCAATCAGCATTTTGTCCCATAGTGTAGTGTCACCATGAGTCAGGAACCAACTTGACCGAATCTAACAACAACAGAAATAAGGAAACTGAGGCCATTCAGAACCAATAAGCAATACAAAGTAGCCTATGATACGTGCCTAAGCCAAGGCCTATAGTATGGGCTCAGATTTGGACACTCCAAACCTAATGATCTGCTGGAGAAAGACTATACTGTATAGAGGGAAACATCTGGGGTTCCAAAGGAGCTCTGGTAGCGTAGTGGTTATGAATTGGGCTGTGAACTGCAAGGTCAGCAGTTCGAAACTACCAGCTGTTCCATGGGAGAAAGATGCCCATAAAGGATGATAGCTACTTCTATTTTCCGTCTTTGCTTTTGTGCTCAACTGTATAATTAGCATTTTTCAGCCTTTTGTGTGTGTGTGTGTGATGGGTTATGCATTGGGCTGCTAACCACAAGATGAGTGGTTCAAATCCATCAGTTGTTCGATGGGAAAATGATGAGGCTTTCTGTTCTGTAAAGAATTACAGCCTTAGTAACTCTATACATGACCTCTATAAGTCGGAACTGACTTAAGGGCATGTAACAACAACAAGAGGAAGAAGAGAGATCCACATATGTTTTAAAGAGTCAAACATTACAAGCAAAATCTTAAAAGAATGCAGTCAAATGCAGCAGAACACACAAAGTCACAAAATGCAAAAGCAAGAAAGGAAATACTGATAAATTTGAATGCAACTGTCTTTTAAATGGCAGAAGATCCTATAAAAGAAATTACAGACTGGGAGGCAATAGTTGCAGCATACATAACTAATCATAAACACACGGGATATGTAAAGAAGTCTAACAAGTCAAGAAGACAAAGACAAACAACCTTAAAAAAAAAAAAAATGAAAACATAAAGAAGTAATTCATAAAAGACAAATAGCCAATGTGAAAAGATTACAAAAAGGTGCACAACCTGGCTAGCAACAGGGAACAGAAACTAAAATAAAACAAGACATCATTTTTCACACATGAAATTGGCACAAAATGTAAAAAGATTGATAACAGCAGGTTTTCCTGAGGAGTAAGGAAAGGTGTATTCTTGTGCACTGCTGGTAAGAATAAAAATTGAAAAAGCCTTTTTGGGGGACAATTTGGCAGTATTGAATAAAACTTTTTAAATGCATGTTCTTTCCCACCTAGCAATTTCCACTTTTTGGTCTCTACTTTGGAGAATTACTTGCAAGGAAGCAGACACAGATATGGTCAATGCTATGGTGTTTGTAATGGAGAAAAACTGGTCTAAATAGCCATCCAATGTCTATATGTTAATAAGAGAAACTTATGGCAGGGAAGATAAACCCAGAAATCAGGGAGACTGGTATGTGATGGTCACACTGAGCTGCTTATCTATATTATTTGATTTTTTTTTTTAACAAAAATAAAATAGCTTAATGGTAGCCCCAACTCATAAGGCTGTTAGAAGTGTTAGAGGAGCCACACTATATGAGGGTAAGTAAAAAAGCATTGCTATGAAATCATAGAAATTTTTGTTAAACACAAATATCAAAAGGTGATGCTATTGTTTCTCAGCATATCCTCCATCTAGTTCTTTACACTTCTGAAGGTGTTGTTTCCACATCTTGAACCCTTCTCTGAGAAATTCTGCACTTTTCTATTCACACTATATCTTGGCTTCCTCAAGGGACTCAAAATGTGCTCCTTTTAAATGTTCTTTGAGTTTGGAGAACAAAAAGAATTCTGAAGAAGCAAGCTTGGGACTGTAGGGTGGGTGGAATAAGATTTCCCAGTGAAATTCTAGTAGGACAGCTCTTACTACCCTTGACAAAAGAGCAAGTACACTGTTGTGATGAAAAACAAAATCTTCAGTGCAACTTTCCTGGCCTCTTTCAAGCCAATGCAGTTTTCAGTTTTCTTAAAACTTCTTTGTAAAAACCCCCATTATTATCCTATATCCTTTGACAAATTCTATCAAGATTACCCTTTTGAGATCCAAACAACAGTCAGCATCATAGCCTTCTGAGCTGAACTCTCTGCCTTGAATTTAACTGGCTCAGCAGACCTCCTTGGAAGCCACTGTTTGGTTGTATTTCTTTCTTTCTTTTTTTTTTTTTTAAGGCACCCTAATGAGACTAAGAAATTAAGAAATTGTCTGCAGCCATCCACTTGTCACAGAGACGTGTTTAGACATATTTGTTTGGCATTAACTCATGCACATATGAGCTGGAATCCTAGTAGAAATACTATTTGACTTACTCTTATATGTAAAGCATATAAGAGTAAGTCAAATAGTTGTTGTTGTTGCTAAGTGCTGTCGAGTCAGTTCCAACCCATAGCGACCCTGTGTATGATCTTCAAGGAGCAGCTGATGAGCTTGAACCGCCAACCTTGCAGTTCAAAAGGCTTTGCAGTCTGGTGCATTAACACACAGGGCCACAACAGGACTCCATTTAGTGCTTATCCCATAGTAAATACTCAGATAAGTGTCATTGGTAATATTTCTGTCATTTTTTTAGAGAATGGTATTGTAATAACTAGGTGGTATTGTGGATTAAGCAATGGACTACTAAGCCTAAGAAAGGAAGTTCAAACCATCCATTCCAAGGGAGAAAGATGAGGTCATCTGATTCTATAAAGATTTACAACCTCCAAAACCCTATGGGGCAGTTCTACCCTATATAGGATTTCCAAGGAACAATTGGTGAGCTTGAACCTCCGACTTTGCAGTTCAAACTCAACTCTCAGTGAGTATTACAAAAACCCTACCACTCATCTGTCAATTTGTCATGTTTGTCATACTGTGGTGGCTTACAGCTTTCTGTGATGCTGGAAACTATACCACCGGTATTTCAAATATGAGCAGGATCACCCATGGTAAATTCAGTAGTGCTGCCAGACTGAGACAAAGAAAAAGAATTTGGCAATCTACTTCCAACAATTAGCCAATGGAAACCTTTGGATTACTACCCTATAATCCAGCATTCCCACTCTTAGGGATATATCCTGGAGGCCTAAAAGTAGTGACATGGACAGCTTTTGCCATTGTGAATAAAGCTACAATGAAGACTCCTATGTTCATCGCAGCTTTATGTACAATATCAAAAATTGGAAATAATTGAGTGTTCATCAGCAGATGAATGGATAAAAAAAATGTGGTACATACACACAGTGGAATACTCAGCCTCAAAGCCACAAACATTATTATAACATGGATGGATCTGGAGGACATATTGCTAAGTGAGTAAGTCAAGCACATAAGGACAGATATTGTATGATCCTTCTTTCATAAGAAGACAAGATTAGACATATATAAAGGGTTTGTTGGTGTTTACTACTAGGGGGAGTAATGGAAGGAGTGGGAAGGCTGCTATAGATTATGTTGTTTTTGTTAAGTGCCATCGAGTCGGTTCTGAACCCAAACAACCCTGTATAGGGTTTCCAAGGAGTGTCTGGTGAGCTTGAACCACCAACTATGCAGATCAAGCTAACTTTGTAGTCCAGCGCAGATACTGGACATGTGATGGGAAACGTGTCATTGAATGTGGGTGTATTAAGCACAGTGTGGCCAAAGTAAATAATGCTGCTGAGAAATGCTCATGATAAACGGATGCCTGTACCAAGGAAATTGACATATTTGAGGGCAATAACTCCAACAAAGAATAACAACAGCAATAAAAAGTAAGTCAGTGATCACATATAGAAGAGGATAGGCATAAATGTATACAAGAAGCTACGTATACATGAGAACAGATAGAATTAGCTATGTTCTTGTTAAGTGCTGTAGAGTCTAGTCCAACTCATAGATTCCTTGTATAGGATTTCTAAGGTATGACTGGTGGATTTGAACTGCCAACCTATGGTTAACAGTCTAGTGGTTATCCTACAGCTTGACACCAGGTAGGTGTAAATACAGTTACATAGATTCATTGAGGACACAAGTATTGATATTCTTCAGACACAACTATGTACTTTCCAAGATTGGTATTCCATGTTTCCTGTACAACTCAGTCAGTTGGCATAATATAACTCACAAAGTCCATGTTCTACATCCTATTGAAGTGAGTAGCATCTGGGGTCTTAAAAGCCTGCAAGCAGCCATCTAAGATAATACTATGAGTCTCTACTTATCAGGAGCAAAAATGTAAGAAGATAACCAAAACTACAAAAAAGAAACAAGTGTACAAGTTCAAAATCTTTCCACAAGCTACAACCTCAACTACTGCCACTGACTGGGGGCAAAATAGATGATCCTAGTTAGAATGAGAGAAAACTGGAGGACAAAACTCAAATTCTTTACCAAAAAAAAAAAAGAAAAGAAAAGTCCAGAGAGATAGACCACCTTAAAAAGTCCCTTTCTCCTTGATTCAACTACACAGTGGTCACCAAATTTAGCTCTCCTGTGCTGAAGTGACCAATGCCCATGCACTTTCTTATACCTCTGATGTAGAGAGTATCATAGGCATCACCTGCTTGCTAATTACTGGTCAGTTCACACAGAGAACCTGTTTTCCCCTTCTTGAGAGATCTCAGGTCTGCTCAGCTTGGGACAGGAAGCTTGGGGGTGTGGGGGGACAGAGAGAGATCAAGACTTGAGAGGCCTCACAGTCTTGTTTCAAAGTTTTAATCAAGCTTTGGTGACACTCAATCTGCAACTTCTCTAAAGTGCTCATCCATTTAGTCCTGGACGTATTTAATTACCAGCTTGAAGAAAATGCATTCAATAAATTAATATTTTTTTCTCATAGCACTAATGAGACAAAGGCAGAGGGTGTGGGTAGAAGAAGGGCTCATTTGAGAGCCTGGAAAATTGGCACTTTACCAAGGCAGAATTACACTGAGGCCCCTTGTGGAGAATTAAGAATCATTGCTTGGGGAAACATGGAGAAAAGCAAAAGGACACAGACTTGAGGAAATGTGATGCTTTACCATTTACTTTTTCTGTTTACTTTTTCTTTCCAGTTTCTTCTTATAACACACCCCCTTTTTGTTGTTGTTTTAACTTTAGCCTTACAAGTAAGAAGACAATGTCTTCTGAAAAAACCTATCAGCTTTTCCTCCCTGACATGGTCTCACTCAAAACCTGCTTCCTTTTTACGTCTTTCACCTAGAGAATTGCTTCCACCCTTAACACAGCTTTTACTTCCTAGTTAAATGCCATCAAGCCATATCCGACTCATAGTCACCCTGAATAGGGTTTCCGAGGAGTTCCTGGTGGGTTTGACCTACCTAACTTGTGGTCAGTAGTTCAGTGTTCATCTTACAATGTCACACCAGGACTCCTTAACTCCCCTACTTCTCCTGAGTTTGACTGAGTTGGTGTCTTCTCTTCAATTTATCTGCTTGAAGGGATTTTACCCATAGATCTGTACCTATTTCCCTGCAGTTCTTGTCTTTCAATCCATTACGTATCCTCTCTGTGGCCAAATTTTCATTTATACTCAGAAGTAGCTGATCTTACAGACATTTTGAAGACTCTTTAATTCTGGCTCCGTATTCCACAGTTCTCACTCTCCATCTCCATATACCTGGAATTCCACCAAAGTCTTATGCCATCCCACTATACTTTGGATAGTGAAGGGTTAAGGAACACCTCCCAGTTTCTACTTACAAGTATAAATCTTAACAGGTTATAATTCAAGTCCCACCTCCCCTAAAAAGCCTTTCAGGACCTCCATTGTCAAAAATGATATCCTTGCTCTGAATTCCTAAGACATGTAACATCTAAATTACTTAGATGGTCTCACCCTCTATGCAGTGTGTGAATAATTATTAAGAATGTAGGAGGTACTCTGAGATGAAGCTATATGCATGCATTTACATAAGCATCTCTGCCTTCCAGGTGGAGTCCCCGAGTGGTATACACAGTCTGTAATTCAATTCCAAAAAATCAGTCATTGAAAGCCCTCTGGAATGCTCTTCTACTCTGATATACATGGTGTTGCCATGACTCAAAATCAACAGGACAATAATTGGAAAGTGGGGAATAATAACCTTCTAGGTTCCATGTTGTTAAGAGCTGCTGAGTCTGTTCTAAGTTCTTCTTGTTAGATGCCTTCTAGTCCATTCCGACACATAGTAACATATACACAACAGAACAAAACATGGCCAAGTCCTGTGTCATCCTTACAATAATTGTTAAAATTAAGCCCATTGCTGCTGCCACTACCAGTCCATCTCTTGGTAATATTCCTCTTTTTCACTGGCCCCCACTTTACCTAACATTATGTCCTTCTCCAGGCACTAATGCTGCCTGACAATATGTTCAAAGTGTGAGAGACGAAGTCTCACCATCCTGGCTTCCAAGGAGCATTCTAGTTGTATTTCTTCCAACCCAGATTTGTTGGTTGCTCTAGCAATCCATGGTACTTTTAATATCGTTCTATGATCGTAACTTAAATGCATCAGTTCTTTTAGTCTTCCTTATTCCCGTCATATACATATGAAGCTACTGAAAATACCATGAATTGGGTTAGACACCCTTTAGGCCTCAAACTCACATCTTTACTCTTGAACACTTTAAATATGTCTTGTGCAGCACATTTGCCTAATGTAATACATCGTTTGAATTCTTGATTTCTGCTTCCATGAGTGTTGATGGTGGATCCAAGCAATATGAAGTCTTTGACAACTTCAATCTTTTCTTGATTTACTATGATGTTATTTATTGCTTCAGTGATGAGGATTTTTGTTTTCTTTACACTGAGGTGGTATCCATACTGTGTCCTTTGGTCTTCATCAGTAAGTATTTTAAGTCCTCTTTGTTTTCAGCAAGCAAGGTTGTATCATCTGCATATCGCAAGTTGTTAATGACTCTTATTCCAATCCTTATATCAATTTCTTCTTCATATAATTCAGCTTGTCTGATTACTTGCTCAGCATATAGATTGAATAAGTATGTTGAAAGAATAAAACCCTGGCGCACACCTTTCCTGGTTTTAAGCCATTCACTGTCCTTTTGTTCTGTTAGAATGACTGCCTTTTGATCAATTTACAGGTTCCTCATGAGCACAATTATTGTTGTTGTTAAGTGCCCTAGAGTCCATTCCCACCCATAGCGATCCTATATAGGATTTCTGAGGAGCAATTAGTGAGCTTGAACCTCTGACCTTGCAGTTCAAATGGCTGGCTGGTGCATGAGCACAATTAAGTCTTCCAAAATACGCATATTTCGCAATGTTGTCCATAGCTTATCATGACTCACACAGTCAAAAGTCTTTGCATAACCAATAAAGCAAGATAAACATCTTTCTGGTATTCTCTGCTTTCAATAAAGATCCATCTGACATCAACAATGGTATCCCTCGTTCCTTGTCCTCTTCTGAGTTCAGCTTGAACTTCTGGAAGTTCCCTGTCACTATACTGTGCCACCATTTTTTAATTATCTTAAGCAAAAATTTATTTGCATGTGATATTAATGATATTGTCCAATGGTTTTCACATCCCACTGGGTGACTTCTCTTTGGAATTGACACAATTATGGATCTCTTCCAATCGGATGACCAGGTAACTGTCTTAAAATTTTCTTGGCATAGTTGAGTGAGTGTCTCTAATGCTATATCAGTTTGTTGAAATTCTTCCAATTCCTTGGACCTCGCTTTTTGTCAATGCCTTTAATTCAGCACAAACTTCTTCCTTGGTATCATTGGCTCTTGATCATATGCTACCTCTTGAAATGGTTGAAAGTTGACCATTACTTTTTGCTAGAGAGTCTCTGTGTATTTCCTCCATCTTCTGTGATGCTTTCTACATAATTCAATATTTTGTCCAAAAATCCTTCAGTATTCCAAGTTGATGTTTAATTTTTTTCTTCAGTTCTTTCAGCTTGACAAATGCTGAGTGTGTTCTTCTGTTTAGGTTTTCTAACTCCAGGTGTTTGCACATTTCATTATAATATTTGACTTTGTCTTCCTGAGCTGCCCTTTGAAATTTTCTGTTTAGCTCTTTTACCTCCTGTCTTCTTCTGTTTAGCATCTCTACACTGGAGAATATGTTTCAGAGTCACTACTGATACTCATTTTGGTCCTTCCCCTCATTTTTGCCTTTGCAATGACCTTTTGCATTCTTCCTGTATTATATTCTTGATGTAATCCCACAATTCTTTTGGTTGTCTATAATTAATGCCTAATGCATCAAATCCGTTCTTGAACTGATCTCTAAATTTAGGTGTGATATGTTCAAGGTCATATTTTGGCTCTTACAAACTTGTTTTAATTTTCCTCAACTTCAGCCTGAGCTTAGATATGAGCAATTGATGGTCTGTACCACAATCTGCTCCCAGTCGTGTTTTGGCTGATGGTATGGAGCTTTTCTACCATCTTTTCCCACAGATGTATTCAATCTGCAGAGTCCTGCTTTTTGTGGTGCTGTGGGCTAATGCGCTAGGTTGCAAAGTTGGTTTGAACCACAAGGTTGGTGATTCAAGCTCACCAGCTACTCCTTGGAAACCCTATACAGAGTTGCTATGAGTCATAACCAACTTGACAGCACTTAACAACAACAGTAAGTCAATTTGATTTCTGTGTATTCAATCTGATAAAGTTCATGTATAAAATCATCTTTTTACATTACTTTAAAGAGGTATTTGCAGTGAATACATCATTGATCTTACAAAATTCTATCATGCAATCTCTAGCATTGTTTCTATCACCAAGGCTGTATTTTCCAACTACTGATCCTTCCTCTGTTTATAACCTTTGAATTCCAATCTCTAGTAATTATCAATAAATCTAGATGGCATGTTTGATCAACATCAGACTGAAGAAGTTGGTAGAATTCTTCAATTTCACCATCACTGACTTTATTGGTTGGTACATAAATTCAAATAATAATCGCATTAACTGGTTTTTCTTGTAGGCACATGGATATTTTCCTATCACATACATCATTGTACTTCAAGATCTTGAAGTATTCTTTTTGATGATTAATGCAATATCATTCCTCTTCAATTTGTCCTTTCCAACATAGTAAACCATGTGATTGTCAGATTCAAAATAGCCAGTATCAGTTAATTTCAGCTCACTAAAGGTGCTCTGGTAGCATAGTGGTTACGAATCGGGCTGGGAACCGCAAGGTCAGCAGTTCAAAACTACCAGCGGGAGAAAGATGAGGCTTTCTGCTCCTGTAAAGATTTACAGCCTCGGAAACCCTGTACAGGGTCACTATGAGTCGGAACCGACTCCTCGACACATAACAACAACAATGCCTAGAATGTTGATTTTTATGTGTCCCATTTAGTTTTTGACAACTTCCAATTTTCCTAGATTCATACCTCTTACATCCCATGTTCCAATTATTAATGGATGTTTTCAATCATTTCTCCTCATTTTGAGTTGTGCCTCATCAGCAAATGTAGGTCCTGAGAATTTACTCCATTTGTGTCATTGCAGTAAACTCTACTTTGAGGAGGCAGCTCCTCCCCAGTCATATTTTGAGTGTCTTCCAACCTGAGGAACTCATCTTTCAACACTATATCTGACAGTATTCTGGTGCTCTTCATCATGTTTCAGTATTCAATGTTCTGGTGCGATCTGACAGTGCTCCATGGCTTTTTACAAGATTTTCAGGAGCTAAACATTAGGAAGCAGTCTGCTTCTTCTTCTTCGTAGTCTGTTCTAGTCTCAGAGCTCCAGTGTAACCTGTCCACCATGGGTGACCATGCCAGGATTCAAAATACCAGTGGCATAGCTTCCAGAATCACAGCAACATGCCAGCCACCACAGTGAGACAAACTGACAGACGAGTGGTCAGTTTGCCGCATTCCAAAAAATCAGTCATTGAAAACTCTCTGGAGCATACTTCTAATATACATGGAATGTTACGAGTTGAATCAATAGAACAATAACTGGGCAGTGGACGCAAAAACCTTCTAGGTGCTATGTCATTTTAAAGTTCCATTGAGTCAATTATAACTCTTAACAACCCTGTAAAGAGTTTGTGAGGTGTGCTATTGGGTTTGAACCACTGATCTTTCAATTAGCTGTCTAGTGCTTACCCTACAGTGCCACACCAGGATTACAGAAACTATGTTGGCATAGGGAATGCAAAGATAATCAAGAACTGGTTCCTCTCTTTACAAGCTCTAACAGTCTAAAAGGAAAACACAAATGTAGCAACATTTTCTTCCATTATAAATTGTCTTCCTGGCAGAATTGAATGGTTTGAAATATTATCTTTTGGTCCTTTGGAGTTTCTTTCACCTAATTCCTACACTGTTCTATGTGACTTGGGATGTTTGATGAGATAATATGTGCAGGACAATTTTTATATTAATTCCTTTAGGTCATTAGTTTCTGTAATAATTCTTCATAGTTTATTCTCAAACTTTCTTTCAGATAGAGCAAATAACCATCACAAAGACAAACTAAGCTAACAGAAAAGGCTACATAACATGCAAACCTCATATTAAATATGCAGACCACATCTAAATACTTAGACTCCATTGTTGTTGTTAGGTGCCATCATGTCGGTACTGACCCATAGCGACCTTATGCACAGCAGAACGAAACACTGCCCGATCCTAGGCCAACCTAACTACTGTTGCCACATTTGAGTCCATCGATGCTGCTACATGACAAATCCATCTCGTTGGGGGGTTTCCTCTTTTTCTCTGACCCTCAACCTTACAAAACATGATGTCCTTCTCCAGCGACTGGTCCCTCCTGACAATATGTCCAAAGTATGAGAGACGAAGTTTGGCCATCCTGGCCTCCAAAGGAGACTTCAAGTTTAAAAACTCTTTCACTTTGCTTAGCAGAATTATCTCTCTAACACTTCTAACAGAACCACTTCTCAAGCCTTGGATTTCCAATTTTCTTGTTGTTATTGTTGTTGTTATGTGCCATTGAGTTGGTACCAACTCACAGCAGCCCTATGCAAAGCAGAATGAAACAGTGCCTGGTGCTGCTTCAAACTCACAATTGCTACTACATTTGAGCCTATCGCTGCTGCCACTGTGCCAATCCATCTCATTGGGGGGGTCTTCCTCATTTTCTCTGATCCTCCACTTTACAAAACATGATATCCTTCTCTAGGGACTTGTCCCTCCTGAGAATGTCTGAAGTATGAGAGACAAAATTTGGCCATGTTAGCTTTCAGGGAGCATTCTGGCTCTACTTCCAACACAGATTTTCTGAGCTGCCCATATTCTAGTATATGTGTTGGTTTTGTTTGCAATCCAGTACTTATCCTACAGAGCCACCATGCTCCCTAACTAATAAGACTTTGTTGATGTTTTTGTTAAGTGCCAGCAAGTCAGTTCAGACTCATAGTGACCTTTTGTAGAGTTTCCAAGGAATGGCTGGTGGGTTCAAATTGCCGATCTTGTGGTGCAAACTGACCTGCTGTCCAGTGCTTTATCCTGCGTCTCCACACCAGACTTTGATAATCAGGTGAGTTTATAACACTGTTGTATTGCAAATTACATTGAAAAGCATAAAATGTTTTATTCATTTTTACAAACAATGCAATGCTCTTCTCCTTCCTCCTTTAGTACAGTTTGTTGTTTTGCTTGCCTTAGAACAACAGCTGTTCCCATAATCTATCAACCTTAACATACCATCAGGAAGATCAGTGCTGGGAAAAAATATTATGTGTTGTGAAGTAGATGGCCAGTGAGTGCAAGGGAGACCATTATTGACACAGACTGGACAATATTCACAGCCATAGACTTGAACATGCCTGTGATTGTGAGGATGGCACAGGACTGGGCAACCTTTCATGCTACTGTACATAAGGTCTCCATGAGTCCTAGGCAATTCAACAGCAGCTTTCTAGCTATCTATCTGCCTACAGGGAAGGTAGAGTCATGTAATCAACTAATAGTTATCTAGTACTAGCTGTGACTTCTGAACCAAAGGGACCTAACCTGTTCAGACCACAATTATCGACCACTGTGCTTCTCTGCTGCCCAGACACTCGTCTCCTCACGGAGGGCACAGCTAGAGTCTAGACTGATGCGTGTGTCTCAAACCTGCCAATGATTTTGAGGGTCCCTAGGGCCTATGCTTTGGAGTCAGCATAGCCCAGTGGTTAAAAGGATAGACTAAAGAGTCAAGATGCCAAACATAACTTTCAACTCAATCTTGAGTAAATATACTTACCCTTTCTAAGGCAAGTGTTCTTATTGTAACTTGTTGTTGTTGTTGTTAAGTGCTGTCAAGTTGATTCCAACCCATAGTGACCCTATATAGGGTTTCCAAGGAGCAGCTAGTGAGCTAGAACCACCGATCTTACAGTTCAAACGGCTTTGCAGTCTGGTGCATTAACCCACAGCACCACACCAGGACTCCTATTGTAACATGGGGCCGTAATAATACCTATTTCATAATGTTGTTGTAAGAATTATCAAAGTTGACAATAAGCTGAATCACAAGCTCAGCCTTAACAAATTTTGAAGTGTTTATATTATTGAAAGTATGTTCTCTGGGAATGAAGTTAGAAATGTGTATTCAAAAGACAATTGGAAAATTCCCAGCAACTAAGAAATAAATCAATAAACTTCTAAATTACTATGGATCAAAAAGGTGCTCAAGCTGTGTCCACCTGACTTTTTGTATATTAACTTGTATCTCTCACACTAAACACAAGAGTATTACCCACCTCTTACTGCACACATCTGCACAAACACACAACTAGATGAATATCTATAGTCACTTCCAAGTACAAGCACATTTTGCTATTTTCTGAGAAAGAGGGTTTGTAAGCAAGTCACTTTACCCAGTTCATCCTTTTCTGTTCAATAAACATGGGAATTATGAAAGGACAAAACCGGAGATTAAAGATGTTATCTCTGAGAAGCAGAACTCAACATACTGGATACTTTGTGGGGTTTGGGGTGTTGTCTGACTCAGGGTCCAGGACCTGCTAGCTGGATGACTGTGTAAAATTTTCCAGCCTGCTAAATGATTTGCACTTAGCTGAGACCAGGACATCTTGTATTTGCACGCACGCCTAGCATTTCCATTACCACATATTCTAAGGATATATCTCCTAGGAAACATGAGGGATTAATGATAAAAATGTAAGTCCTCATCCAAGGTTATAAATTAACCAGTCCTATTCCGTTCAACAAACATTTATAGAGCAAATATATTTAGTTAGACACTGTGCTAAGGCAACAGTCTCAGGAAATGCAAACATCTAGATGGACTTGTTATAGAGAAAGCATTGAATCCTCTATGTCAATTCCATAGACAGGCTATTTTAGAAATGAATAATAGTCTTGGACTTGGGTGTTTTGCAGCCTAGTCAGCTCTCTGACATTTCCTCACTATGTCACACCTTGCTTGTTGTCATACAAGGAAAAAAAGAATAAATTGTGCCTAATCAGCCCTCCACTCATTTTCAAACAAGATAATGAATGTGAAAGTTTTTTTGAATACAGCTAGGGAGGCTCTTTGTGTAATGCTGTGGGAAAATCTCTAAGAAATTATTGTTAATTAAAAAATAACAGGGTACAGAAGAGTGTTGCTTTTTTCTTTTTCTTTTTTTTAAGAGAGGTATTATATTTATGTATGCACTGTTAAATGCATAGAATAGCTTTGAAGAAAAATACACAAAGCTGGTTACATTGCTAACCTGGGGTGTAGGAGGCTTATAGAGTGGATTATCAGTAATGGGAAGAATTTCTACTATGCATCATTTTGAAACTATAAATTCTGAGCCACAGGAACTAATTGTCTATTCAGGAGACATATTTGCATTTAAATAAATTTTACTATCAAATAAAAAGTGTTTCGAATATCCTGGCTTATTCTGTGAAAAGCACAGTCACCTAATAGTACAGTGTTATCACTACTATATTATAAAGCTATATAAATAGACACTAGCTATTAATGTGAAATCACTACATTAATCATGACAAAAGAATTTGTTTAATGACATGGAACAATGTCTCAACCCAACATAATCAATTTTCAGTGGTACAATGTTAGTTTTCAGAAATGGGAGATAGTAAAAGAGACAGATTTTTGATCAGCGTTCTCTACAAACCAGCTATACACTTCTGGAAGGCATGACCATGGCATGATGTTCAATATAGATAAATGTAAGCTAAACTCTTCTCATCTCCCTACTTCAAATGAACCCAAAATATAGTTGGGACAGTTGCTTGGATAAGTGGATGAATTGTTCATTCGCAAAGGCTTATGAATTTGAAATATATTAGTTACTGTTTACACTCTGAAATTAGAACATGAGTCTGATGTTAGAAATTGAATAGAATGCAGGAACCTCTGAGCCCTTATAAATCTCATCCTCCCCAATCCATTTCATTCTATTGGAAACATCTTAATTCATAAAATATTTCCTAAATTTTCCTTGAGTCGATACTGGTTGTTATCAGAAAATTCACTCTGTTTCTTCATCCTTTACCTCTCTCTCTCTGGTTTCCCATCTGATCTTCAGTGTTACTTATTTGTTGTTAACTGTCATTGGGTCAGTTCTTGACTAATGGTGACCCCATGTACAATAGAACAAAAGCTGCCCAGACCTGTACAATCCCCATGCTGGATTATAGATCACACTCTTGTGATCCATAGGGTTGTCAGTGACTGGTTTTCAGAAGTATATTGCCAGGCTTTTCTTCATAGTTCATCTTAGTCTAGAACCTTCTCCACTGAAATCTGCTCCACATCATAATAACACATAAGCTGCCATTGGCAGACAGGTGGATACTTCACGTTAAATATAATGGCCAGGAATTACACCTAAGTCTCCTGTATAGAAGACAAGAATTCTACCACAGAACCATCAATGCCTAACACCATTTATTTAGGTCTTCTTTAATTTCCCTCAGCAGTGTTTCATGTTGTTGTTGTTGGTCAGTTCTAACTCAAGGTGACCCTAAGCACAATAGAACAAAATTCTAACTTGTCCTGTGTAATCCACATAATTGTTATGTCTGAGCCCATTGTTGCTGCTAAAATGTCAATCTATCTTGTTGAGGGTCTTCCTCTTTTTCTTTAACTCTCCTCTTTACCAAGCATGGCATCCTTCTCCAAGGACTGATCCCTCCTAATAATATGTCCAAAGTATGAGCAACAAAGTCTTGCCATCCTCGCTTCTAAAGAACATTCTGGCCGAGTTTCTTCCAACACAGATTTGTTTGTTCTTCTGGCAGTCCATGGTACTTTCAATATTCTCTGCCAACACCCTAATTCAAATGCATTGATTTTTCTGTGGTCTTCCTTACACATGATCCAACTTTCACATGCACATGAGGTGATTGAAACTACCATGACTTGGATCATGTACACCTTAGTCCTCAAAACGACATCTTTAAACACTATAAAAAGATATTTTTTTTTGGCTAATGTAGTATGTCATTTGGCTTCTTGGCTGCTGCTTCCATGAGTGTTGATTGTGGATCCAATTCAGTCTTTTCTTCATTTATTATGATATTATTTATTGGTTCAGCTGTGAAGATTTTTGTTTTCTTTACACTGAGGTGCAATCCATACTCGAGGTTGTAGTCTTTGATCTTCAACAGAAGTATTTTGAGTCCTCTTAGTTTACAGCAAATAAGGTTGTGTAATCTATGTATCACAAATTGTTAATGATCCTCCTTCAATCCTGTTTTTTATAGTGTTTATTATATAGATTCCATAAGGAGTCCTGGTGGTGCAGTTGAGCTGCAAACCATAAGGTGGGTGGTTCAAAACCACCAGCTGCCAGTTCAAGGACAAAAGATGAGGCTATCGGCTTCTATAAATATTTGTAGTCTCAGAAACCATAAGGAGCAGTTCTACTCTGTTCGGTAGAGTGCCTATAAGTTGAAAATCATATTGATGGCAATGAGTTGTGAATATATATATATATTGTTGTTGTTGTTGTCAGGTGCCATTGAGTCAGAACCTACTCATAGTGACCCCATGTACAGCAGAACGAAACAATATCTGATCCTGGGCCAACCTCACTA
>NW_006408566.1:4843248-4846203 GCF_000296735.1 Chrysochloris asiatica
AGAGAGAGAGAGAGAGAGAGAGAGAGAGAGAGAGATCTCCTGGTGTGGCACTGTGAAACACAAAATTGGCACTTCAAACCCACAAGCTGCTGCTCTGAAACCCTGTACAGGATCACTATCATGACTGAGAAGGGAGGGATTGCTATTGGCATCTAGTAGCGAGAGACCAGAGATGTTACTAAACATCTTGCAATGCACAGAAAAACAAAGAACTAGCTTGCCAAAAGCATTAGTATGCAAGAGGTTGAGAAAATTGATATCAATGTGATTAATTATATTGATTGCTTTTCAAATGCTAAAACAACCTTGAATTACTGGAATAAAACCCACTTGTTGGATTCAACTTGCAAACATTTTATAAAGGAACTGGCATCTGTGTTCATGAGGGAGATTGTTCTGCAATTATCTTGTAAATTTCTTGCCAGTGTTCTGCTGGCCTCAGGAAATAAGTTGAGAAGCATTCCTACCTCCCTTATTTTCTGATACAGTTTGTGAAAGATTGATACTATTTCCTCCTTGATGTTTAATAGAATCCACCAGTGAAGTCATCTGAACCAGGAGTTTCCTTTGTAAAAAGTTTTCAAATTAAGAATTCAATTTAGTTAACAGATGAAAGGTTGACTCATTCTTCTTGTGTCTGTTTTGGTAAATTCTATCAGTCAAAGAATTAGATTGTTTCACTTACATTAACTGCATTTGTTCATATAAATTATTCATAATAGTACCGTTGTATACTTTTTTTCGTCTGCATGTACCATAATTTCTTAACTGCTTTTATTGTTGTAAAAATATAGGTAACACAACATCTTACACTTATACAATTCTATGACACCAGTGGCATCGATCATGTGCAAACATCACCAACATTCATTGCTGTCATCTTAGCAGCCTCTGGCTGAGTTCCATCGCCAAACATTCGGTGAGTAATTAGATGCTTACCCATTTACACCACCCAGGGGTCCTTCACTTTGTATTCTTTTCATGTATGTGGATTCAGTGATGATAACCTCTCTTTCATTTCTGATATTAGCAATTTGTTTTCTCTTTATGTTCTTCATCAATCCTGCTCAAGTTTATCAAAATTATTGGGCTTTTTTCTAAGTAAGCAATTTTTACATTAGTTGAAATTCTCCAGTTTGATTTTCACTCTGACATTTATAATTTCCTTTCTCCTACCTTGACAATTTTGCTCTTCTTTTTCTAGTTTGTTAAGATGGAAGCTTAGAACATCAATTTAACACATTTCTTATTTTTTCCAACTATAGAACCTATCTAAAGGAACTCTGGTAGCATAGTGGTTACGAATCAGGCTGCAAACCTCAAGGTCAGCAGTTCAAAACTGCCAGCTGTTCCACGGGAGAAAGATGAGACTTTCTGCTCCTGTCAAGATTTACAGCCTTGGAAACCCTGTACAGGGTCGCTATGGGTCGGAACCGACTCGACGGCACTTAACAACAACAACAACAACATAGAACCTATCTAGCTACATTCCACAAATTAGGAAATCTTGTGTTTTTATTATCATTCATTTCCATTTCTTTTTCTAATTTCCCATGTAACTTCATCTTTAGCCCATGAGTTGTCTGAATCCCAAATACTTGGGAATTTTCTAGATTATATTTGGTTTTTAACTCTTATTTAATAGCCTTGTGATCAGAGTATTGCATTAAGTAAATCTGCTGTGAAATACCTAGTTAAAGCGTTACAAAGCAAAGATAACAGTTTGAGGATTATGATGCACCTGACCCAAGCCATGGTATTTTCAATCATCTCATATGCATGTGTGAAAGTTAGACAATGAGTAAAAAAGAACCCGAGAATAATCTATACATTTGAATTATGGTTTTAGTGAAGAATATTGAGAGTACCATGCACTGCCAGAAGAACAAACAAATCTGTCTTGAAAGAAGTACAGCCAGGATGACAAGAATGTATCTCTTGTATATTGTACATATTATCAGAAGGAACCAATCCTTAGCAAAGCATATCATGCTTGGAAAAGTGGGGGTTCAGTGAAAAATAGGAAGATCCCCCAACAACATGGATTGACACTATGCCTGCAACAATGGGCTCAAACCTAACAACAATCGTAAGGATGACACAGGACCGGGCGGTGTTTCATGCTGGTGTGCATAGTGTCACTATGAGCTGGAAACATAATAGCAACAAAAACAATAACAGCACTCATTTGAAATTTATTGAGACTTGTTTTATGGGCCATATGGTTCATTTTTATAAATACCCCATGTGTACTTGAAAAGAATGTGTATTCCACAAATCTTGGGAATAACGTTTTATAAATGTCTGTTAAGTCAAGTGGTTGACATTGTTCAAATCCTCCAAATCCTAATTTTTATCTATTCTAATTTACTGAAAAAATGTATCTCTAACCATGATTATTTATTTATCGATTTCTATCTTAAGTTGCCACTTTTTGTTTTATTAACTTTATAGTTCTATTGTTAGATGCTAACATACTTAGAATTTTGATGTTTTCTTTAGTTCACTTACATTTAACACAATTATCAACATGGTTGGTTTAAGTCTATCATCCTGTTATTGGATTTCTATTTGTCCCTTTTTTCTTTGCTTCTTTGGCATTCTTTCTTGAATTCTTTTAGATCAATTGACTATAGCTTTAGTACTTTATCTTGAATTACATTCTCCTTCACTCTCACTCTAATCCTTGCACTTTTGCTATTACACTATATTTTAGAAATTACCTCTATGCTTATAATGTGCATCCTAAACAAATCTGTATTGGAGGAAATGTAGCCAGAATATCCCTTAGAACACAGGATGGTAAAACTTCAACTCTTATGCTTCAGACAAGCTATCAGGAAGGATCAGTCCTAGGAGAAGTACATAATTATTGGTAAAGTGGAGGGTCAATGAAAAATACAAAGACTTCAAAGGAGATGGATTGACACAGTGACAGCAGCAAGGGGCTCAAAC
>NW_006408566.1:4851353-4858051 GCF_000296735.1 Chrysochloris asiatica
AGGCTTGCAGGGTATACCCTTTGGTTGGTTGATGATGTATGGAGGGGATTGTAACCATGGCAATGAAATGATACGATAGGATGAATGTAAAGCTAATGTTCTCCCATGTAAACTATCACATAATTCACAATAAAACATTAAGAAAAAAATACTGATGAGTAGCCATTTAATGTACAACTATTGGTCTCTCCATGTGTGAAAGAAAGAAGAGTGATGAAAATTTAAGATGCTTGGAGTCACCTAGTCCAATGAATCAGTGAGACTATAAGAACAACAAGGTGCCTGGCTACCACTACCAACTACTCTACAAGGGTTCCAATTAGAAGGTCCCAGAGATATTGGGAGAAAATGTGGTACAAAACTCAAATTTATAAATAATAAATAAAAACAACCAGGCTTACTGGTCATAGGAACTCAAGACTATGGCCCTCAACGGCTCTTCAGGTCTGGAATGGAACTCACCCCCAAGGCCCAATTTTTAGCCAAGCAGTAGATAGGTAGGTATATAGGGGGGAAAACAACACTAGTAAGGTTTGCTCACCATGAAATGATCAATCATTCAAGATCAAAAGGGCAACATTTACCTAAGGACAAATTTGAAAAGGGATGTGAATGAAAGTGGGCATAGAAATAGGACCCACAGGGAGGAAGCAGGATAACTGTTGTTACATGGAGGGAATTGCAATCTTTGCGATGAAACAAAGTGTATGATTTGTTGAATGTAAAACTGATAATCTTCTCTGTAGACCTTCACTCAATTAACAATAAAAAAAATTTTAAAGCATATGTTATAATCTCTGCCATATGTTTTTATTTAACAGTCCATTATGGTTTGTAAATTAATTTTTTATAGTGTGTAAAGTAAAAGTCTTGGTATGGTGCTGTGGGCTAATATGCTAGACTGCAGAATCAGTATGAACCACAAGGTTGGCGGTTCAAGCTCACAAGCTGCTTCTTGAGAACACTACACAAGTTCTCTATGGTTTGGAACCGACTCAATGGCACTTAACAACAAAGCAAAAGTTTACACAGGAAATCAGGTTCCCATATAACAATTTCTACACAAATTGGTTACTAATGTTGGTTATATTTTCCACAATGTGTTATTCTAATTCATTCTGTTCTGGTCATATCATTTCCAGTACTCTAGTTTCCCTGCCCCCTTACTGTATCATCTTCATTTTAGAGTTATTTTTGACCATTGAAAGAAACTTATTCCTCACAACTGATCATTTTGTTTTATGAGCCAATCTTTTATTTAGCTAAAAGATGATCTCAAATAATAATTTTTGTTTAAGATTTAAAGCTTATTTCAGGGTGATAGTCTTAGAGAAAGGAGCTCTGGTAGTGTAGTGGTTACAAATTGGGCTGCAAACCTCAGTGTCAGTAATTCAAAACTACCAGCTGTTCCGTTAGAGAAAGATGAGACTTTCTGCTCCTGTAAAGATTTACAGCCTCGGAAACCCTGTACAGGGTCGCTATGAGTCGGAACCAAATCCACAGCACATAACAACAACAACAAGTCTTAGAGAATCCTCTAGTTAGTTTCAACTGGTCCAGTAAGTCTTGACAAAAGAACATAAAAATCTGTGTTGGAAGAAGTGCAGCTACAATGCTTCTTCATGTTGTTATTAAGTACTGTCAAGTTTATTTCAAATCATAGTGATTCCAACTCATAGGATTTCTGAAGAACAGCTGGTGGGTTTGAACTGCCAACCTTAGGTTCACAATCCAGTGTTTTTCCTACAATGCTACACTAGATTTGTTTGTTCCTCTGGAAGTCCATGGTACTTTTAATATTCTTTTCCAACATCATAATTCAAATTCATCAATTCTTCAACAGACTTCCTTATTTGTTGTCCAACTTTCACATACTTGAGGCGATTGAAAATACCATGGCTTAGGTCAGGCACATCTTAGTCATCAAACTGATATTTTGCTCTTAAACACTTTAAATAGATCTTGCACAGCATATTTGCTTAATGCAATGTGCCATTTCATTTGTTGACTGTTGCTTTCGTGTGTGTTGATTGTAGTTCCAAGCAAAATGAAGTCTTTGTCTATTTCAATCTTTTCTTTACTTATCATAATGTTTATTTATTGGTCCAGTTGTGAGAATTTTTGTTTTCTTTACAATGAGGTACAATCCATACTGAAGGCCTTCACTGCAACTTAAGCTTCTTTCTTCAGTATCATGGGTTCTTGATCATTTGCTACTTATGGAAATGGTGGAACATTGACTATTTCTTTATGGTGCAGTGATTCTATGTATTCCTTCCATCATCTGTTGATGCTTTCTGCTTCAACATTTCAAGTCAAGGCTTGAATTGTTTTCTTCAGTTCTTTTATCTTGAGAAATGCTGAGCATGTTCTTCCCTTTTGGTTTCCTAACTCCATGCCTTTCAACGTTTTATTAATATTTTATTTTGTTTTCTCTAACTGCCCTTTGAAATTTTTGGTTCAGCTCTTTTACATCCTCATTTCTTCCGTTCACTTTAGTTTCTCTATATTCAAGAACAAGCTTCACAGTCTCTTCTTACATCCATTTTTTGTCTTTTCTTTCTTTCTTGTCTTTCAATGAATTGTTGCTTTCTTCATGTATGACATTCTTGATGTTATCACACAATCCTTATAATCTTCAGTCATAGGTGTCTAATGCATAAAGTCTGTTCTTGGGTCTCTAAATTCAGGTGGGATCTATTTGTGGTCATATGTTGGCCTTCATGGAGTTGTCTGAATTTTCTTCAGCTTCAGCCTGAACTTGTGCATGGGTAACTGATGGTCTGGTCCAGACTCAGTCCCTGACCTTGGTTTGGGTGATAATATTGAGCTTCTTCACCTTCTCTTCTCACTGATACAGTCAATTTTATTCCTATGCCTTCTATCTGGTGGAGTCCATGTTTGTAAAAGATATTCCCAGCGTCATTCCTATCACCAAGGCAATACTTTCCAACTACTAATCCTTTCTCTTTGTCCCCAAATTTCACATTTCAACCACCAGTAATTATCAGTGCATCCTAGTTGCATAGTTGATCAATTTCTCACTAAAGAAGTTGGTAGAATTCTTCAGATTCATCTTTGACTTCATTCATTGGTGCATAAATTGAGTAATAATAGTATTAACTGGTTTTCCTTGCTATTGTTTTTGTTGTCAAGTGCCGTCGAGTCAATTCCAACCCATAGTGACCCTGTATAGGGTTTCCAATGAGCAGCTGGGGAGCTTGAACTGCCGACCTTGCAGTTCAAACGGCTTTGCAGTCTGGCGCATTAACCCACAGCGTCACACCAGGACTCCTTGTAGATATATGCATATTAACTTATCACAGACAGCATTGTGCTTCAAGATAGATCTTGAAATGTTCTCTTTGACAATGAAAGTGATACCATTCCTCTTCAGTTTGTCATGCCCCGCATAGTGAAACATAATTATCAGTTTCAAAATTACCATTACCAGTCTATTTCAATTCAATAATGCTTAAAATATCAATCTTTATGCATTTCATTTCATTTTGTGACAACTTCCAATTTTCATAGATTCATAGTTGGTACATTCCATGTTCTGATTATTAATGTATGTTTTCAGTTGTTTCTTCTCATTTTGAGTTGTGCCCCATCAGCAAATGAAGGTCCTAATAGCTTTACTCCATTAATGTCATTATGATCAACTCTCCTTTGAGGAGGTAGCTCTTCCCCAGTCATACTATGAGTGGTTTCCATTCTGAGGGACTCATCTTCCAGTACTATATCTGATAATGTTCCACTGAGCTTCATAAGGTTTTCAGTGGTTAACCATTCAGTAGTAGTCCTCCTCTCCTTCTTCCTAGTCTGTCTTATTCTGGAAGTTCGGTGAAAACCTCTCCACCATGGGTGACCCTTCTTATTGTTGTTAGGTGCCATTTCTTTTCGGTACAGTGACTCTGTGTATTACTTCCATATTCTTTTGATGCTTCTTACATCATTCAGTATTTTAACCATAGAATCCTTCAATATTGCAAGCTAAGGCTTGAATGTTTCCCTTAGTTCTTTCAGCTTGAGAAATGCTGAGTGTGTTCTTCCACTCTAGTAGTCAAGAAATCAAATATGTAATAGGCAAATCTGCTGCAACAGATTTGTTTAAAGTGTTAAAGAATAAAGTTGTTGTTGTGAGAAATAAGGTATGTCTAATCCAAGCCATGGAATTTTCAATTAATTTGCATGAAAAGCTAGACAATGAATAAGGAATAGTGTAGAAGAACCAATAGATTTGAATTATAGTGTTGTTGAAGAATACTGAAAGTACCATGGACTTCCAAATGAACAAACAAATCTGTCTTGGAAAACAGATTTGCTCCTTTGAAGCAAGGATGGTTGAGATTTCATCTCACATACTTTGGATATTTTATTAGGAGGGACCAGTCCGTGGAGGACATCATGCTTGGTAAAGCATAGGATCAATGAAAAAGAGGAAGCCCACACACACACAAAGAAATGGACTGACGCAGTGACTGCAATGATGCACTAAGATGTGACAACAATTGTGAAGATGGCACAGGACCAGGCAGTATTTCATTCAGCTGTGCATAGGGTCGTTATGAGTCAGAACCGACACAAAGGTATCTAACAAAAACAACAACTACTTTGAGGAATCAACTCTTCCTCAGTAACAATTTGAGCCCCTTCTAACTTGAAGGGCTCATCATAAGATTTCCAAAATGCTAATCCCTCAGACATGGACCTCTTATTCTTCCTTAATACTATGTTCTTAGTCTGGAAGCTCTGATTGAATCTGTCCAGTTTGAGGGACACACCTGTGGCATAGCTTCCAGCATCACAGCAACACACAGGTGACTGCAGTACAACAAACTGATAGACATGTGGGGATTTGTGTAACCACACATACATTTTTTGGTTGTTGTTGGTGAACTGTCAATTATTTTTTGAAGAAATTATATAATCAATTTTTAAGTCTTTCATTTATACTTACTTACCATTTCTAGTTCTCTTCAATACACATATCTGAGTATCAAACTGGTATCATTTCTCCAAACCGGAGGAACTTCCTTTAACATTTCTTATACTCCAGGTCTGCTGGTAATGAATTCTCTCAGATTTGGTTTCTCATAAAAGCTTTTGATTCACCTTTATTGTTAATATACTTTAGTAGTGGATATAGAATTGTAGGTTGCCAGGGATTTTTGTTTTCTTTCTATACTTTAAAGATGTCACCCCATTGTTTTCTTATAGACATCATTTCTTATAAATAGTTATCATTTTACTGGTTTTTCTCTGTAATACTCTTTGGGTTCTTTTAGGATTTTTTTCTATTTTTATACTTTAGCAATTTGACTATGGTATACATAAGCATGGTTTTCTTTGTATTTATCCTGCAGTGGTAAAATTCTTGGATATGGAAATTTGGGGGGAAATTGGCTATTATTTTTTCAAATATTTTTATTCCCTATTTTCCTCCTCTCCTTTTTAGAACTGTGATTACACATAGGTTCAACCACTTGACATTGTCCTCTGTATTTGTACATTGATGCTGTATAATTATTTTCTATCTTTTTTCTTTATGTTCTCTATTTTGAGTAATTTCTATTGACCTGTATTCAAGTACATTGATCCTTTGTTCTGCATTCTGTTGTTAAACTCAGTCTATTATTTCAGATATCATATCTTCAGTTCTAGAATATTTATTTGATTCATCATCATTTCTGTTTTCTGC
Organism: Chrysochloris asiatica; assembly: GCF_000296735.1. NCBI lineage: Eukaryota > Metazoa > Chordata > Mammalia > Afrosoricida > Chrysochloridae > Chrysochloris > Chrysochloris asiatica. The sequence continues at coordinate 4,857,058 of NW_006408566.1, forward strand.
TGAGATCATTCATACGTTTGCCCATTCTTTCCATCTTTTCTGTAGACCTTTAAATGAATTTGCAATAGCTGTTTTAACTCTTGTCTGTTAGTCCCAATATTTGGATCATCTGTAGTTATTATACTGATGATGTTTGCCTTGGTTTTTTCACATATCTTTAAAAATTTGTTTTGTATACATCCCATTATGTATAGAATGAGAGCAGAGATGTTAGGTTTGATTTTACCTTCTCCAGAGAGTACAAGTTCTTTTCTATGTCTAATAGCTTATGTGTGGAGATAATCAATCAGTACTCACCAAGTGTCACGTTCCTGTGGGAAAAGGTCTTAGTATTAATAATATTGAACTCAATGCTGGTTAGCCCAACCCTAAACTCATTTACAGCTATAACAGCAGCTAGTAAATGCCTTTGATCTTATCAGCAATTGAGCCAAGTGGTTGGTTTTCAGTTTAACTTTTTTTTTTTTAATGTTTTATTGTGAATTGTGTGATAGTCTATATGGGAGAACATTAGCTTTACATTCATTCCATAATCCATCATTTCATTGGCATAGTTACCATCCCGTCCATGCATCCTCACCCAACCAAAGGGTGTACCCTGTAAGCCTGCACCCTCCACCCCCCCCACCACCACAGTCCTCAGCCCCTTTCCATCTCCTGATCCCGAGTCAATGGCAGCTTGCCTCTGGTTCTAGGAACCATGAAGATATTCATGAATTCTTTCTAGTTTTCATATTCTCAGTAATTCAAAGGGGGAGATGTGGAGAACTGTCGGGCTGATCATTGGGAGCACTTTCAGAGCCCATTGTGATGCTTGCACCAGGTTTTTTAATCCAGCAAAGTCTTTATCTTTGTAGACATTGTCCTCTGCCCACCCACAACCATAACAGGACTTGTCTCTAGGAAGCTGCTGAAGTTCCCTGGCCTCCCATAAAGAGATCTTCTCAGCTAAAGTCAGGAGCTCTGGTAGCGTAGTGGTTACGAATCGGGCTGC
>NW_006408566.1:4863056-4868015 GCF_000296735.1 Chrysochloris asiatica
AAAAAAAAAAAAAATGTATTGGTAATTACTGGTGATTAGAATGCAAAGGTTGGAAAAAAGAGGAAGGATCAGTAGTTGTAAAATATGACCCTAGTGATGTAAATTATTTCTGAGATCACATGATAGAATTTTGCAAGACCAATGACTTGTCCGATTCTTATCCAGAAAATTTGATGAAGATAATGCAAAAACATGTGCAGCATTACATCAACAGGATGCTGCCAGAAATTCAAGCAGGAGTCAGAAGAGGACATATAACAAAGGATATTATTGCTGATGTCAGATGCATCTAGGCTGAAAGCAGAGAATACCAGAAAGATGTTTACTTGTGCTTTATTGGCTATGAAAAGGCTTTCAACTGCTTGGATTATGAGAAACTATAGAAAACACTGAGAAAACCAGGATTCCCAGAACACTGAACTGTGCTCATGAGTAGCCTGTACATAGACCAAGAGGTAGTTGTTAGAATAATACAAGGAGATATTGAATATTTTAAAATCAGGAAAGGTGTGCACCAGGGTTGTATCTTTTCACCACACTTATCAGATCTGTTTGTTGTTGCTAAGTGCTGTCAAAGTCGGTTCTGACTCATAGTGACCTTGTATAGTGTTTCCTAGGAGTGACTGGTAGATTTCAACCACCAATCTTGTGGTTCAAATTGACCTTTCAGTTCAGTGCTTATCCTTTAGCACTACACCGAGCAAATAATCTGAGAAGCTACGTTATATGAAGAAGAACATAGCATAAGGATGGTGGAAAACTCATTAACAACTTGGGATATGCAGATGATACAAGCTTGCTTGCTGAAAGCAAAGAGAATTTACTAATAAAGATTTAAAACAAAAAAAAAAAACTATAGCTTTCTGTATGTATTGCACTTCAGTATAAGGAAAACTAAAATCCTTACAACAGGACCAATAAGTAACATCATCATAATAAAAGGAGAAAAGATAGAAGTTGCCAAATAGTTCAATTTGCTTTCATCCAAAATCAGTGCTCATGGGATCAGCAGTCAAGAAATCAAGTGAGATGTTGCATTAAGCAAATCTTTTGCAAATAGCCTCTTCAAAGTGTTTAAGAACAAAGATGCTATTTTGAGCACTTGAATATGTCTAACCAAAGCTATGGTATTTCAATAACCTCAAATGCATGTGAAAGTTGGACAATGAATAAGGAAGACTGTAGAAGAATTGATGCATTTAAATTATGGTGTTTGCCAAGAATATTGAAAGAATCATGGACTGTCAAAAGAACAAACAAATCTGTCTTGAATGAAATATAGCCAGAATACTCCTTAGAAGCCACGATGGTGAGACTTTGTCTCTTGTACTTTGGACATATTATCAAGAAGGACCAGTCCCTGGAAAAGGGCATCATGCTTAAAAAAGTGGAAGATTAGCAAAAAAGAGGCAATCCTTCAACAAGGTGGATTAATACAGTGTCAGAAACAATAGTCTCAAACATAAAAATTGAAAGGATGGTACTTGATCATGCAATGTTTTATTCTTTTGTTCATTGGGTCACTATGAGTCAGAACTGATTCGACAACACCTATCAACAGCAACAACCAGAAAAATCCCCTTTGTTATATTTTTTGACATTATGCATTTTCTAGGGATCCTAATTTGCAGTTAGTATCATCATGTTGTTGTTGTGTGCCGTTTATTTGGTTCCAACTCATAGCAACCCTATATAGGGTTTCTGAAGGTGACTGGTGTATTTGAACTATTGATATTGTGGTTTCCAATTAAGTTCAGGACTTACTCTACATCACCACACCAGGGTTCAGTATCATATTAGAATCTATAAAAATATTTAGATAAGTGATAGATAAATAGATGTATAGGTAGAGATAGGTAGGTGGATAGATCTGTGGATAATGTTTAACACTTACTCTGTGTAATTCAATGAGGTGGCATTTATTAACCCCTTTCTACAAATAAGGAGACTGAAGTACATAGAGACTAAATAATTTGCCCATGGTCACTTGGTAAATATCTGGCAAAACAAGGTTTCAAAGTCAGCTGGTCTGTTCATAAAATTCATCCTGTTACTTCATGTTCCACTGACTCCTGGCATCCTGAGGAGTGAATATCCCCATGCTGGAAACTTTAGGAGTAACTGTGCTAAAATCACAGCTCACTTAATTTAGCCATTATAAGTAAAACTTACTCTGCCAACTTTTTATTTTCTTTCTTTTTCTTTTTTTCAAGCTGATGTGCTACTCTGGGTGAAAATCTGTGTCTCGTTAAATTAATCTTTCTTTCTCCACTTCCAAAATCTCTCAAAAACATTGCATGACATTCCAAAATCTCTTAAAAAAAAAACAACAACAACAAAAAAAAAATGCACAACATTTCTGCCCCAGGTCTTTTCTTTTATACTTCAATACCATATTCCTGAGAGCTATAGGAGAATCACTATTTAAACAGGAATGATCCCCCTTGTATAACACTAATTGAAATGTTGTTCATGTCAGAAAATGTCTGAACAGAAAATGTGTAATTTAATTTGTTGTTGCCTTTCAAAAAGTCACTGTTCACCTCAGGGATCATTGGCCAGACATCCTTCAGCTCCTTTCACTTAATTGGTGATTTATTTGCAGTATATTTGTAGTGGTAGTGGTTTGCACGTTCGTCTCACCAGACCTGTCTTTTCATTCTCTTTTATTAATCACCGGTCCACTTTTGGACTTCTTCCCAAAAGTCTTAATGTGACCTTTTAACAGGGTTTCCACCTGCCTGTTTTAAGGCTGGAGCTGAAGCTATTGATTCTCTTAGTCTTAATTATCTCTGTAGACTTCAAATTAATATCCTGCTGTGTCACTGGCATAGACAGAATCATTCCCCATGCATGTAAGACCCACAGTGAGCAAAAAAAATAACTATGTGACTATATGAAAGTCTATCAAGTTGCTAAATCGAGCCTTCTGTAGGTTTGTACATTTATTGGGAGATGAAATATGTTTAAGTGTTAAAAAAGAAAAAAACACCTCTCATTATAGGAAATGGAATCCAAAGCCTGGAAATTTACTAGAAAAGATTCTGCTGTTTTAAACACTTTAAATATTGGCAACACTACATTTTGGGATCACAGCTTCTAGTACAAACCTTATTTTTTCTTCCTTCTTGCTGTACACACTCACCACATACCATATACACACATTACAAACATATCACACATATTTATGTACCACACACACAAACACTGGTATCACACACATATAGCATATACATACATACATACACACTCCATATACACAGCACACACATACGTACACAACATATACACACAACACATTTGTTGTTGTATATAAGTTGTGTCATTATTAAGAATCAGCAAGTCAGTTCTGACTCATAGCAACCCTATATGGATTTTCCAAGGAGCATCTGGTGAGTTTGAACCATTGCCCATGTGGTTAGCAGTCCAGTGCTTATCTTATAGTGACACACCAACCTGCATACACCACACATGCAAACAATCAAATTATGCATATGACATACACACACACAGGTATCTATTTGCTTCTTTCATCTTCCTGGAAGCTTTAGTTTTGTAGTTAGAAAAAGATATAGAAAATAGATTGGAGTGAAAATAAAGAGATTGAGTGAGTTTGAGTCCTATACAACATTTCTATTAACATCTCACTGGCCATAACTCAATAACATGACCATATTTAGTACAAACAAAGCTGGAGAGTACGTTCTTTTAACTGTGCACATCACCAACCTATACACAATCTGGACTCTATTATTATGGAAAAGGGGGTGAAATGAGTGTGGTACTGGAAGCTAACAACCTTTCGCATCTATATCTCTTTGACCACTACACTTCTCATGCCAAGCTAACTACTCAACTCCTTCTTTACTGGGAAAAAAATAAAACATCAAGGGTCAAAGCTCTCTCCATCACTTCTATCATTCCTGTTTGCAAAATCTATCCTTATTTCGTTCATTCCTATCTCAGAGGAAGAGGTGCTTGTAAGAAGGAACTTCAAAAAGTTAGTTGGAAATTATATTAAAAGGTAATGTAATTTTCCCATGTAGTTTGAGAATCCTCAACGTATTCTCCCATAGACTAAATAAACTGTTTGCTTTTAGCTTGTATAGATTAAGCACTAGACCTCAAGGTCAGTGTGAACCACAAGATCAATGGTTCAAACACACCAGCCAGCCACTCCTTGGAAACCCTATACAGGGTTGTTATAACCAACTCAATGGCAATTGACAACAACATACATCAATAAAACTGTCAAAACAATAAATAAAACTCATTCATTTGCTAATCCCTTACTATCTGTTTTCCAGTCATTGTCCTCCCAAAAATGTTCTAACAAAAGCCGACATTATTGTCAAATTACTGTGATCTTACTTGGATATTTTATTGTTTACCACCTCATGCTTCCCATAATTTTCCCTTCCTTGGTTTGTCAAAGCATTAGTTTTTCCCCTCAATTATCTACCTATTTCTCTAACTATTCTCACTTTGTCTCTTTGTTGGTTCATCTTTCTTTGTAGTCAAGTGGCTTTGGAGAGTCCTCCAATCTCCAAATTTTGGTACTTAGTTCTTTTCCTGCATGTTTTCCCCAAATTCTCACATCCATTACCTAAGCTCTGTTAGAGAATACTTTATGCCTCTGTCTTCAGGATAAAGAATTTCCACTCTCAAGAAGAAACAGTATTGGAGAGCAATACCAGGTGAAGCGGATTCAGGGCAGAGCTCCAAAACTCTGAACCACATAGGTAGGAATAGTTTTAAGTTTCAACACTTACAGCTAGTGGAACTTGTAGCAGAAGGAAGAAATCACGTACTTTTTAATCTGCCTGGCTCGGCAGCCCAGAGCCAACAACTTGGGTGAGACCAAATGGCAATACCAAGCAGGGGAACAGACCCACCACAGAATAATGCCACAGGAACCTCAGAGCAAAGGTGGACAATACTTTTTTTTTTTTTTTTTTC
>NW_006408566.1:4868554-4869853 GCF_000296735.1 Chrysochloris asiatica
AATAAAATATACAATGCTGTTTATAATAGCTATCATATAGCTGGTTTATTTTCCACATAATGCTTTCATTTATTTTTTTTAATGTGCTTTATTTTATTTTATTTTTAACTTTTCATTGTGAATTAAGTGAAGGTTTACAAGCAAGATCATCAGCTTTACAGTCAACAAATGATGCACTTTGTTTCATATCAATGGTTACAATCCCCTCCCTGCATAACAGTTACTGGACTTCCTCCCTGTGGTTCCTATTTGCATTTCACCCACATTCCAATTCCTTCTCAACATTGTCTTTATGAAAATGTTGCCATTTCGATTTTGAATAATTGACCATTCCATGGTGAGCATACCTTACTAGTGGTGTTGGCCCTGCTGTATCCCTATCTAGTGCTTGGATCAGCTACTCTGTGGCTTTAGCATTGCTGTGATGCTGGAGGCTATGCAACAGTGTTTTGAATGACAGCAGATTCACCCAGGGCGGACAGGTTTCAGCTGAACTTCCAAACTAAGACAGACTAAGAAGAAAGAGAAGCAAGCTACTTCCAAATGTTTAGCCACTGAGAACCTTATGAATAGCAGTGATACACTGTCAGAAAGCACCCGCATATTGAATATTGAAGCATGATGAATGGCACTAGGGTATTGTCAGATGACAGACAATGCTGGAAGATAAGTCCCTTATCTTGGAAGGCACTCAAAATATGACTGGGGAAAAGCTGCCTCCTCAAAATACAGTTGACAGGGATGATGTAAATTGATTAAAGCTCTCAGGACCTTCATTTGCTAATAGGACACAACTCAGAATGAGGAGAAATGATTGAAAACATCCATTAATAATTTGAACATGGAATGTAAGAAATAGGAATCTAGGAAATTTGGAAGTTGTCAAAAATTAAATAGAACACATCAACATCCTAGGCATTAGTGATCTGAAATGGACTGACATTGGCCATTTGGAATCTGACAATCACATGGTTTACTATGCCAGGAATGACAAATTGAAGAGGAATGGCATCACATGCATCATCATAAAGAACATTTCAAGATTTTTCTTGAAGTACAATGCTGTCTGACATAGGATAATATCCATACAACTACAAGGAAGACCAATTAATACAATTACTATCCAAATTTATGCAACAACCACTAAATCTAGCAATGATGAAATTGAAGAATTCTACCAATTTCTTCAAACTGACATTGATCAAACATACAATAAAAATGTATTGGGGAGAGAACAAACAAGATGGCGGATTGGGTGGACATATAGCAGAGAGCTCCGCCAACAACAACACAGAATAC
>NW_006408566.1:4869953-4872613 GCF_000296735.1 Chrysochloris asiatica
AGTGGGGACTCTTTCTTTCCCCCCACACTCTTAACTAAGCTCCCTCTTGAAACCTTGTAAGCCAGTCACTTCATGCCTTTATTGCCCGCTCATTTTAGATAGCCAATGTCTAAGTTGCCCATCCCTAAGTTGCACAGAGTGGATAGCATTGAACCTTGATTTGAAGACTCTCCCTCTCTGTTGGTTGGACAATACATTTTGTTGGTTTGGCTTTGTTATGATTTTCTTTTTTTTTTTTTTTTGGTATCTGTTCAATAGCCCCCCACTGTTTGCACACCTCCATTCTGGTGATAAGAGTGGGTGCCTGAGTGAGTGGACACCCCCTACCCACACCACTGGTGGGTTCTTCTGCCACACATGTGCACAGATATTCTCAGCCAAAGAGATGGCCCTGAAATGTTTTTTAATACGGAAAAGGCCAGGAAAATGATCATAAAATGTTTCAAAACACTTTACACTGGAGTTGAGAAAAACAAAGAAGTCAGGAAAGTGCTACAGGAACAATCAAAATGGATACAGTATTGGAAACAATTCAAAACCTACAAAAAGAGGTCCAAATGATCAATAATAGAATATCAGAAATAGACAATACAGTGAAAGGACAAAGGAGTAAAATAGAAGAGATGGAAGGCAGATATAGTGAGCTAGAAGACAAGTCTCTCAATACCACTAAGAAAAACAAAAAGAAAGAAGGATTTAAAAAATCTGAAGAAGGTCTAAGATTCATGTTAGACAACATGAAGAGGAATAACTTAAGAATTATTGGCATTCAAGAAAAGGAAGAATCACACAAATCCACAGAGGAAATACTTGAAGAACTGCTGGAAGAAAATTTCCCTAACATCCTGAAAAGTGAAAAGATAAACATTCAAGAAGCTCAACAAACCCCAGGAAGGATATACCCCAAAAGAAAATCACCGAGACATATCATAGTCAAGCTCTCCAAAATCAGAGATAAGGACAGAATCCTGAAAGCAGTTAGGGAAAAGAGATATGTTACATACAAAGGCAAGCAAAGCAGATTAAGCTCAGATCTCTCAGCAGAAACCATGCAAGCAGGAAGGCAATGCGGAAACATATAAAACCCTGAAAGAAAAACTGTCAACCAAAAATCCTTTATCCAGCAAAGCTATTAACCGAATACGACAGTGTAATCAAAACTTTCCAGGATAAACAGAAGCTAAGGGATTTTCCAAAGCCAACCCTGCACTAAAAAACATCCTAAAGGGAATTCTGTGGACTGAGAACCAACAAGAACAGACAACAACCAAGATTCACATACATGGCAGGACCTCCCAGAACTAAATCGACAGAAGGAAGAGTCAAGAACAAAACAAAACTCTAAGAACAAACTCAGAGAATCTGGGAGGTCAGTCTATGATCAAAACAATTACAATATAAAAGAAGTTAAACATGTAGGAACAGAGATCCAGTTGGTGAGAAGGTTAGATAGATTACAGGATAAAATAGACTGCACTAAATGGAAGGAACAGTTAATGGACTATAAGGTAACCTCAAAGAAAATTAACACTTCACAACATAGCAAGTAAATAAAAATCCAAGAAGAACATGGAAACATTAAAGCTATAAGGAACCTCTCAAGAAAGAACACATACAGCATGAACACAGCAAAGGAAGACACACAGAACAAAGGAAGCAGCAATACCACAAAAAAAAACAAAACAAAACATGGAGGAACAAACAAGATGGTGGATTGGGTGGAAGTGCAGTAAGGAGCTCCGTCAGCAACAACACAGAATACAGGACCAAGCAGACTCAGGGAATGGTCCCAGAACTCTGAACCACATATAAAGGAATATTTAAAAGGTTGGAAGGCTTAAAGCTAGGGGAATTTGTAGCAGAAGCAAGAAATCCATTGTTTTCTAATTCAAGATGCTCAGGAACTGACATCTTGGGTGAGACCAAGAGGAGGAAGGATCAGAGCAGCCACAGACACCTGACAGAACCTTGGAGATAAAGGTGTGGGCATTCTTTTCTTTTGGTATTTGTTCATCGGTCCCTTGCTGTCTGCGTACCTCCATTCTGGTGACTATAGTAGTACCTGAGCTAGTAGACGCCCCAGCCCCACCCTCGGAGGGTCATACTACACATGCGCACAAATCTCAAAATGTAAAGAGACAGTTTCCACTTAAAACCAAACGGTCACAGCTGGCCCTGAACTGTTTATAACTAGAAAAAAAGCCTGAACAGGGATTGTGGAGAGGGACAAAATAGGAAATAGGACAAAAATTAAATCCTAAGTTATGTCACAATGACCAACATTGGCATCTTGAAATTTCTCAAGAAGAAGAGTGAAAAAGGAAGCCCATTTCCTGATCACATCTACCTGGAGACAATCAGAAAGCATATAAAATACCAAAATACATACCCATCTAAGTATTAAGACCACCGATAAGGCCCCTGAATATGCCCAAAAAACAGAAGCAGATGGCCACATCTGCACATGTCCAGAAATGAGATAAAGTGACTGAGGCAAATGAGCTGGAAGTAGACCTACACTCCATACTGGAAGATGGTCAGGCTTTGGAAATGTCAGAGAAGGAAGTCAGAAAAATGATTATAAAATATATCAAAACACTATATAATGGAGTTGAGAAAAATAAGGAAGAAGTCAGGAAAGTGCTACAGGAACAATCAAA
>NW_006408566.1:4874654-4875833 GCF_000296735.1 Chrysochloris asiatica
ATGAAAGGAGATGGGGATAGCACTCATGTGGTACAATCATGAATAATTGTTTTCTGGACTGACTGTGAGGATTGGAAATGTAAAGGTAGACGTTTTGTAGCAAAAGGAGAGGAGTGATTGACTTTGCAGTCCTGGAGCAGAGGTCCCTGGGACCATTATGGGGAAGAGCGGAGTGCAGTTCGCTACCCAGAGAAATAGTGATGCCAGAGATGGAGGCAGAGACAAGGATGTGGAGAGATGGAGTGGCTGGGGACTCTAGACCCAGAGAGAGAGAGGGGGGCTGTGTGCTGACCACGAGGGGGCAGGCTTGGAGGGTATATCCTTTGGTTGGTTGATGATGCATGGAGGGGATCGTAACCATAGCAATGAAATGATATACGATAGGATGAATGTAAAGCTAATATTCTCCCATGTAAACTATCACATAATTCACAATAAAACATTTATTAAATGCAATTTAGCTTTTATAACATTATTATTTTTTTAAATGGGAAGATTTCACTACAGAGGGCACGACTTGATGAAAGTGTCATTTAGATAGTTGCTAGAAGGGAATTAGATGCAAAAGGCACATTCGAACTGGATGAAAAGGTCAATAAATAAGCATGCACCCAATTTAGACCAAGGTAGGAAGAAATTGGTTTTCTTTCCACTGTAAAAGATGAACTCTTTAATATGAGGGGGCTTCAAAAAATTCATGGAAAAACGGAATTAAAAGATAATGGAATTTTTCCATGAACTTTTTGAAGCCCCCTTGTATAGCCCACCTTTGCATTAATTTCCCCAACCCTACCCTCTCCACTACCAGTGGGGCAGCAAAGTAGAAATAGATCTAAATTTGGTTGTCCAATGACAGTAATACCACAGAAAGAACAGAATAAAAGCTGGAACATCTAAGGACAATTTGTTGTTGTTAAGGAAAATGTTGTTGTTGTTGAACAATACATCTGGTAAATTCCATGAAGAAAGTCAAAATTGTAAATGGATGAATTATGTTAAGGGGATGGTCATTTCCATTGACCTACCCGACAGTTTACCTCTTATATGTAATATGAACACTAATATGTATATTAAGCCAATCAGAAAGCATGATTTCATACTCTTAATTTCACCATATATTTATTGACATTGATCAAAGCATATTAATTGATTCTAAACTTCTGTGTGGCACTGTTGGAT
>NW_006408566.1:4885328-4889507 GCF_000296735.1 Chrysochloris asiatica
GAGAGTCAGTGAAAAAGGGGAAGACCCCAATGAGATGGACTGGCACAGTGGTAGCAGCAATAGGCTCAAGCATAGCAACAATTGTGAGGTTGGTGCATCACCAGGCGGTATTTTGCTTTGTTGTGCTTAAAGTTACTCTAAGTTGTTACTAACACAATGGCACCTAACACCTAACCTACAGGGCCAGGTTAAGGTGTAAAAGCTCATAGAACAGGCAATGTTTCATTCTGTTGTGAATAGGGGTGCTATGAGTCAGTACCAACTCAACAGCACCTAACCACCACCACAACAACAACAGTTTGAAGTTAGTCATTTCAAGAGAGCCAGAGCAAGACAACAGAGTAAAACAGATGAACTGAGCCAATTCTCTACAACAAAGATATGAGAGTCCAGATGAAGTAGATAAAGATGGTGACCCTGGAACCCTGAGCATCAGAAAATATCCAGAGAAGTAGATAGAATGCCAACTGGAAGGGGAAGCTGAACAGATGCAGTGAGACAGAAGAAAAGTAGGCAGACTGTGGGATGGTGTAGAGCAGCCATCTTGAGTTTTATGATCTGCTGTGGATATAGTGGCCTACAGGAATAGGACACGAATAGAGGTTGGTGGCAAAGGGGTGCAGCGCTCCCTTTTCTTGTGCCCCTTGATAGATAGGGTCATGGCCAGTCCCTGCCCTTGCCATCCCAGGGGCCAGTGGTATCCACTCTTGTACTACTTCTGCTCTGTCTGGAGTCAAGTGGCAGGCATAGCACCCCGTTTTCTGTAGGTGGGTGAACCTGCCCTGAACCATACTACACAGTGAACAGAGAACTAACTGCATTCTCACTTTTGGTCTCTACCACATCCATCAGGAAACAGGTGGTAAATGCCTGAGAATACACCAATATACCGTCATCAGCTAAATACAAACACAATACCACAGTGTCTCAGAAAAAACAATTTCAATTAACACAAAGAAACAAACAGACTGCTTCAAAAAAGTCACCAAAAGACAAAATCAGAAAATGTAACACCCAAAATGATATAGGAATTTCAAAGGATGCTAATTAGACAACTTCAACATATTGAAAAAAGGATTGAGAAAACTACAAATGAAATAAAGGAAAACAGACAAAACTACGGGAAAAAAGTGGGAAACAAATCGACAAAATAAATTTTAAAATGGGAACCATACTAAATCAGCGATTAGAAAACCAGAAGGTTAACACTAAAACTTCAGAAATAAATAATACCTGAACAGGCAAAAAAAACAGAATTGAATAAATGGAAAACCAAATTACTGAACTTGAAGAAAAATCTCTCAATATTCATTGGTGAAAAAAGAAAAAGAAAACCTAAGATTTATGTAGAACACTAGCAAGCTGAATGAGATAGGAATTCCTATCACACATAAGAACAAAAAGAGGAATTTTTTTTTTAAGTATAAAGAATATTTTCCAGTTGTAGGAAGAAAACTATCCTAACATCATGGAAGATGAGAAAATAGTCATTAAAGATGTTGAATGAACTCCAAACAAGATCGATCCCCCCAAAAACCACCAAGACATAATATAATCAAACTTTTCAAAATCAAGGAAAGAAGAATACAGAGAGCTTCTCAGGAAAAAAATGAAAAGTTACCTACAAAGGAGAACTAATACGACTAAGCTCTGATTTCTCACAAGTAACCATGCAGGCAATAAAAAAAATAGAATGGCATATATAAAACTCTGAAAGAAAAAAGTTGCCAACCAAGAATCATATACCCAGCAAAACTGTCCATAATAAAAATATGATGGCAAAATTAGGTCATGTTTAGGCAGACAGAAATTAAAAGAAATTAAAAAGAATTTGTAAAAAAACAGATCAACCTTACAAAAAAATAAATAAAAACTTGCTTAAATACATAATACTAAATACTAAAAATATTTTTTTAAATACTAAATTTGGAAAGGGAATCAACAACAGTAGACAACAACCTGAAACTAACATATATGACAACAACACAAATATAGAAATATTCAGAGTAAAACAGATCTGTAAGACTAAAAAGAAAGAATCAGAGATACAATTGTAACAGCAAGCAAAAACATGACGTAAAAAAAGAATAATCCAGTTACAGAACTTCCGAAAAGAGGAAATCAAATAGGTTTCAAGACAATAAATAAATAAAAACTACACAAAATCTTATTACTAGCCCTAGCCCAACCCTTACCCCTAACTAACACTAACCATCATCCTAACAAGAACCCTAACAATAAATGAAGTCTTTGGCCTAGCCAGGCCCTAGCCATAGTTCCAGTCCCAACGCTTATTCCTTACCCATGCACCCACCCCCAAAAAACTAATTTAATTAATTAAGTTAGTCATTTCGAGTCAGAAGGAAGAGTATTTGGAAGCCCAATTGCAGCAACAGATTTAAACCACATTCACCAGTCCAGTTTGTTAATAATGAAACTAATACATTGGTCCCCGTCTATTGACATCTTTATTTCTCTCTTGGATCTTAACTCACAGAGAGAGAAGAAATGTGATCTAATGCCACTTTGATCTTTAATAGATTTCAACCACCAGTCGCTCCCAAGACTATCTCTTGGTCCTGACCCTGATCCTTATTTTCAACTGTCTTTCTTACCCATCCCAAATTTCTCTTACAGTATTTTTGTTTGATTTTTAAATCTTAATTTGAAGCATGATTTTTGAAGTTGCAAAGTATATTATTCCCTTTAGGTTCAAAGTTATTAACCATCTAATTAACAATTAGATAATTGATATAGATTATAAAAATGAAGAAACTCAGGATTGGAATGATGTGTTGTTGTTATTGTTAAGTGCCATCAAGTCAATGCTGACTCATAGCAACCCTTTACAGGGTTTCTGAGGAGCATCTGGTGGGTTTAAATTGCTGACCTTGTGGTTAGCAGTCCAGCACTTATCCTACAGCACCACACCAGGATTCCAGGATGATCTAAGAATCATTTTTTCAATGTTCTTGTCCTTCAAAGTAGCACCGATTTCCACCCAACTGCTGAAAGAGACAAGATTGGCAAGCCTCTCCAGAACTTGAATTGGAAAGCCATAACCAAGAACTTGCTCTTGTCTTTTTCTAAATGTTTACAGCTCTTTCATCATCCCAAGAGAAACTCCAGTGACTTCATAATTGTCCCAATGGGGAGAGTGCAAAATTCATCTCCTAAGTGAAGGGAACCACAGAAAATGCAGGAGTGAGGCGCTCTGGTAACGCAGTGGTTACGAATTGGGCTGTGAATCGGAAGGTCAGCAGTTCGAATCTACCAGCTGTTCTGCGGGAGAAAGATGAGACTTTATGCTCCCGTAAAGATTTACAGCCTTGGAAACCCTGTACAGGGCTCGCTATGAGTCGGAACCGACTCCACGGCACACAACGTAAGGTCTCCTCTGGGTCCCATTACCCTCAAAGATAATATAAATTCCACCAAAACAACTTCACTTCCCTCCTATCAGAGCCTTTCAGCCTTAGGGAGGTACAAGCAAACTCAGTTCCAACTCTTCTGAAAGGACGGGAAGTTGAAAGTGCACTAACCAGTCAGGTCAGAATTTGATATCACTGTTGAACCCTTCAATCTCAGGAAGGGGAAGTCAAGCCCAATTCCAGCCCTGCTGGGGAGGGTAGGAGAGGAGAGAGTGCACTGACCAACCAAGTAAAGTTTTCTAACTTTGGCCATAGGCCAATAATCTTGCAGCATGCTGTACTCTGGCTCCAAATATCTAAAGCAGATTAAGGATGGACAGTCAGAGCCTGATTGTGACAATGCATAAACCCAAACCCAATGCCTCAGAATCAATGCAGACTGGTATTGACCCAATCGAATAAAGAACTTCTCCCCTATAGTTTCCAAAGCAGTACATAAACAGACTACCACATTTTCCTCCCAGAGAGCAGCTATTGGGTCCTGATTGCTGACCTTCAGGTTATCAGCCAAGTGCTTAACCACCGTGCCACCAGGGCTCCTTTGAGAATGCATGGCTTGGGTTAAAATCTTGAGTTGGCATAAGGATAAAATGAAGCAATTAGGTGAAGTACCACATTGTCACTAATAGGCAAGGTGAATTTATGCAAATAAATTGACTTTTTAAAAAAATAATACTTAAACTCAATATAGTTTATTTTTTTAAGTTTTTATTGTGATTTGAGTGAAAGTTTACAGGGCAGATCATCA
>NW_006408566.1:4893652-4931307 GCF_000296735.1 Chrysochloris asiatica
AGATGGATTGGCAAAGTGGCAGCATCAATGGGGCTCAAGTGTGGCAACGATAGTGAGGTTGGCCCAGGATCAGGTAGTGTCTCATTCTGTTGTGTATAAGGTTGCTATGAGTTGATACCAACTTGATGGCACCTAACAACAACAAATGGCTAATGATCATGAACATTTCTTCGTATCTTAATTGGCTGCCCAAATCTCTTCCTTGTTGAAGTGTCTTTCATGTCCTGTGCCCATTTTTTCATTGGGTTACTTGTCTTTTTCTTGTAGAGATATAGTTTCCTATAGATTTTAGAAATTAGTCCCTTTCCTAATATGTCACTGCAAAAGATTTCTTCCCATTCTGTGGGCTCCCTTTTTTTACTCTTTTGGTGAAATTCTTTGACGCACATAAGTTTCTAATTTTCAGAATGTCCCAATCATTTATTTAGCCTTCTTTTGTTTGTGTAATTTTCACGATGTTTGGTAGTCTGTGTGCTCCCTAATAAATTGACTTTTAAACTATATGTTGTTCTTGTTAGGTGCCATCATGTCAAATCTGACCTAGCAACCTTATACACAAGAGAATAAAACACTGACTGGTTCTATGCCATCCTCACAATTATTGTTAAGATTGAGCCCATTGCTGCTACCACTGTGCCAGTCCATCTCATTGGGGATCTTCCTCTTTTTCACTGACCCTCCACTTTACCAACCATGATGTCCTTCTTCAGTGACTGGTCCCTCCTGATAACATGTCGGAAGTATGAGAGACAAAGTCTTGCCTTCCCTGCTTCTAAGGAGCATCTGGCTGTATGTCTTCCAATACAGATTGGCTTGTTCTTTGGGCAGTCCATAGAACTTTTAATAGTCTTCTCCAGTACAATAATTCAAAAGCATCACTTCTTCTGTGGTCTTCATTATTCACTGCCAAACTTTCATATACATATGAGACTATCAAAAATACCATGTTTTGGGTCAAGCTCACCTTAGTCCTCAAACTTTGCTTTGAACACTATAAGAGGTCTTGTGCAATAATGCAATATGTCATTTAATTTATTGACTGCTGCTTTCATGAGTGTTAATGGTGGATCCAAACAAAATGAAATCTTTTTCAATTTCAATCTTTTCTTCTTTTATCATGATGTTATTTATTTCTCCAGTGGTGAGAATTCTTGTTTTCTTCACATTGAGGTGAAACCCATACCAAACGCTGTGGTCTATGATCTTCATCAGTAAGTATTTTAAGTCCTCTTAATTTTCATCAAACAAAGTTGTATCATTTGCATATCACAGATTGTTAGTGAGTCTTCTTCCAACCCTAACAGTACATTCTTCTTCATATACTCCAGCTTCTTGAATTATTTGCTTGGCATACAGATGGAATAAGTATGCTGAAAGAATACTACCCTGGTGTACACTTTTCCTAATTTTAAACTATTCACTGTCTACTTGTTCTGTTTGAATGACGACCTCTTGGTCTATGTACAAGCTCCTCATGAGCACAATTAACTTTCTGGAATACTCATTCTTCACAATGTTGTCCGTAGCTGCTCATGATCCACACAGTAAAAAGCCTTTGCATGGTCTATAAAGCACAGGTTAACACCTTTCTAGTATTCCCTGCTTTCACCCAAGATCCATCTGATGTCAGCAATGATATCCCTCATTCCACATCTTCATCTAAATCTAGCTTGAACCTCTTGACAGTTCCCCGTCAATGTACTTTTACAACTGTTTTGATCATATTTAGCCTAATTTTACCTGCATGTGATATTAATGATAGTGTCCAATGATTTCTGCATTCTGTTGGGTCATCTCTCTTTAGAATGGGAACACATATGAATCTCTTTCCATCAGCCAAGTAGCTGTCTTTAAAACTTCATAGTGTAGATGAGCGAGTGCCTCCAGTGCTGCATCAGTTTATTGAAAGATTTATATTTGTATTCCATCAGTTCCCCATCCTTATTCTTTGCCAATGTCTGCAGTGCATCCTGGACTTCTCCCTTCAATATCATTGGCTTCTGATCATATTCTAGCTCTTGAAATGGTTCAACATTATCCACTTCTTTTTTATACAGTGACTCTTTGTATTCCTTCCATCTTTTTTTTTTTTTTTTTTTGGTGCTTTCTGCATTATTTAATATTTTTCCTATATTAACCTCCAATATTGCAATTCAAGGTTTGAATTTTTTCATCAGCTCTTTCAGCTTGACAAATGATAAGCATGTTCTTCCCTTACAGTTTTCCAACTCCAAGCCTTTGCACATTTCATTATAATATTTGACTTTGTCTTCTAGAGCTGACCTTTGAAATTTTCTGTTTACCTTTTTTACCTCCTCTTTTCTTCCATTTGCTTTAACGTATCTGCACTGGACAGCAAGTTTCAGAGTCTCTTCTGACATCCATTTTGGTCTTTTCCTTCTTTCTTGTCTTTTTAACAACCTTTTGCATTATTCCTGCATGATGTTTTTGATGTCGTCTCACAACTCTTCTGATCTTCCATCATTAGTACCTAATGCATCAAGTCTGTTCTTGAGATAATCTGTAAATTCAGATTAGATATGTTCAAGGTCAAATTTTGACACTTACGGAGTTGTTTTAATTTTCTTCAGCTTCAGTCTGAACTTGCATATGAGCAGTTGATGGTCTGTTGCAAAATCTGCCTCTGGTGTTGTTTTGAATGATGATATAGTGCTTTTACCACTTCCCATATATGTAGTTAATTTGAGTTCTGGGTATGCCATCTGGAGAAGTCCATGTGAGTATTCTTTTTTTATGTTGTTTAAAAAAGATATTTGCAATTAATAAGTCATTGATCTTGCAAAAATCTGTCATTCAATCTCTATCATTGTGGCTATCACAAAAGCCTTATTTTACAACTACTGATCCTTCCTCTTTGTTTCCAACCTTTGCATTCCAATCACCAGTAATTATCAATGCATCTTGATTACCTGTTTGATAAATTTCAGACTGAAGAAATTAGTAGAATTATTTAATTTCACTATCACTGGCTTTAGTGATTGGTGCACAAATTTGAATTGTAGTGATATTAACTCATCTTCTTTGGAGACATATGGACATTATCCTATCACAGACATCATTATACTTCAAGATGGTCATGGTGGTGTGCCATGGAGTCAGTTCCAACACATAGAAATCCTTCCTTTACGGATACAGAAAGCCTCATCTTTCTCCCATGGAATGGCTGGTAGTTTCAAACTGCTGACCTGAAGTTAGCAGTCTGACTCATAACCACTACACTACTAGAGCTCCTTATACTTCAAGGTCAATCTTGAAATATTCTTTTTGATGATGAATGCAACCCCATTCATCTTCAGTTTGTCATTCCTGGTATAGTAAACCATATGATTGTCAGATTTAAAATGACCATTATCAGTCTATTCCAACTCACTAATACCTAAGTTCTTGATCTTTATGAGTTCCATTTCACTTTTGACAACTTTCAACTTTCCTAGATTCATACTTAGAACAGCCCATGTTCTGATTTTTAATGGCTGTTTATAGCTATTTCTCTTCATATTGAATTGCACCCCATCAGTAAATGAAGGTCCCAAAAAATATCTCCATTCACATCATCATGGTCAACACTACTTTGAGGAGGCAGCTCTTCACAATCAAATTTTGAGTGCCTTCCAACATGAAGGGCTCATTATCTGGCATTGTATCTTAAAATATGCTTGTGCTATTCATCATGTTTCAGTAATTAATACTCTGAGTCTCACAGTTTCGACTGGTGTTTATAAGATTTTGAGTGACTAGACATTCAGAAATCATCCACCTCTCCTTCTTCTTAGTCTGTCTCAGTCTGGAAGCTCATCTGAAACCTGTCCACCATGGGTGACCTGCTGGTATGTAAAATGCTGGTGGAATAAACTCCAGCATCACAGCAACACATAAGCCATCATAGAGTGACAAACTGACAGATGAGTGGTGGTTTAAATTATATGTATTTTATTTTTATCATAGTCAGTCTAGGAAATACAGTATATATTTTGTTGCAATCTCCTTCGGGCTAATACTGAATTAAATCTAGTAAAATATAGCAAGTTTGATCCAATTTAGCTGCACTTTCTTCTTCTTTCTTTGTGCTATTATCATCTATATTGAATATATATACATAATAATACAATACACTATCATAATCATTGCTTTATAGAATCTATGTTTTTAAAACAAATTTTGAAAAGAAAAGAAAAAAATAAATATTTATACTGTCTATTATATTTGCTATTTCAAATGTTCCTCATTTCTTCCCCTGGAAGTTACTGTCTAGCCTCATTTCCTTTCAGCCTGAAGAACTCCCTATAGTATCTCTTGTATGGTAGATCTTCTAATATCAAATTCTGTCAGTCTTCATTTAGTTAGGAAAGCATTCTGTCTTTATTTCTTAAGGATGGTTTTGACGGATATATAATTCTTGGCTGATGTTTTCTTTTTCTTTCAACACTTCGAATATGTAATTCCTTTGCATTAAAAAAAAAAAAGTATGTGTGTAGTTTCAGTGAAAGTTTACATAGCAGTTTAGATTCCCATTCAACAATTTCTACACAAGCTGTTTAATGACATTGGTTACATATTTCACAATATGTGAACATTCTCATAATTTTTATTCTGGTAGTTCTGTTTACACTGATCTAGTTTCCTTACCCTCTTACATTCTCAACTTTGTTTTAAAGCAATTATTGAACATTTGATCTCATATATATGATTTTTTTAAAAGGGGCCCAGTATTTATAGGTGATACTCATTATTTCTTTAAACAATTTTTTATTTAGCTAAAATGTAATTACATGAATTATTTTTCTGGTTCAAGATTTGAAGAATATCCCAGTTCTCCAGTCTCAACCAGTTGAATAAGTCAGGTTTGTTTGTTGTTGTTGTTTATAAATTTCATGTTATGTTCCACGTTTTTCTTTCATTCTATGAAGGTCCATCTACTATACCCTGATTAGGATGGTCAGTAGTAGTAGCAAGGCACCATCTAGTTCTTCTTCCATTGGCTCAGGGCTGTAACTTGACCAAGGACAGTAACTTAAGTAAGGATGAGCAACCTATCCTGCTCATGACTCATTAAGATGACAAACATAACGCAATAATCTTTAACATATCCTAATCCTGCCTGCTTAACCATAGGCAGAGGCTGGGATTTACAGCACACCACAAAATGGAGGATCATATTGGAAGGCATAATGGCATAGCCAAGTTGACAAGGACTTTTGGGGAAATGCACTTTGATCCATGACAGACAGTAATATAATCAGATTAAAATATATTTTAAAGAAAGAACCAGACAAAACAAGCATTCAAAAGTACAGATCCAAAATAAGAAAAAGATTAACTGTGTTCTAAAATGAGATGGACAAAAGCAATTTATCAATTTTACTGTTTTAAAGGAGTGGACTGGACAAGTGTAAAAAATGCATTTAAAAACTATTACCATATAAATTCATATTTACAGGAAAATAAAATAGAAACACAAGGCTGCATATAAAATAGGAAGTCATAACTAGAGTCATTTTGGAGACATTATGCTAAAATCAGTCAGATATGAATTGAAACCCAGGACCCCCTGTAAAATAGTTCATGATCTTAAGCAAGTGACAAGCTCTGTACTTTTACCTTATTTCTAAAATAGAAGCAATGCCACCTACTTTAACTATCTGATTATCCCATATATTATCAATTATTCACTACTTTCTTCCTTGGAAAGCTAAATAAGAATACAAAATTATACCCTAGACTAGGCCTCTGCCTATCTAGCATATATAGTGACATTATTTGCCATAAAAGGTAAACAAAAGGCAGACAAGAAAGTCCATGAATCTCAGGTCCACCATGGAGGGACATCAACAAAGGAACAGAGAGGGAAATTTTATAGCAGAAAACATTTCCAGATGGAACACACCAGGGTCCTCAATTTGTGTATACATCTATTATTGTTCTTCTTCTTAAGTGCTGTCAAGTCAGTTCTGACTCATAGTGACCCTGTACAGGGATTCCTACAAGCATCTGATGAGTGCAAAACCACAGATCTTGCCGTTCAAACTGACCTTTTGGTCCAGTGTTTTATCCCACAGTGCCACACCAGGATAAGACAATGATGAAGATTAGGGGCTTTTCAGTCAACCATGGTTATAACCCTGGCTTCATCATCTACTAATTAGCTTTGTGACCAAGGAAAGTTACCTATCTTCTCTGTGCTTCAAATTCATCAGTTTTTAAAGTACAGAAGTAATGTCTATCTCATTGGATAGTTGTAAGGATTAAGTTGTAAGGATATTATATCTTCTGTATAATATGTTTATCACAATGTCTGGCACAAAATATATGCTCAGTAAATGCTAGTTAGTGATCATATTATTAGTAATAATAACAATATAATTTACTGATGAAGGTCAAATACTACAGCTTTCTGTGTGGATTACATCTGAACCTGAAGAAACTGACAATGCTCACAAATAAACAACATCATGATAAACGAGAAAGAAATTGAAGTTGTCAAAGATTTCATCCTACTTGGATGCACAATCAACTTCCATAGCAACAGTAGTCAAAAAATCAAACTACAGTTTGCCCTGGGGAATCTGAAAAGAGCTTTTAAACTTTTCAAAATCAAAGATGTCACTTGATGACTCAGGTGCATCTGACCCAAGCCACTGTTTTTTTCAAATATTTTTGTCCCATATTTTCTCTCCTTTCCTTTTTGGGACTATGATTACACATAGGCTAGACCACTTGACATTGCCCTCTGCCTTTGTACATTGATACTGCATCATTTTTTTCTCTCTCTTTTCTCTGTGTTCTTCATTTTGAATAATTTCGATTGACCTGTTTTCAAGTACACTGATCCTTTGTTCTGAAATGTTCATTCTGCTGTTAAACTCAGATCTTTTTTTTTTTAATTTCATATATTGTACCGTCAGTTCTAGAATTTTAACTTGGTTCTTCATAGTTCTTTCTGCTGAGATAATCCATATGTTCAACTATTCTTTCCATCTTCTTTATGAATCTTTAAACACATTCCTAATAGCTATTTTAAGTTTCTTGTCTGCTAGTTCCAATATTTGGATTATCTATGAGCCTCCTATTGATGATTCTTGCCTTGTTTTTTTTCACATGTCTTAAAATGATCTATCCAGAGATCATTTATCCAATTGTCTCTTTCACTCAATAAGTGAGCAAAAACTCTGAGTAATCTACATAGCCAATCTATCAACAAATCTTATTAAGCCTAAATCCAAAATATATTCTGAATTTTTCCATGCACTTCTCCACTATCACCACTTCAGAAACCCGCATACATACAGTAATCCATTCCATACACAGAATCTCAAGTGCACTTTTAAGATCAAACATGGCAATCTTCTGCATTAGCCTCTAGTAGCTTTCAATACCTTACAAAGAAAATCAAAACACAGTATTTTGTTCCTGAGAGCTATATGATCCAACTAACTGTTTTCCTGGCAGATTCACTCACTATACTTCTTTCTCTTTAACAAAAGAATACTTTTCTTTGCCTGAAAAGCTCCTACCCCATATTGTCACAGGTACCAGCACAAAGGTTAGATCCTCCGATAAATCTTCTCTGAGCACTTAGTCCAAAGTAGCTGCCTAGTCATTCTGTTATTTCACCTGGGCACTGGACTGCTAGCCACAAAGTCAGCAGTTCAAACTCACCAGCTACTCTTTGGAAACCCTATGTAGGGTCTCTATAAGTTGGAACTGACTTGATGGGATTTAACAACATCAAATCTGTCGCCTAATATTGAACACTAGCTGACATTTCTGGTTTATTCAATGAATCATGATCTTTCACACCACACTTGTCTCTCTCATTCACCCTAGGACTCCAGTATCAAGAATAATGGAAGGTACCTAAAAGATGTTTAATAAATATTTGTGAAATGTCTATAACTGAATAAATTCACCTCAACATCTTTAAAAAGGGAAATCAACTACAGACCTTAGAATATTGTCACTGAACATGTAAGTCACTTATAACCTCCTCACCACTAAGTAGGTCCTGCCAGTGGCTGAGAAGCTGTAGTTAAACCCATGATAAAAGTTCTGGGTTTTCTTTCAGAGAGATGAATATAGAAAGCATATGCAGGATAGGTCAGAGGGACAAAGGCAAGAGCCAAAGTCATTGGTTAGATGTCTATTTTGTCCATGCAGGCTTGAAGTAATAATGCCTGAGCTTGCTAGTTGCCACTAAGTTGATTCCTACTTATGAATATCCCATGTGTGCAAAATCAGACTACTTCATAGGGTTTTCAGTGACTCTGATCTCCTAGAAGCAGATCACCAAGCCTGTCTTCTGAGGTGCATCTGTGTGGTTTTGAATCACCAGGCTTTCAGCTAGTTGGTGAGTATATAATCATTTGTCCCACACAGGAAAGTCGAAACTAGTGGCAGATAAAGGAAGGAACAGATGCAGACGATTGTCATGGGAGAAATAAGAGTGGAAGGCTGATTAGATTTACCAAGGGAGCCACAAGGTTGGAGTCCGGTGAGCTCAAAATCTTGATAATGATCTTCTGTCCACTAAGAAGTCTGCTCTATGTAAATGACAAGCTGCTTGATTTAAAAAGAAATATAAATTCATAAATTGATACAGCAGAATATTTCTTTTAAATTTGACTTCCCATTTACATGATAATTATAGAAATTTTTCATTCTTTTAGAAGAACAATTTGATATCGGTGAACATATCAATTAAGAATTTTTTTATTACAGTTTTTGTTTTTTAAACTTTTTATCATAAATTAAGTGGAGATTTACAGAGCAAATCATCAGTGTTTGCATTCTACAAATCATACACTTCGTTTCATCTCAATTGCAATCTTCTCAAAGTAGCTTCACCTATCTAACGTCCTTCTGGTGTTTTTTGTTTCCATTCTTCCTTCATACCCCACCCTTCTGAATTTTGTCCTTAGGTAAATGTTGCCATTTTGATCTTGAATGATTGTCCATTCTATGATGTGCATACCTCATAAGTGTTATTGTTCACCTTCTATATCTGTCTATTGCTTGACTGGAAATTACACCACAGTTCCAAACCTGAAGGGTGCCCAAGACCATCGTCTCAGGATTCCACCAGTATGTCGATTAAAAATTTCAGAGTAATTGATTTGTATACAATTAAAAACAATAGTTGAATATTTTTAGCCTTGTTAACACTTTGATGGGTTGACTGAATTTTTTTTTACTTTACCTGTAGTTGATGTGCACATTCCTTTTCTATTTCTTTTGTACCAAATCAGCATAAATTTAACACAAACTCAGTTCTGTAGGTCAGAAGGCTAGTACAATTCTCAGTGAGCTAAAATTGAAGTGTCAGCCGAACTGCCTTCTTTATGGAAACTCAAGGGGAAAAGCAAGTCCCAGTGTGATCCAAATTGTTTGCACGCTATGAAGCTCAGTTATACCCTGTTACATATGAGCTAGTCATGAGTTGGAATCAACTTGACAACAGTGGGTTAGGGGAGAATCACTTTCCTTGATGTTTCTAATTTCTACAAGCCACCACATTCATTAACTCATGGCCCCTTATTCTATCTTTAAAGTCAACGATGTTGCATCTCTTGAACAGTTCTTCAGTCATCAAATCTTTCAAACCACAGCTTGAAAAGTTTCTCTGCTTTCAAAGACCTCTGTATTACACTAAGCCCACCCAGGTACTATGGAATAATCTCTCCATCTCTAGACCTTTAACTTAGTCACAACTGCAATATCCCTTCTTTCGTGTCAGATAATATATTTATGGGGCTAATGATTGGGTTTGGGACATCTTTGGACACCCATGAGTCCACCTACCAAATGAGGCATCCAATATTCACTATTTTTACCTATAAACCTTATATTTAAGTGTTGCTTAACATTTAAATGATGAATATAGACAAAGGAGAGACCAACTACTTCAAAATATTTATTCACTGAAAACCTTATGAATAGCAATGGAACACTGTCAGCACCAGACTACTGAATACTGAAATATGATGAATAACACCAGAATATTGTCAAATATAGAGCCGAAAGATGAGTCCTCAGGTTGAAAGGCACTCAACATACAACTGGGGAAGATCTACCTCCTCAAAGTAGAGTTGACCATGATGACACAAATGGAATAAATCCTTCAAGACCTTTATTTGTTGATGGGACACAACTCAAAATGCAGAGAAATAGCTGTAAGCATCCATTAATAATAAGAACATGGAACGTAAGAAGCATGAATCTAGGAAAATTGGAAATTGTCAAAAAAGAAAAGGAACACATAAAGATTGATATCCTAGGCATTAGTGAGCTGAAATGGACTGGCACTGGTCATTTTCAATCTGAAAGTCACATGGTTTACTACGCAAGGAATGAAAAATTGAAGAGAAATGGTGTCACATTCATTAAAAAGAACATACCAAGATCTGTCTTGATGTGCAATGCTATCTGTGGCAGGATAATATTCATATACCACAAGAAAGACCAGTAAATGCCATTCTTTTTCAAATTTATACACCAACAATTAAATCCAGTGATGATGAAATTGAAGATTTGGTGTGGCGTTATGTGATAGTGCACTAGACTGCAAGGTCAGTTTGAACTGCAAGGTTGGCAGTTCAAATTTACCAGCTATTCCTTGGAAACTCTATACAGGGTCACTATGGGTTGGAATAGACTTGACAGCACTTAACAACAACACTAGCTTCTTCAGTGTGAAATTGATCAAACAGACAATCAAGATGTATTGATAATTACTGGTGACTGGAATGCAAAGTTTGGAAACAAAGAGGAAGGATTAGTAGTTGGATAATATGGCCTTGGTGATAGAAGTAAATGCTTAAGTTCCATGATCTAATTTGGCAAGACCAAATTCTTCATTGCAAATACCTTTTGTAAACAACATAAAAAACGACTTTACACAGGGACTTTATCAGATGGAATACAGAAATCAAACAGACTGACTGCATCTGTGGAAAGAGACAACAGAAAAATTTCATCTCATCAGTCAAAACAAGGCCAGGGGCAGACTGTGTAACAGACTGTTAATTGCTCATATGCAAGTTCAGGCAGAAACTGAAGAAAAAGTTTTTAAAGTCCACAAGATACAAATTATGACCTTGAATATATCCCACCTGAATTTAGAGATCATCTGAAGAACAGATTTGGTGAATTAGACAATAAAGACTCAGTCCAGAAGAGTTTTGGGATGACATCAACACATCATACAGGAAGAAAGCAAAAATTCACTAACAGGACAAGAAAGAAGGAAAAGACTAAAATGGATGTCAGAAGAGACCTTGAAACTTGCTCTCCTGCATAGAGATTCTAAAGCAAATGGAAAAAATGAGGAGGTAAAAGAGCTGGAGAGAAAATTTCAAAGGCAGCTCAATAAGACAAAGTCAAATATCATAACAAAATACGCAAAGGTCTGAAGTTAGAAAATGAACAGGGAAGAACACACTTAGCATTTCTCAAGCTGAAAGAACTGAAGAAGCCATTTAAGCCTCAACTTGCAATACTTAAGGATTCTATGGACAAAATATTTAATGATGCAGAAAGCATTAAAAGAAGATGGAAAGAACACCCACACTTGCAGATGATACCCACTTGACCTGGCTTCAATGACTGGATGAACAGAACTCAACACGAAGAAGAAAGAAGAGGAATAAAGCGTCATCTGATACAATTTGATAAACCTGACCTGCACCCATAAATACAGTAGCACAAAAGAGGAAACAAATCCCTGCTGCAAGAATTATTCCCACTCCTTCCACACAAAGAGTAGACAGGGATGGGCAACTTGGACATTGGCTACCCAAAATGGGGAGAGGGATACAAAGGTACGAAGTGACTGGCTTACAAGCTTTTGAGAGGAAACCTAGATCCGAAGGGCATGGAGGAAGGTAGAGTCTCCAGAAAATAGTATCCAGCCTGTCCAGGAAGTGCTGATGAAATGAAATTGTGATGCAATAGTGAAGAATTGTTATCAGGACTGATTGTGAGAATTGGAAATGTAAAGGTGGATATTTTATAGCAAGAAGGGAAGTGACTAACTTTTCAGTATAGGAGCGGAGGGCCATGGGACCATCAATGGAGAAGAGCAGACAGTGGGACCCTACCCAGAGAAGCAGTGAGGCCTGAGATGGAGGCAGAGAAGATGACGTGAAGAGATGGAGTTGCTGGGGACTTGAGATCCAGAGAGGGAAAGGGGCTGTGTGCTTAGGACCGAGGGGGGGGAGGGCAGGCTTGCAGGGTATACCCTTCAGTTGGGTGATGATGTATGGACGGGATGGTAACGATGGCAATGAAATGATGTATGATAGAATGAATGTAAAACTAATGTTCTCCTATGTAAACTATCACACAATACACAATAGAACATTTATTGAAAAAAAAAAAAAAGAAGAAGAAGAAGAAGAAGAAGATGGAAGGAGTACACACAGTCACTGTACCAAAAAAGAAATGGTCAATGTTCAACGATTTCAAGAGGTAGCAGATGATCAAATGTCAATGATACTGAAGGAAGAAGTCCAAGGTGCACTGAAGGCACTGGCAAAGAACAAAGCTTGGAACTTGATGGAATGCAAATTGAAATCTTTCAACAAACTGATGAAGCACAGGAGGCACTCACTCATCTATGCCGAGAAATTTGGAAGACAACTATCTAGGCAACTGACTAGAAGAGATCCATATTTGTGCCCATTCTAAAGAGAGGTGACCAAACAGAACGCAGAAATCAGATAATATCATTAATATCGCATGCAAGTAAAATTTTGCTAAAAATAATTTAAAATGACTACAACCATATACATATAGAAAACTTTCAGAGGTCAAGCTGGATTCAGAATAACACATGGAATGAGGGATATCATTGCTGACATCAGATGTATCTTGGCTGAAACCAGAGAATAACAGAGAGATGTTTACTTGTGCTTTATTGGCTATGCAAAGACTTTTGAATGTGTGGAGTATGACAAGTTATGGACAACATGGTGGAGAATTAATATTCTGGAACACTTAGTTGTGCTCACGAGGAAACTGTACATAGACCAAGAGGTAGTTGTTCAAACAAAACAAGAGAACACCAAGTGATTTAAAATTAGAAAATGTGTGTGCCAGGGTTGTATTCTTTCACCATGCTTATTCAATCTGTATGCTGAGCACATATTCCAAAAAGATAGATTATATGAAGAAAAATGTGGCATCAGGATTGGAGGAAGACTCATTAACAATCTGAGCTATGCAGATGATACAACTTTTCTTGCTAAAAGAGAAAATCAAAGACCACAGCCTTTGGTATGGCTTGCACCTCAATGTAAAGAAAGCAAAAATCCTTACCACTGGATCAATAAACAACATCCATATAAGTGGAGAAAACATTGCAGTTTTCAAAGACTTCATTTTGCTTAAATCCACCATTAATACTCATGAACGCAGCAGCCAGTAAATTAAACGATGTATTGCATTATTGCACAAGACCTCTTTAAAGTGTTGAAGAGCAAAGATGTCAGCTTGAGGACTAAGGTGAGTCTGACCCAAGCCATGGTATTTTCAGTAACCTCATATTAAAGTGAAATTTGGACAGTGAATAAGGAAGACCGTAGAAGAATTGATGCATTTGAGTTATCATGTTGAAGGAGACTATTAAAGGTACCATGGACTGTCCAAAGAACAAACCAATCTGTGTTGGAAGATTGAAAGGGATAAAGTGAAAGGGATGAAGCCTACCACAGTGTTCCTATCTGCATGTTCATGCCTGTGCTGTACAGGTTGTTAAGTGTTTTAATATGATTCCTGCATTCAACAACAAAAAAAGAAAGAAATTGAAAATACCTTCTGGAGTTTATATATTGATAAAGGAAACAGAATAAACAAGATGTTGTTGTTGTTATATGCTGTGGAGTCAGTTCCAACTCATAGCGACCCTGCACAGGGTTTCCGAGGCTGTAAATCTTTACAGGAGCAGAAAGTCACATCTTTCTCCCGCAGAACAGCTGGTAGTTTTGAACTGCTGACCGTGAGACTAGCAGCCCGATTCGTAACCACTACGCGATGTATAAATTAAATATGTGTATGTGTCATAATAAGTATGACTGGACTGTGAACTACAAGGTCAGCAGCAGTTCGAGCTCACCAGCCACTCTTTGAGAGAAAGATGAGGTTTTCTGCTCCTGTAAAGGATCTAAAGCCTCAGAAACTCTATGCAGTATCACTGAGTCAAAACTGACTCCAAAACAATACACTACATAACTATGTTGTTGTTAAGTGCTGTCAAGTCAGTTCCGACCCATAGTGACACTATGTAGGGTTTCCGAAGAGCAGCTGATGAGCTTGAACCACCAGCCCTGCAGTTCAAAGTGACGTTGCAGTCTAGCGCATTAATCCACAGTACCATACCAGATCGCCATATAATTATAGGCAAAGTAAAAAAATCAGTCAAGTCATACAGTGTTAAAAAGACTAAGGAAGGAGGACAGAAAGTGCCAAGTTTAAGAAGGTGGTCAGGAAAGTGTAATGAGAAGAACACATTGAACAGAAAACCTGGAAGAGGTGAGGTAGTGACTACTGTGGGCATTGGGAACAGTAGCAAGGCAAAGGCTTTAGCAGGGAGCAGGCCTGACTTGACCTGGTTTATTGGATTGAATTGTGCCCCCAAAATAATGTGTTGTAGTCCTAATCCCCAGTCCCGTGTGAACTTGCTTTGAAACAGTCTTTGAAGACGTTATCAGTTAGCATGACGTCATACTGGCACAGAGGGTTAACTCAGATACTGAATGGTAGTTGGTTACAATCTTCCCAGATGTGTCTCAAAAGGAAAGTCTGACATTGTACTTTCTAAATATCACAGCCATTGGAAACGCTATAGATCACAGTTTTACTCTGATACACTTGGGGTTGTCAAGAGTTGGAAACTACTTAATAGCAACTAGTTGGTTAGGGATTTTGCTAGTCTGTGTTCAGCATAATTCCTTAGTATCCTCCTAATCAACAGTGACTTCTTTCTTCATGATAAGAGTGGTGGCTCTTTCCTCAATGACTAAGGGGCTCCAATTCTATGGGGCAGGGGCAGTAATTAGTTTGTGATGCTAATATGTGGTGTCCAAAGAGTTGTAAAACCCTGAGCTGAATCCCCTAATCCCAAACACATACATAGACACTATGTCCTGTCCTGTCCCACCAATTCAATACAACCATAGTCTAGCCAAGTTGACCCATGAGATGAACCATCACACCTGCCCTTTATTTAGTGGGAGTCCCTCCAGTCTTCCCCAGCAACTCTACCTAACCAGCTCCCAGGGACCAGAATGTCTTGTGCTCCTAGGCAAATCAATTTCTGTCTACCCCAAAGATTAGTTCCCCCAAATAGCATTTCTGCAGGGACAAATTTCAGATACTCCCCAAACCCAGAACTGTTGGAGTCTCTTATCCCTGTATTATACTACTGAAGGGGGTACTCAAGAAATAGCACAGCAGAGAGGGGAAAGAAAATGAGCTTCTCCTGATAACACATATATCCAGACATTTCAGATTAAAGAGAAAAGGCGGCAGAAAAATCAGATAAAGCAGGGTGAGCTATTTGTATTTGACATGTTTTTATTTGATCTCTCTAAACATAATAATATATTTCATTAATTTCCTCTTTTGTCTGATATGGGTGAACCCTGGAAGACTCAAATAATTAAGATGTGCAGACAGTAGTCAAGATAGTGTAACTCCTCTTTAAATATGTTGGCTATGGACAGAATTTTCAGAAAGATATTTTGATATAGAAACTCCAATGCCTCCTAAGTTAAAATTTTTTGTTATGAGCACATTGTTATTGGATAGGAGCCTTAAAGACTTCTCATGTTATTATTGTTGTTGTTAAGTGCCATCAAGTAGGTTGTGACTCATAGCAACCCTGTATAGGATTTCCAAAGCTGGAAATCTTTGCAGAAGCAGAAAGCCTCATCTTTCTTCTGCAGAGAAGCTGGTTATCTCGAACCGCTGACCTTTTGGTTTGCAGTTCAGTATTTATCCTACAGAGCCACTGCACTCCCAAATGACTTTTCATAGCAAGTAGAAAATGATCCTGCTAGAAAGTCAAAGTTATTGTTTAGGCAGAGTAAATTTCTGTTTATGGTGCTAGAAAATTTAGCAACAATTATTAGTGATGGTGACACAAGGTGATGAACATAATTTATATCACTGAATTGTACATGTGAAAACCATTGAATTGGAAGATGTTGTGTCCTATATACATGTATTAGAGCAATTTTTTAAATCCAAAGAAAACAATCCGTTTCTTCCTTTGTATCGAAAAGAAGTGATTGCTGATGTGTCATGTAGTCTTAGTTATTTATTATAGCATAAAGACATAATGCTTTCAGACATGATTTCAGGGGCAGATTACTCAACCCTGCGCTTACTTTGCTTACTGGGTGCTCCATCCCTTACAGAGATTATACATTTGAAAAAAAAGACTTTGATCCTGTTCCTACCTGTGGGGTTGGGAAAGAGAAGGATGCCAGCCATACCTACAAACAGAATGTCTGATGTGGTGAAAACATGGGAAATATTTGACTACTGATGAATAAGTAAGCACAAGAAAGCCTGTGCTTACCTTGCTTATTGGGCAATCCAACATTTCACTCACCCAAACTATTAAGCTGTTTATGAAGAAACTGTTTGAGAAGAGACTGATCCCCGGCTAGCAACATTTCGTGACTGTCTTAATCTCCAGATCAGTCTCCACGGGTCTTTTGGTCTGAAGCTTATTGAAAAACCTCAATTTCCTCTCAGAAGGAAGAACTGATTAGGAGTCGGTACTCTGGACTCTGAATCGTGTGTACCTAAACCAGGAATGGCAAACAGATTTTCATTTAAAAGACCATCTCTGATTGATAATGACTTCTCTATCAGAGCCAGCATGGCAGGGGCAAATTGCCATCCAAAAGTAAAGTCAGCCTGGACGTGGGAGGGGCATGAGCAAGGAAGTGCAGCTTGTCTTATCTACTTCCGTATCCCAGTGCCTGGAACAGTGCCTAGCTCACAGAAGGCACTTGATAAAAGCTTGTTGAATGAATTCGTGTGTGAGCTAATTAATTAATTTATCACCTCTTGTTTACGCCTTTGGAAAAGTGCAGGGCTATGGAAAATATACAAAAGTAGGAGGTGTTAGTTTCTGACCTACCAACTCCATGATTAAATCTCTCTTCACTGCAGAATCTCTGTTTCTGTATCCATAAAATGAATACAGCAAGATATGCCCTGAGTTTTGGACAGTTGAAATGATGTGCTCTATTGAAAACAGACAGTACCACAGCTGACTTCATTAATTTGCCACTGCCCCATCAGCTTTTCAGACACTTGCCTTTTCAACCAGTGTCAGCCTCAGGACCTCCTAAATTCAGGCATGAGTATTTTGGAGGTGTGGATCCCTCCTGCCTAGAGTGGAAACTAGCTTCCAAAGAATTGAGAAAGCACGAGTAACAATCCGAACGTATTACTGGTTGTTTGCAATGGACAGACTCATCGGTGATGAAATTGTTAACTCCTGAGCAAAATTACATGGTGAACTTTACAATCACATAATAAAAGGAGAACATGGAAAATCTAAGTGTTACATGGTGACATTTAGATATAAAAGAAGAGGTTTCCAGAGGTATCTCCTTGACAACCAAAGGCAGAGTGGAGAGAGCATAACCTTCTGCAGTCTGTTTCTGTCAAAACAAACTAGCACTTCATTACATCTGCTCTAGGTGGGGAGCCTCTCTGTGTTCTACAGAAATCATATTTATTCATTAGAATAGATTGCCTTCTCTGTTTAAATTATTCAGAAATTAAAATCCCACAACATTAGCGAGCCATGTTCAAACTTTGTAGGGCAGCATTCCAGTCCCTCAAAGACCAGACAACATCCTTCATTTTATCTCCTGGACTCAGACCCCTACAAAGATTTCATCCACTTCTAACAGAATCCAAAGTACTTAGAATGCTAATAAAACCTACATGTTTTGACCCAGAATACCTCCCTAAATGCATTTGTTGCCACATTGCTCATTACCCACTTTGCTACTATAACATTGATTTTGTTGTGAAGTATTGTCAAGTCGGTGCCAACTCTAAGTGAGCCTGAATGGAGTTTTCGAGGAGGCCACAGGTGGATTTGAACCTCTGACCTTGCAGTTAGCAGTCCAGTGCTTATTTTACAGCATCACACCAAGACTCCAACTGTAACATGTCGTTGTTGTTAAGTGCCGTCAAGTCGGTTTCGACTCATAGCGACCCTGTATAAGATTTCCAAGGTTTGAACTTTGTGGCTAGCAGTCCAGTGCTTATCCTACAGTACCATGACACAATTGTAACATACTTCTTCTTAAATAGGCTAAGCATAGTCCCACTGCCAGATCTTTGCCTTTGCTGGGCCCTTACCCTGGAACATTTGTCATTTAAATATTCACAAGAATCTCCCCTCACTTCTTTCAGATGCCTGCTTATCAAAAAAGGCTTTCTGGCCATTCTATTTGAATTGACAAGAGTCCTGGTATGGCGCTATAGGATTAGCACTGGACTGCAAGGTCATCAGTTCAAATTCACCAGCCACTCCTCAGAAATCCTATACAAAGTCACTATGAGTAGGAACTGACTCCACAGTACTTAACAACAACAATCCCATCATTCTTGGTTCTCCAATCATTTAAAAATGTTCCTTCATTGTCCTTATCACCATCTGACACTTTTTCATCTATATATACACACATATGTAGGTATATATATATATAATCTGGTAGGATATTTTTTGAGTCTGGCAACTCTAAAAAATTTTCCTTTTACAAATGAATGGTAGTTGCTTCTTTACTTTATACCATTTCATTTTACAGAAGAATTCATAGTGATGGCCTGATTTTGTATAGCAGAGTAAACCTGTATAGACTTTTGAGATATGTTAACATTGTATTTTATTGAATCTAAGCAGATGTTCTTTGTAAGACACAACATTATTTTCTATACCATGGGGGGGGGGGCGGCAGAGAGAGAGAGAAAACTTTTAAAAGTTCATGGAAACAAACAGAATTAAAAGATAGTGGACTTTTTACACAAACTTTTTGAAGGCCCCTCATATTGCCAGTTGATTTAGGATGCCATCAATTGTAAAATCCATCTTGACTTCAGTGAATGGAAAGTGCGAAAATGGTGTCTTACAAAAAACAGTGAAATAGGGAAGATGTGTGGTCTTGGACGAGTTACTAAACCTTTTTGAACTTGAATCTTTCCATTTGTAAAATGAAAACCATACTGCTTCATTCCTTCAATAAATAGTTAATGGATGTTTATGTGTTGAGATTTTTTTAGTTGAAATGAACAGGAACTGACTCTGGTTAGCTTAAGCAAAAGAGGATTTACTGGAAGGATATTAGGAGCTCAGAGAAATGACAAGAGGCTGGAGACAGGCTTAGCCAAGGCAGGAACTGGAGAAGCACAAGGGGCCTAGGAAACAGGAACCATGGTAACAGTCTCCCCCCAGGAGGAGTCTGGTCAGGTCAGAGATTCAGGTACTCTACTGTCTTCTTGTCTTTGGGGAACTCAGGAGCCTCTGATAGATGGAGCCTGCCCCCTGGTGTAGGGGTGTGGAGTAGCAGCTGTCCCCTTTGGGTTCCATCAAACCTAAAACCCATCGCCGTCAGGAGTAGAACTACTCTCATAGGCTTTCCAAGATTATTAATCTTTATGGAAGCAGACTGCCACATCTTTCTCCATGGAGCAGCTGATGTGTTTGAACTGCTGACCTTTCAGTTAACAGCCTAGCTGCTTAACAGTGTCAACAGGACTTCTTTCGGGTTCCATTGTTGTTCTTGTTAAATGCTATTGATTTGGTTCCGACTCATAGTGACCCTGTATAGGGTTTCTAAGAAGTGGCTGGTGGATTTGAACCACCAACCATGTGCCTAGCAGTCCAGTACTTATCCTACAGCACCACACCAGGATGCACACACATAGATTTGCCATCCCACTAAGACCACATACAATAGGAGAGAAGTAATTTCCCCAATGTGATTTGGGATTCTACTAGGAAGGGGGGGGAATACTATTAGTTAAGGAAGGAAAAAAAAAAAGGCAAAAAGGAAAGTCCACATTCCTAGTATGTGCCAAGCATTATGCCCCCAAATACATACAGTCCTTGATCTCTTAACAGTCATTGTCCAGTGAAGGAAGCAGATATTACATCAAAAAAAGTAGAAGACTTTCCATTACAAATTTTTCTCTTGCCCTCCATGACTAAGGTACATTCCTCATTCACTTCCTCACAGCCCTTCATTATCCTCCCTCAAAAACAAACAAAAAACGGTGACATACAGAACAACTGTAAAAGTATCTAAAAAAGCGACACTACTGGATGATACTATGATAAGAGTCATAATTGGAAACATTCTGGAAAAAACAGTTTTTTAAAGCAACCAAATATTTTAGACTTTTATAAAAGAAAATGAAGCATCTGATGGCTTGAGCTAGTTGGGAAAGAGGAAAATAAATACAGTGGTGGGAGCTGGCTGACTCCTGCTGTATAAAAATTCCCTGTGGCTGAATCGTAAGCACTAGCTTCCAGCCAATTTCTACCCAAGGTAAATCTAAACTGTTTTCATACTGTGTCAGCCTCCAAACAAGATGAGCATTTGGACCTATCCCACTTGGGAGGCTGGGAACATATGCCCATAAATCCACAGATAGCAGTTGTACATATTTCAATAAAGTAGGAAAGGTAACTAAACAGGGAGTGGTTTTATTCAATCCAGTGTGTCAGGGGATGATTTTCTGACATTTTCCCTTTATTCAGGAGTGTCTTCTGTCTCCATCTTCTTGACTTGCCTGTCCAATCAGACAAGCTAACTGCAGAAGGACTTCATGTTTCTGTAACTGCAATTGGGACAAGAGATTCTCAAGGAGGAGCATTTGCTAGGATCCACGATTTAAGGGAAACTGAAAGAGAGTTGGCCATCTTGCTTTGACTTGTGCTTCCCTATGAGATATGACAGGAAGGTTCCCCACAATCAAAGAATAGAGCCTTGGAGGAGGGCGATTGGGTGTAACTGCCATTGTGGGAATGATATTGTAGCAGCTACCATGGATTAAGTGCTTACTTTGTGCTAGAGCTGCACAGGACATCTTATAGACATGCATTATCCAGTTTCATGCTTGCATTAACCCTATGAGATCAGTACTAACATAAACAACCTCAACAAATGAGGAAATAGACTGAAGAAGATGTTATGTGAGAGTTCCAATTTTACTAAGCACCTATAGGATTAAGGAGCTTTTGTCATATGAAGCACCCCATTTCCAATAGTACACACACATTTATATACACACTGACATACACATTCCTTTGGATCTTTGTAAGAGGCCACAGAAAGATCTGCTAATAAAGCTGCCTATATACATTACTAGAAGAACTCAGCAGGCTGGGTTGCACTTGCCAAGATTTTGACTAAACTCTGGCTGCATGCCCCTTGAGAGCCCACCTTTAATGTAGCTGAGAATGTATGGTTTCTAAATCTGGGCTATCATAAAGAAATATTGCCATCTGGTGGACATGTGGCCTCACTTTTTTTTAACTCTCCATGAAAAAAGGTCTTAAAAACACAGGAACGTATGATGCATTTTGAATTTGAGATGTTCTCTGTTAGCCTCACCTACTTCAGCCTCAGTTGTCAGACCCTTGTGTGTACTATGCAGTGAAATGGGTTTATTGTTTTTGTAAGTACGCATCAGGCTTCAGAATTCGTACTCATCAACTTGACCTGATCCACTGTCTACCACAACCATACATATCAAGTACACCTCTTGCTTTCCCCATCTTAGTAAATGTCACCTGTATCAAACTACTTGTTCAATCAAGTAACCAGGGAATCATTCTTGATACTTTCTTCTCCATCACCCTCCCCTACAGATAATTAGCACTTCACCATGTCATATCAATCTTAAATCCAAAATGTAACTCAAAACTATCCACTTCTTTCTCATCTTCTTGGTTGTAATGCTAGCTTAAACCACCATCTCTTACTTGGATAGATATAGTAGACTCCTTGCTAATTTTATCTTGCTAAACTCATTTCACAGCACCCTTCCATTGTTGCTTTGCATTCCAACCACACTAGGCTTCTTTGTGTTTATGTAGCACCTCAAGCTTTTCCCTACCTCAGAACCTTCCTTCACAGTACACCCTTGGGCTGAGATGCTCTGGCTCCACATCACTTAAATATCTCCCACTCATTTGTCAGGTACAGTTTGAAAGTACTTGATTCTCAATGTAAATTAAGTTTCCATTATTCTTTTTAAATAGCATTGTTTTCTTTTACAACACATCACGTTTTACAATTTTACCTATATTTGTGTGTGTGCATTTCTTAAAGTTTTCCAATTGCTTAGTACCATAAAGTCATAATTTCCGTGATGGAAAAAGCCATATCTCTTTGATTTGCCTTTGCATTTTTGCTGCCCAGAAGAGCACCATATGCATAGAAGGTGTTCAATAAATATTTGTAAGATAAGGGAATAAATGAGTAAATGACTAAATGATTCACAGTCTGTGAACATAATCATTGTGTTATAATTACATTTTAACTTTCTGAACATTTTCCCATATTTTAAATTTTATTCTTGTTCATGTATGTCCACTCATACACACTCACGCACTCACACATAGCTTAGGAACTAGATGGCTCAATTTAATAGTATCTGTCTTGGAATAGAAGCTTAATATATTCATGATGAATGCATACAGATGGAAAAACAAAAGATTGAAAGCTTTCTATTGTCAAAGAGCAAACTGGAGTTTGTTAAAATTATTAAAGGACGAGATGATCCATATCAGGCAGTATTTAGTAAGGACTCACTTAAATGCTCTGATGAGAGAACATTTTCACAGAGTTGAAGTACAGCTTACAAGGAAGAGCTTACAAGGAAAAATTCTTATTGGTTTACTTGTAAAAAGTGATTTAGCAGACACTCATCAATTAAGGTTATATCCTTCTGCCATATTTATCTAATCTGTACACTGAGCTAAGAATCAAAGAAACTGGATTATATGAAGAATTCGGCATCAGGATTGAAGGAAGATTCATTAACAACCTGAGATATGCAGATGACACAACCTCACTTACAGAAAGCTAAGAAGACTTGAAGCACATACTGATGAAGAGCAGAGATTGCACCTCAACATAAAGAAAACAAACTCATCCCAACTGAGCCAGTAAAAACCATCATGATAAATAGAGGAAAGTTTGCAATTGTCATGGATTTCATTTTGCTTGAATTCACAATCAATACCCATGCAAGCAGCAGTAAAGAAATCAAAGGCCAGATTGCATTGGGCAAATCAGACCTCTTTATAGTGTTCAAAAGCAAAGCTGTCACTTTGAGAACTAAGGTGCACCATAGTATTTTCAATCACTTCACATGCATGTGAAAGTTGAACAATGTATAAAGAGGACTCAAAAAGAATTGATGGTGGAGAATACACCGTAGACAACAAATCTGTATTGAAAATACAGTCAGAATGTTCCTCAGAAGTGAGCATGGTGAGAATTTGTCTCACTTACTTTGGACATGTGTGGTGCTGTGGGTTAATGTGCTGGACTGCAAGGTCTATTTGAACCACAAGACCAGCAGTTCCAGCTCTCTAGTCTCTCCTTGGAAAGCTTATACAGAGTCGCTATGGCTCGGAACCAACTCGACAGCACTTAACAACAACAACAACACTTTGAACATGTTATCAGGAAGGACTACTTACTGGAGAAGGACATCATGTTTGGTAAAGAAGAGGGTAAGGGGAAGATTGAGAGACACAGTAACTGCAACAATGGATTCAAGCATAGCAACAGTTGTGAGGTTGATACAGGGCTGGGTAGGGTTTTATTCTGTTGTGCATAGGGTCACTATGAGATGGAACCAATTCAACAGTGCCTAACAACAACAATAACAACAAAAACATCAACATGACAATTAGGAGATCTCTTAAACATTGCTTTGTTTATCATAAAGTTTGAGTCAGTCATCATGTTAGTTTTTGAATGTTTTAAGTAGATACTATTTCTGGGAACATACAGTGAGTAGAAGAGAGGGGAGGGGAGCTTGAAGGGTTCCTGAACATTCTGTCTAGCTAACTTATGAGTCAGCTCAGAGTGAACAATCAAATGCAGTCCAACCTACATCCTGAATAGAAGCCTTTCCTTATGCCAAGTACCTAGACTTTTAGGGCGTGTGGCATTGTAAGATAAGAACAGGACTGCTCACTGCAAGCTCTGCAGTTCAAATCCACCAGCTGCTCTCAAAAACCCTACATAAGGTCGATATGAGTGGAAACAAAACCAGTTGCACACAACCACAACAACAGGCATTGGGGTTGCTAACAACAAGAGCAGTGGTTTAATAGCCAGTTCACGGGAGAAAAATGAGTCTGGCTGCTCACATAAAGTTTCACAGTCTCAGAAATCCTATGTAGGGTCACCATGAGATGGAATCCACTTTCTGTAGTGAGTTGCAGTTCATAGTATTATTACTACTGTTGTTAGTTGCTGTAGTGTAGATGCTGAGTCATGGTGAGCCCTAATCCCCATGTTCTTTTAGCGCATAGTTTATTCAAAATTCTTGTTTTCATTTCATCACAGAGGATAAACACATGGCAAATAAGCTTGTGAAGAGATGCTTAACATCATTAACCATTGTTGTTGTTGTTAAGTGCCCTCAATTCGATTCTGGCTCATCACAGTCCTTTAGAGGGTTTCCGTAGCTGTAAATCCTTATGGGAGCAGAAAGCCTCATCTTTCTCCTGAGGAGATGGCTGGTGGGCTCCAGCCACTGACATTGTGCTTAGCAGCACAGTGATTATCCTACAATGCCACCATGCTTCATTAGCCATTGTAGTTAAGTGTTGCAGAGTCAGTTCTGACACACAGTGACCCTATATAGGGTTTCCAAGGAACAGCTGGTAGGTTTGAACTGCCAATTTTTTGGTTAACAGTCCAATGCTTGTCCCACAGTGCCACACCAGCAGTCCCCACTAGCCATTACTATTAAGCGCCTTTGAGTCGGTTTTGACTCATAGCGACCCTGTATAGGGTCTCCAAGAGCAGCTTGGTGGATTTGAACTGTCAAACTTGTGGTTAGCAGTCCAGTCCTTATCCTACAATGCCACACCAGGACTCCATTAGCCATTAGGGAAATGTAAGTGAAAAGCACAATGAAATATCATTGTACACTTACCAGAAGTGTTGTTAAGTGCCTAGAGTTGGTTCTGACTCATAATGACCCTGTATAGGGTTTCTAAGGAGCAACTGGTGAGTTTGAACCACCCACCAACCTTGCAATTCAAACCCATCTTGCAGTCCAGTGTTTATCCTACAGGGCTACACCAGGACTCCAACCTATCAGAACAGTTAACATAAAAATACTCACAATACCAAGTGCTGATGAGGATGCTGAAAACCTAGATTGCTCACACAATGCTGCTGGGGAGGTGGGAGTTTGGAGATCCTTGCAGTGATGAAACTACTCTACATTTTTACGGTATCCATGTCAATATCCTGCATTCCACATTATACTATATTTTTGCAAAATATTGCCATTAGGGGGAACCAAGTAAAAAGTATATTTTTTCCTCTATTATTCCTTGTAACTGCATATTGTAAGAATAAAAAAAATTCTAGCAATAAAAAAAAAATTCCCAAAGTGGTTCATTAACTCTGTACCCCAATTTTTAGCTGTGAGAGGTAGCAGATGCTGCAGTCTGTCTTCTCTTCAAGGGGTACCCTAGCATTTCCCAGTCCCTAGAAATTTCACTGCAATGGTAGTCACTGAATTTTGTGGGGGTTATTTTCCACCTTCTTGTATTACAAAAGAGTCTAGGGTATTTATTTGTACTTCCTGTAGCAATCATTGCATTAATGCAATGAGAAGAAAGATTGGACAAGTTAATATATTTGTCTATTAGCTTACCTAAGTTTGTTTCTGCTACCCAAGTATGCTCTTTCTGCTAAAGCAGTGCCCATCTATGATACTAGCGGCGGACATAAATGGCTTCAATCTATGATACTAAGCTGCGGACATAAATGGCTTCAATATTAAGGACATAGGGAAGAGGTGGAGAAATATTTCCCTGAAGTCTGAACCTTGTTAGTCCTGAAAGAGGATGGTTATGGACACAGGTTACATTGTGCCAGTACTGAGATTTGGACTTTGAATGAAAGAGGTTCACATGTGTTTTGTTTTAAACACATTTTAGATTTGTTTATTCATTCATTTTGATTAGTGGACTCTTTAAAGTATGGGCCCATACTAGAGAGGCATGACACAGGCCCTTTGTACCTAAGTCTAAAGTTAGTATTGCTGTTGTTGATATTGCTATTAAGTGTCATTTTGATAATAATCTGTTGCTAGAGAAGCCACAAGTCAAGGGAATCCATTGATGTGGTCCATTCTGGTCAGGATTCTGGGAAACTGAGCAGGGTGGAGAAGCGGAATGGGTCCAGAGGAACTAACAAGATATATAACCCAATTTATTTAAAATCTAAGCAAAATATCTCAAGTCCCTATACCTATGTGTTGGCCAAAAAACCAACAACCTTCCCCAAAAAAACTATTCTGTGAACATAAAAGATTCTCAGTAAATCCATTTCTGTAGGCTATTACCTTGTTTCTGTGTTTGTTTTTCTCTGAGTGGGTACAGAATCCTGCATTTCCTTCCCTAAATCATTAGTCTGATGTTGAATTGTATTTGTTAACCAACTTCACAAGGCTATCCTAGTGGAATTAGAATACACTGCATGAAGACTATTTAAAACCCAACTTTAGATATTGCTATTCCTAGAACCCATGGACCATTCCCCAGTCATACTCAGTGCCTTCCTAGCTTTAATTCTTTGGGACACTTTTACTATGGCCCACTCCTACTCAGCTCAGAGTCAACTATGAGGGTGGGTTAAAAATTATCTGCACTCTGGCTGTAGAATTTATTAGAATCAACTTTTAGAAAAGACAAATATATCATTTTTCAACGTAATTTCCTTGCTTTTCAATACACTTTGCCCAGCTTTCAACAAGCTTTTATATTCCCTTATTTAAAATGTTTTAGGCTGAGCCACGAAAACACTGCTGTCTTCATTTATGCCTCAATGGTGAATCTTTATCCTGGAAGGTCTGCTTTCAGGGGATCAAACAGGTGAAAGTCTGATGGAGCACGATCAGAACTATAGGAACACATCAAAATGAAGGTTTTGCAGAGTCAACAGTATGGGTA
This sequence comes from Chrysochloris asiatica, assembly GCF_000296735.1. Taxonomy (NCBI): domain Eukaryota; kingdom Metazoa; phylum Chordata; class Mammalia; order Afrosoricida; family Chrysochloridae; genus Chrysochloris; species Chrysochloris asiatica. The sequence goes on from NW_006408566.1 coordinate 4,920,921, forward strand.
GAGGTGTGTGGCCATACATTGTAATGCAAGATCACAATGAGTTTGAATAACTGTCCTCTGTGTTTAATCCACGGTTTAGGCTTCAGCTCTTCATTGAGTATCTCACTGTAATGAGCACTGTTGATTGTTGTGTGTTTTTACTGATAGTGTTCCAATCAATATTGATCTTTGAGAATCCCAGAAAACTGTAAGCATCAAGTTTCCAGCTGATGGTTGACTTTTTGAACTTTTTCTCGGTTGGCGATTGAAGATATTTCCGTTCCATAGTCTGCCGTTTACTCTCAGGCTCATAGTAATGAATCCATGTCTCAACACAAGTAACAAATTTTAAAAAAGCTTTTACCTTCCTTTGATATTGGTCCAAATTTTGTTTGCAGATGTCCAAATGCTTCTGTTTGTGCTCTTCTGTGAATTTTTCTAGTACCCATATGGAACAAACTTTTTGAAACCCAAGTCCATAGTGGACTATTTCATAGGCAGAGCCATGGCTGATTTGAAAATAATTTGTAACATAATCCACTCTCACTCCTCTATTCGACAATCATTTCACGTGCACGTTCAATATTTCATCAGCTGTGCATGGGAGTTTTAATATAACTGGAGTGTGGACAATTTTTGACTCATCCTCATATATTCTCTCTTCTCATAATCTTTATATCTCCCCTAATACCACATTTTATGAGGCACTACTATCACCTTTCAAGGTCAGTTAATTTCAGAATAATCTGTCTACTGATGGAGAATATCTTTTTAAAATTTTTATTATCTTTGGTTTAAATATGTCATTGTTTTGACTGCTCTTGTACAATCTACACCCTAAATCTTATTACATATATCCAAAAAGTCCATGTTTTGTTTTACAAAACAAAATGTTTTACAAATGAAAGCAGTTTTCCATATCTGAAAATTTATCAATAAGCAGTATGACACTTCATTATTGTTAAGTGCTTTGGAGTTGGCATGCACTCATAATGACCCTATGCACAACAGAACAAAACACTGCCCTGTCCTGCACCATCCACACAATTGTGTTTATGTAACAGTAAGCGTATTGTTGCAGACATTGTGTCATTCCATCTTGTTGGGGGGGTGGGGTCTTCCTCTTTTTTGCTGACCCTCCATTTTGCCAAACACGATGTCCTTTTCCAGGGACTGGTTCTCTCCTGATAGTATGATGGAGTCTCCCAATCCTTGCTTCTAAGAAGCATTCTGGCTGTACTCCTACCAAGACTGATTAGTTTGCTCTTCTGGAAGTCCATGTGACTTACAATATTCTTCACCAACACCATAATTAAAATATAGTTCTTCTGTGGTCTTCCTTGTTCGTTGTCCAGTTTTTACATGCATATGAACTGATTTGAAAATACCAAGGTGCACCTTAGTCCTCTAAGTAACATCTTTGCTCATCAACACTTTAAAGAGGTCTTTGCAGTAGATTTGCCCAGTGCAGTACACTGTTTGATTTCTTGACTCCTATTTCAGTGAGTACTCAACTTCAAGGTTGGTTTGAACCACAAGGTCAGCAGTTCGAATTCACCAGCTGCTCCTAGGAAACCCTGTACAGGGTCACTATGAGTCGGAGCTCACTCAATGGCACTTAACAACAACAAGTTCCACGAACATTGATCATGAAGCCAAGAAAAATGAAATCCTTGACAACTTAAATCTTTTCTCCATTTATCATGATGCTGTTTATTGGTCCAGTTGTGAGGATTTTTGTTTTCTTTACATTGCATGTAATCCATACTGAAGGCTACATTCATCACCTTCAACAGTAAGTACTTAAAATCTTCTCTGCCTTTAGCAAGCAAGACTGTGTTATCTGTATATCACAGATTGTTAATGAGCCTTCCTCCAAGCCTGATGCCATATCTTTCTTCATATAATCCAGTTTCTTGGATTATTTGCTCAGCAAAAAGATAGAATTAATATGGTGAAATGAACACCTTAGCTGATTTTTAAACCACACAATATCCCTGTGTTCTGTTCTGTTCTGGAAACCCCATTCATTGCATTGTTATCTGTAGTTTATTATGATCCACACAATAGAATGCCTTTGCATAGACAATAAAACACAAGTAAATATCTTTGTGCTTCTCTGCTTTCAGCCAAGATCGATCTGATGTCAGCAGTGCATCATATGTAAAAATAAGTAATATTCAATATGTATGTTACTATGAGTTATAATTTAAAGAAAAAAACATTCTGAAAACCACTTTTCATCCTAAAACACGGAACCAGTCATGAGCAGTTTTTAAAAATTATTTACATATTTTATCTCCACTACTCAGAAATATTAATAAGATAATTACATTCTCCTTTTTCCAGCGCTTTCACCTCAACCCATGCAATAAAGAACACTCTATCTTCAGGAGAGGGAGACTTCCTATTGCACTTACAGCCCCAATCAAGACTCTTTTCATTGTTGTTGTTGTTGTTAAGTGCCGTCAAGTCAGTTCTGACTCATAGTGACTCTATATAGGGTTTCCAAGGAGCGAGTGGTTGGTTTGAACTGCCAACCATGCAGTTTATCCTCCAGCACCAAGCCAGGAGTCTTTCATAGCTCTGCCCAAAGAGGGAGCAGATGCTAATCCAAGTGGCTGGAGCTTGATTCACATTAAGCCAGCTCTTTGTGGCTAGTTGGATTCACCCTGAATCCTTTTATCGTTCTTGTGCCTCTGTGGAAATCACCATGTGGATACAGCTGCCTCTTTGAAGTAAGCCTAACAATACTAGTTATCCCTGTCCAGTTTTCAGTCCTGCAATGGAGTGAGTGAGTCATGCCAGTCTTTCTCCTCCACCCAGCTGATTCAAACCTGCTTCACAGGCCTAGCTCTTCTTGACTTAGTCTTCACTTGAGGGAGTAGGAAGCCCTATGTTGACATCCAGACCCAAACTCCATGTTCCAGCACAGATAAAGAGAGAAGCCACACTATTCTAGCAATTAAATCTTTTCTCACTTTTGTGTTTGCTTTCTACTTGTATCTTGATCCTAAAATCTGTAGCTCCCTCAGCAAGGGGTCATAGAGGATTGTTGTTGTTGTAAGTGCCATCAAGTCCATTGTGACTCATAGTGACAGTGACCCTGCATAGGGTTTCCAAGGAGCAGCTGGTGAATTTGAACCGCCTACCTTGTGGATCAAACCGACTTTGCAGTCTAGTGCATTTAGCCCACAGCATCACACCAGGCCTCCAAATAAAATCCTCACCACTGGACCAAAAATTTCTTGATATCATTAAGTGTTTCGAGTCACTTCTGACCCATAGAGAACTTCAATAGGGTTTCTGAGACTTAGGACACCAAAATCTCACTTCAAACCTCTAACAATAAAACATATAACTTTGATACTAAATGAACCAGGTCCACTTGATGAACATTTTATAAACTGATTTACTCATTTACTATAAGACCCGAGTCCTGGTGTGGCACTGTGAACTAATGCATCAGACTGCAAAGTTGTTTGAACTGCAAGGTTGGTGGTTCAAGCTGACCAGCGGCTCCTTGGAAACCCTATACAGGGTCATTATGGGTCGGAATCAATTCGACGGCGCTTAACAACAACATAAGACCTTAGGCAAATTTTTAATCTGTCTTATTCTTGCATTTATAAAATAAAGTGTTTGAAACTGATATCGCTCCCACAAAATGGAGATAATGACAACTATATGATAGGCTGGTTTGTTGTTGTGGCTGTTGCTAAGTGCCGTCGAGTCAGATCCGACCCATAGCAACCCTATACAGGGTTTCCGAGGAGCGACTAGTGAACTTGAACTGCCGATATTGCAGTTCAAACGGCTTTGCAGTCTGATGCATTAACCCACAGTGCCACACCAGGACTCCGTGATAGGCTGGTACTACAGCTTATATAGCTTTTAGGACCGAGCCTTCCACATCTCAAAAAACCTGCTGCCATGGAGTCGATGCAACTCACAGCAACCCTATGCAGACTAAATATAGGATTGCTGAAACTCAATCTCTACAGGAGCAGACAGGCAAGATTCATCTGAAATCAGCATACATATATGCAATGACTAAAAACCTAGTCCAAAATAGGCTCTAATCATGGATATCCAAACAAAGACAACATGATGATAAATAGTAGAAGTAAAAGATTAGAACACACACACACAAACTATAATTTGAAGGAATCTAAAGTAAAATAAAGCATGTTCTAAGGACAGACAGAATGAGCCATAACTATGGAAGTCTAGAAAGCTTGAAGCTTGTCTAAATTCTATGATCTCATTCTTAATTCAACAACACAGATTTACAGAGATGTGACTGTCGTGAAATCAGAATTTGGCACTACTGACATACAGACTGGAACCGTTTTGTACCTGCAGAAGTATTTCTGAAACGATTAAACATAGTGGATTGAAGATAGGATTACCTCCATTCTTCTCCAAATTCCACTAAAATGACATAAGAGAAGCAAAAAGGTGTACATCCACAAGAACATACAATGTGGGGAAGAAATGAACAACACACAAAAAATGGAAAGTATATGAACAAGTAGAAAACTCATTTGGCAGATCAAAGAAAACTGAACTCCAAAAGTTTGGTGATGTTTAGGGAGAATGCCACTGAAAGCCATAAAAACTCAGGAATAGGAGACACCAAGCAATTCTAAATAGGGGTGTTGTGGGCCTGAAATAAATAAAGATTGGTTCAAAGTCTTTATAAGGAGCAGTTAGACTTCAGATCCCTGTAGCTAGCCAGCCAGCCAGTCAGTCAGCCACCCTTCCTCACTCTGGAAGAAGACAGCACATTTATTCCAATTCAAATGTAAACACTATGAGGGCAGGGGTTTTCAGCTGTTTTGATTGCTGGTATGCCCCCATGTACCTAGAGTTACACTTGGCATGAAATAAATGAGAATACTCAATAAAATAAATGTTTGTTGAATGAATGAATTCACTGAGACTTGGGGACTATGGACCCCAGTCACAAAGCGAGGAACTGCACTGAAACCAAGAGGATTTAGTAAAAAGCCAGATTTAAAAGTAAATAAGCAAAAAATGAGACTTCCAGACTCCTTGAATGCTAGCAAATAGGCTTAAACCTTTCTTTGGTATCTGATTCCTGCCTTTCCCACAAGAGAGTCCTATGGACAATTGAGTCCTATGGACAAAATGGCCAGATCTCTACTTGTCAACCAATACTCATCATTCAGTAAGCCCTGCCCACACACACAGAGGATTCAGTTAGAACCATGCAAGACTCCATAGAACTTGGAGGAAAGCTCTAATGTAAAAGATGCAGACAAAGCAAGCAAACAGAAAAAAGTAATCAAAAAGAAAGTCAAAGGAAACAACAGAGACACTGCAAAGAACTAAAGAAAGTCTCCAAAAAGTACAAGATATTGTCTCCACTCAACTGTGACATTTACTATTAAGAAATAAAGTTTGCATGTGTGTTGGAGGGCACTTAGAAAATAAAAGAGGTTTCTTTTTTTTTTTTTTTTTTTGCCAAGAAGACACAAACAACTGCTATAAAAACAAACACCATTAGAATGACAATCTCTTAAAGGTGACAATCTCTTAATGATGCACTTTGGGAAAAAATTATGGGCCATCGTGACATTTTACTTGAAAAATGCATTAATGTTTTTCATTTATAAAAATTATACAAAACTAAAAAGGTTATGGTTGGTTATGTGCTGTGGAGTTTGTTCTGACTCACAGCCACCCTTTATAGGGTTTCTAAGGCTGTAAATCTTTATGGGAGCAGAAAGCATCATCTTTCTCTTGCAGAACCATTGGTAATTTTCAACTGCTGAACTTGAAGTTAGCAGCCCAACTCACAACCACTACGCTACCAGAGATCCTTATAACCCTAAAATGCATGTACATAAAACAAACGTATGCATTTTGCAAGGACACATGCAATTAAAAAGATACATATCAGCATCACAGTTTTTGTCTATTCACAGAAAGGAAATGGGAGTGGGGGATACGGTAAAGGGGAACTAAATGAAAGCTCAATCTGTCAGTCAAAAGGAGAAGGTCCTTGCAAACACCAATGATGAAGCAGAGTCATGAACTGAGAAATATGATCAGCAGATATTTCTGCACTTGAGTTAAAAGAATGTTCTTGCATTGCTCACAATTCTTTTGATTGCAAAGGACAGAAACTCAACTCTTCCTAGCTTATCCAAACTAACTAAAAAGAAAGTATTTGCTTACTAGAAAATTCAAGGGTGGTTTTTCTTCAGAGAGAGTTGGAGCCAAGTACTCAAATTATTTGTACAACTATCAACTCTGCTATCCCAAAATGTAGTGAATTTATCACCATTTTACTCTGTCCAGGATATGGATGCATCAGGAATTCAGGAACAATTCAAATAAGAAATCCATTTCTAATGCACCTGGTCTTAACTAGGAAGTCCTGGGCAAGAGGTTCTTATTCCAAGAAACTCACACACACACTGTATTGTATTGTATCTTACACATGCACACACACACACACTTTTTATTGCATTTTAGTTACTCACTTACTATTTCTGTAAATCATTTTTGTGGTAAATAACACACTTGAAGTTCTTTATCCCCATCATTTTTTTCAGTAATTTGTTCTGCTAGCATGTTTTGATTGATCCTAAGGAAACATCGATAGCATTTAATCATTGTTCTGGGTTCATATTTTAGTCTCTGAGTGGGTGATCCATTTTCATAGAGCAGAACTAAATCAAGAAGACCCAAATCTTCTGAAATCAGGCCTGTAGACAAAGTTCCATGAACAGTAAAAGTATACTGTGCTATATAAGTGAGTGTGGGCTTGGTAATAGTTTTGTCTGCTTATTCTTTTTTCTTTCAACTTCCACTTCAGAAAGTTGCTTGCTTATTATAAAGCTTTGGTAGTTCTTTAAAAGTTTTCTTTGTTCATTTTGTCAGAAGAGAAGGGTATAATTTGAAGTACCTTGTAGGAAGATTAATATAGCCTCAGTTAGGGGGTTGGGAGAGAGACTAGATCTGTGATTCCTAAACATCTAGTTTGTGCACCCCATAAATAAAGTTTTTGATCATGCAGTCCCCATAGATGTCATTTTGGGTAAAAAGTCTGTATCTGCACTACTATACTACAAGTACAAAGACAAAAGATAAATGTAGCTATTATTTTTAATATTTCCATCCTGCACACCAGAGGACTGTCTTGGAGACAAACAGACTAAAGTCAGGAAGACCAGCACTGAGACTTTTTCTGTTGTCAAGTGAAGCTTTTAAGAAAATTGCCTGGTTGTCAAGTTTATTATTAGAATAGTGCTTACTTGGTTTAAGGGTATTGGTAAAGACGGTACTCTAAACTTTTTCTTTCAGGAAGAAAGATTAAGCATGCTATTACATGATGGGAGTATGTAACACTGGTCTTACCTGTCTAAGAAAAGAGGTCAGGGCAGTAACTCCATTGTAAGACATGATTAATATTCGTAAAGGGCTTCCAACCAATCAGATTAAGAAGAAGGGTGACAGGCAAGGTTCATTATGACTGCAAAGTATCTGAATTCTAAACAGATTCTAAAGCTGTGTACTACCCCACACAAATAAGCCAGGAGGTTTGGCTGACATACAGACAAATGTGGTACTTGAGTGATGTCACCGTGTCACATCCTCAGGGGCCTTACCCTGTAACTGCATAGTATCTGGCCTACATCATTCTGCCAGGAGCCTCTGCTCTCAGAAAAACGTGTCCAGTTTCCTTGCTTAGAATTCAAGATCTTCCATAATATGGCCCTAATCTAGCTTTTACTCACTCATCCTGGTGTGGCACTGTGGGTTAATGCGCTAGACTGCACAGTTGGTTTGAACTGCAAGGTTGGTGGTTCAAGCTCACCTGTCGCTTGAACCCATAGGGTCACTATGAGTCGGAACCGACTGAATGGCACTTAACAACAACAACCAGTGTGGTGCTGTTGGATCAGCATTGGACTATGAAGGGTCAGAGAAGGAGAGGAAGACTCCCAATGAGATGGCCAAGTGGCAGCATCAATAGACTCAAGCATGGCAACAGTAGTGAGGTTGGCCCAGGATCAGGCAGTGTGTCGTTCTGCTGTGCATAAGGTCACTATGAGTCAGTACCGACTCAATGGCACCTAACAACAACAACTGGTGTGGCACTGTTGGATCAGCATTGGACTACGAACCACAGCAACCACCAACTGTTCCTTAGAAACCCTATACAGGACACTATGAGTCAGAACTGACTCGGCAGCACTTAACAACAACAAACTACATTGCTGTTTGGGAGTCCTGGTGTGGTGTTGTAAAATAAGCACTGGACCACAAGGTTGGTTTGAACCACAGGCTGGCATTTCAAACTCACCAGCAGCTTCTCGGCTATGTGTTGGAACCAACTCAATGGCACCTAACAACAACAATTACATGTTAAGGAGAGCTGGTGTGGCTCTGTAGGATAAGCATGACAATGCAAGGTCGGTTTGAACCGAAAGGTTGATAGTTGAAACCCACCAGCCTTTCCATGAAACCCTATACTGGTTCGCTACCCACTCAATAGTACTTAACAACAGCAACAGCTATGTGTTAAAGAACCCTGGTAGCAGGATTATGAGATGGGCTGCTAACTGAAAGGTCGTCAGTTTGAATCCATCAGTCACTCCACAGGAGAAAGATGAGGCTTTCCACTCCCATAAAGATTTGTGGGAAGCCCTATACAGGGTCTCTATGAGTCAAAAACAACAGCAAACAACTCTGTGCTAAATAACGTTATAGGTGCTGGAGATAGAGCAACATCAAACAGATGTAGTCATTCCTCTCATAGAGCTTACATCTTTATGCATGGAGACAACCAATTAGGAATAAATATAAGAGCTAATATTAGATAATAATAAGTGAAATAAAGAACAAAGCATGGTTTAAGGTGACTTGGAGAACTTCTACTTCCAGTCAATATGAAGTCAAAGGATTGGTTTTACCTTCCACCTGAAACAGTCCTCCCCCTCCCCACACACACAAAAAAACAAAATATGTGAAACAATAGTTCATACATTAGATAACAAAAGACAGTAATCTCTGATAGACAGAAAACAAGGGAATCCCTACAAGTCCCTAGCTTAGTCCCCTGAGGAAGTTTTCAGGCCACAGCATAGTGTGGGGAACATAGTGGGCTTCTTGAATTGATGAAAGTTCAGGGAGAGCAAGGCAAATGGAATTGTCTGGACAGAGTACCAGTACCACAGAAAGGGAAGCTTGACTATGATAGTGAAGATGAGTGATGATGAACACATGCATGTGAAGTAACTGCCTGAGGACAGGAAAAGAACCATCTGCAAGACTAGAGGTAACAGGGCTAGGAATAGTGCCCATTCCTACCAGTCAGACCAGAAAAATCTCATGATTTATGTATGGGTCATTAGGTAGAATGCACATATGATCTTGATTCAATAGAAGTAGATGTTAATCCCACAATAATAACAGTTCCAATCACACAAAATAAATCTTAAAAGTAAGACCTGAAAGAAAGAAAAAAAATGTTTCCAAGCAACTGATTACAGAATAAAGCTCATATATATTATAGAACAATGCTCAAAACTATTTATAGAAAAAAATCCAATACCAACAAGAAAAAATTCGTAAGGTCTGGTATCTAATTAAAGATTACCAGATATGCAAGATATAAATTAATCACTTGAAACTAACCCAGATTTACACAGATGTTAGAATTAATAGGCAAAGGCATTAAAACAGTTAGTATAATTTTACCCTAGTTGTTCAAAAAGTTACATAGAGACATGGGAAATAAAACAAATATGTAAATTAAATTCTCAGAGATGATTAATATACTTGATAAGATTAATGACAAATTAGACCATACAGAAGAAAAATTCATAAATTTGAAAACAACAATAGAAGCTATCCAAATTGAAACACACAGAGAAAAGAGAATAAAAAATTAAACAGGACATCTGTGAGCTGAAGAATCATTTCAGATATGGCATTGTGGATTAATGCACTGGACTGCAAGATTGGTTTGAAACACAAGGTTGGCGGTTCAAGTTCACCAGCCACTCCATGGAAACCCTATGCACACTTGCTATGAGTTGGAACTGACTCAACAGCACTTAACAACAACAACAATATATGTATAATTGGAGTTATAATTAGCCACCAATTACTAAAGACTAGGTGAGTTGTGGGATGATATCAAGAACATCAAATGATGAAGAAAGCTAAAAGATAATTAAAAAGACGAGAAATAAAGAAAGTATCAAAGTGGATATCAGAAGAGACTCTGAAGCTTGTTCTGGAACGTAGAGTAATTAAAGCAAATAGAGGAAATGATGTAAAAAGTTGAACAAAAATTTTAAAGTTTACTTGAGAAGACAAAGTTAAGTTTTATAATGAAGTGTGCAGAGACCTGAAGCTAAAAACC
>NW_006408566.1:4932582-4934731 GCF_000296735.1 Chrysochloris asiatica
CAGTTTAAATGACTTTCAGTATGACGCATTAACTAACGCACAGCACCACACCAGGACTCCAGAAGAGGATATACAGCAAAGTATTTCATTGCTGATGTCAGGTGGACCTGAACAGAAAGCAGAAAACACCAGAAAGATGTTTACTTGTGCTTAATTGACTATGAAAAGATTGTGTGCATCATAACAAATGGATTACATTTCAACATGAAGAAAATTAAACTCACAACAGAACCAACAAGCAACATCATGATAGATGGGAAAAAAATGTTAAAGTTTTCAGGGATTTTATTTTATTTAGATCTACAATCAATGCACATGGAAGCAGCAGTCAAGAAGTCAAATGATATACTGCATTGGGCAAATCTACTTAAAAAAAAAGCAAAACAAAAAGAGCACCCACTGCCATCAAGTTGATGCTCCTTAGGGTTTCAAAGGCTGTAAATCTCTACAGGAACAGACTGCCTTATCATCGCTTCCCATAGCGGCTGGGGGGTTTGAACTATCAACCTTGCAGCTAACAGCCTAACATATAACCCCAGACCTGCCAAGACTCCTGAAAAAGATCTATTTAAATACAGTGTTAAAAAGCAAAGATGTTGCCTTGGGGGCTAAGATGTGCCTGACCTAAGTCATGGTGTTTTCAATTGCTTCATATGCAGGTAAAAGCCAGACAATGAATAAGGAAGACCAAAGAAGAATCTGATGTGTTAAATTATAGTATTAGTGAACAATACTGAATATACCACAGACTGCCAGAAAAGGATAAATCTATATTGGAAGAAGTACAGTCGGAAAGCTCCTTAGAATGCAGGATGGTGAGACTTTATCTTGCATACTCTGGACATGTTATCAGGAGAGACCAATACCTGGAAAAGTACATCATGCTTGTTCAAATAGAGGATGGGGGGCAGGGGAAGGAAGACCCTCAAGAAGATGGCTGCAACAATTGATTCAAACATGGTAACAATTGATTCAAACATGGTAATGATTGTGTGAATGGCACAGAACCGGGCAACTCAACAGCACCTAACAACAACAACAAATAATGGAAAGGTAGGCAAAAATTTTTTGGGGGGAAATAGTGGTCTGTATTTTCCAAATTTGATAAAAACCACAAGTCAAAGATCCTAGAAATATAAAAAATTCCAAACACAAATGTTAAGAACACTGTACCAAGTCACATAAAATCAGACTGGGTAAAAGTAGTGATAAAGAGAAAATTTCAGACCAAACTAGAGGAAAAAAGGCACATTACATGTGTTGTTGTTAAGTGCCATCAAGTTGGTTCTGACCCACAGCAACCCCATATAGGGTTTCTGAGGAGCGGCTGGTGAGCTTGAACTGCCTACTTTGCAGTTCAAACGACTTTACAATCCAGCACATTAACCCACAGCACCACACCAGGACTCACACATAAATAAAGATAATAGCAAATTTCACACACACACACACTCCCAAAAAATGCAAAGAGAAGACAGAAGGAGCAGCATCTTGAAAGTGATGAAAGAAAGAAAGAAAGAAAACTGTTATAAATATTGGCAAAATAAAACAGAAAGACTTCCTTACTAGTTGTTGTTAAGTGCCATTGAGTCGATAGACATACATTATAAGAAAATCAAAGGAAATCTTTCAGGCAGAAGAAAAATTATATCAGATGAAAATACTTACATACACAAAGGAACACAGAAATGGTAACTAAGTTATTTATTGTATGTCAATTATACTTTAAGGAAGCTGTTTAACATAAAATAGCAAAATGGGAAAATGTGCTGCTATTTGATTTAGAGTTGCAGCTCTTCCTTCTCTCTATAATCTCTCTTGGCTTTTGTTTATACCGCTGAAACCTTGGTCCCTGCAGGTAATTCAGCCTGCTCTGTGTTTCCTATTGTTGCCCTTGAAGGTGTACGGGCTCCTAGAACACATACAGAAACTGGGCTTAGTGCAGAAGCCAGATAACCAATGCACTTGGCCCCCATAATGTCTACCAGGTGATGGGAGCTAAATTTGGTGAATTAAAATAAAACTGAATGGAATTGACTTCCTGTGCTAGATGTTGTTGTTGTTAAGTACCATGGAGTCGCTTCCCACTCATAGTGACCCTGCACTGGGTTTCCGAGGCTGTAAATCTTTATAGGAGCAGAAAGCCTCA
>NW_006408566.1:4935171-4954054 GCF_000296735.1 Chrysochloris asiatica
GTACAGGGTTTCCGAGGGTGTAAATCTTTACGGGAGTAGAAAGCCTCATCTTTCTCCCGCGGAGCGGCTGGTAGTTTCGAACCACAGACCTTAAGGTTCGCAGCCCGATTCGTAACCACTACGCTACCAGAGCTCCTTAGGTGTTGTATATAGAAGAGAGGATATTTGTATTACAGAGAAAGGGCTGCAATTTACCTTTGCTACTATATCTACCAGCTGCAGCTTCCTTCCACAACCCTTTAATTCTCCATATTGTAGTGGTTATGAATCGGGCTGCTAACCTCAAGTTCGGCAGTTCGAAACTACCAGCGGTTCCGCGGGAGAAAGATGACCCTTTCTGCTCCCGTAAAGATTTACAGCCTCAGAAACGCTGTGTAGAGTCACTATGAGTCAGAATCGACTCCACGGTACTTAACAACAGTCCCAATTACTTTCCCTTCTCAGGAAATGAAAGTTTACTTTTAAAAACATGTTTTCAAATGACAATATCAATGCTAAAAGCTAATGTTTATTGAGAGGTTACTTAATTATGAAGTCTTCTTTATTGTGAAGTTCATTTTACTTAATCCTCAAATGACCCTGTAATTTAAATTGTGATTATTACCCTTGCTTCACAGAGGAGAAAACTAAGTATTAATTATCTTTTTCAAGGTTACACAGCTAGGTAGTAGTGTGGCCAGAATCTGAACCCAGAGACTACAAGAGTCACAGTTTTAAGGCATTGAAAGTTGGAGAAACTGGGGATATTTAATCTGAAGAAGAGAAGAGTGTGTTTAATAAAAATAATGACAGTATAAAATAAAAGAACAGCTCCCATTTCTTGAAAAATAACTAGGTCCTGGGTGCTCAGCTAGAAAGCCTGCAGACATATTTCAAATTCTCTAGTGGTTTCTGGAGGTAAGTGTAGCATTCCTATTTTATAAATGAGGAAATAGAAGCTGGGAGAAGTTAAGTAACTTGTGCCCAAGTAAATCTGGAACTCCTCAAACCAGGTTTATTTGGCTCCAAAGCCAGTTCTTTACCTTCTTTCCTATGTTCCTATTAATGAGTGGACCTTATGTGGTGTTGGGCAAGTCACTAAGCCTCTCAAGTTCTCAGGTTTTACATTTTCAAAACATAAAGGGTGGACCAAGTGATCACTTAAGATTCATAGATTAGAAATCTTAGGCCATCAATTTGCAAGGTTAACTTTTGCTAGAATTAGATAGACAGAGCTACCTGGCAATGCAGAATGCACCTTTCAGTGAAAGAGAATCTGGTGAACAATAAAGAAACAAATATCAAGGGAAATCACCATTTGTAGCTTTCATTTGTTATTATCATTCATTATTAATACTATAGTTATGCTAACTGAACCTGGTATGGTTGTGGGCTAATGCATCTGACTGCAAAGTTGTCTTGAACTTTGCAAGGTTGGTGGTTCAAGCTTACCAGCTGCTCCTTGGAAACCCTATACAGGGTCTCTATGGATCAGAATCGACTCGAAAGCACTTAACAACAACAACTAACTGAACATTCACTATGTGCTAGGCAATACACGAGGGTAAGTCAAAAAGTATTGCTACTAGGATCAAAGTTCATTCTATCGTATATCATCTCATTGCCATGGTCACAATCCCCTCCATGCATCATCAACCAACCAAAGGGTATACCCTGCAATCCTTCCCCCATACCCCTCAGGTCTTCAGCACACAGTCGCTCTCCCTTTCTGGATCTAAAGTCTCCAGCTGCTCCATCGCTCCACGTCGTCATCTCTGCCTCCATTTTAGGCATCACTGCTTCCCTGGGTAGGGTCCTGCTCTCTGCTCTTCTCCCTTGATGGTCCTAGGGACCTCTGCTCCTAGACTGATAAGTTAATCACTCCCTCCTTGCTATACAACATCTACCTTTACATTTCTGACCCTCACAATCAGTCCTGATAACAATTGTTCACTATTGTATCACAAGAGACCCATCTGCATTTCATTTCATCAGCCCTGCCTAGTCAGATTGAATACTACTCACTGGAGATTCTACCTTCCTCCAGGCCCTCTGGATCTAGGTTCCCTCTTCAAAGCTTGTAAACCGGTCACTTCTTGCCTTTGTAGTCCTTCCCTCACCATTTTGTAACCATGGCAATGAGACGATATATGATAGAATGAATGTAAAACTAATGTTCTCCCCTGTAAACTATCACATAATTCACAATAAAACATTTAAGGAAAAAAAAAAAAAGCATTGCTATTAGAATCAAAGGAGCTCTGGTAGCGTAGTGGCTACAAATCAGACTACAAACCTTAAGGTCAGCGGTTCGAAACTATCAGCTGCTCCTCGGGAGAAAGATGAGGCTTTCTACTCCCGTAAAGATTTACACTCTCGGAAACCCTGTACAGGGTCGCTATGGGTCGGAACCGACTCAACGACACTTAACTTATTAGGATCAAAGTTCAAACATGCATGGGTTTATTCCAAACAAAACATGTTTAAATGTATGCTGTTAGCAGACAGCCACAGATAAGTTCTCTCAGTAATACACACGTCTTAGTCTCAGCTCATTTTTATTGTTATTAAGTGCTGTCATGTTGGTTCCGACTCATAGCAACTCTCAATAGCGTTTCCAAAGAACAGCTGGTGAATTTGAACCGCCAGCCTTGTGTTTCAAACCGACCTTGAGGTCCCATGCATTATCCTACAGCACCACACCAGGACTCCTTAAAAAAAATGTCCAATCAAAACAGTGACTTCCTAGCGAATCTGCTGGGCCAGTTAAATTCAAGGCAGAGAGGTCAGCCCAGAAGTTTACAGCAACTGTTTATTTTTAAAAAAATTTTTCTTGTGTGGGGGCATTCCCAAGGGGTAATTTTGAAAGATTTTCTCAAAGGACTCAAGACTTATTATGGAGGCTTATAATAAAGAGGAGTTCTGGTGTGACGCTGTGGGATAAATACTAAGCTGTTAACCCCAATGTTGGCAGTTTAAATTCACTAGCGGCTCCTTGGAAACCCTTTGTAGGACTGCGGAGTCAGAACAAACTCCACGGCACTAACAACAACAACATAATAATAAAATCGTTTTAAAAAAAAACTGAACACTGCATTGGTGGAAAAAAGGCCAGGAAAGTTGCACAGAGGAATTTTTTTTTCTCATCATAATAATGTAGAACCTGTTCATTCTTCAAGGCTAACAAAGGCTGTTCTACAAGAATTTCACTGGGAAACCTTACTCCATTCACTCCATATCCCTGCTCTTGTCCCTTTTGATTTCTTTTTGTTCTCAGAACTCAAAGAACGGTTAAAAGGAACACAATTTGAAATCCTCAAGGATGCCAAAACTGCCATTTTGATGTGATGTCAATTGAAATACAGCGCAGCATTCAGGGAAGGTTAGAAAACCGGAAGCTCTGCTTTCAAAAGTATACAGACCTAGATGGAGGGTATGTTGAGAAGCAACAGCTTTATTTTTTGCTATTTTGTTTTTACTTATCCTTATTAAGTTAACTTTAACCTCAAAAGATAAATACTATCATCCCCATTTTACAGGTGCAGATATCAAGGCTTAAAGAGGTTAAGTCACATATCTGAAAATACCATTAATAATATGTAATGTGGCACTATAGGAGAAGCCTTGGGCCACAAGGAAGGTTTGAACAGCAAGGTTTGTTGTTGTTGTTAGGTACCATCGAGTCAGTACCAACTCATGACAAACCTATGCACAACAGAGTGAAATATTGCCCGGTCCTGGGCCAACCTCACAATTGTTGCCACACTTGAGTGTATTGATGCTGCCACTTTGCCAATCCATTTTGCTGGGGGTCTTCCTCTTTTTCTCTGACCCTCCACCTTACCAAACATGATATCCTTCTCTAGCAACTGGTCCCTCCTGACAATATGTCTAAAGTATAAGAGATAAAGTTTGGCTATCCTGGCCTCCAAGGAGCACTCTGGCTGCACTTCTTCCAACACAGATCTGTTGGTTCTTTTGGCAGCCCATGGCACTTTCAATATTCTCCTCCAACACCGTAACTCAAAAGCATCAATTTTTCTGCGTTCTTCTCATTCACTGTCCAGCTTTCGCATGCATATGAGGATATTGAAAATACCATGGCTTGGGTATTCACCAGGATTTCTTTGAGTTATAACTGACTCAACAGCATTTAACAGCAACAACAATATGCTGTATAGAGTCCTGGTGTGGCACCATAGGATAACAACACTGAACTGCTAACCACAAGTTCTTTCAAATACACCAGTCTCTCCTCAGAAAACCCTATACAGGGTCACTAGGAGTCAGAACTGATTCGATAACAGTTAGCAACAACAACAAGTATGTTGTAGGAGTCCTGGGGTGGTTCTGTAGGATAAGCACTGGACTGATAACCTCAAGGTGTCTGTGGTTCAAACCCACCAGTCTATCTTCCAAAACCCTATAAAGGGTTGCTGTGAGTCAGAACTGACTCAACAGCATTTAACAACCACAAGTATGCTGTAAGGTCACTATGAGTTAGAATCAGTATTCAGTGACAGTCTTCCTGATCCAAACCATTATGCTAGTCCAAACCATTACGGTCCAAACAGTGCTCCTAACCATTTTGCTACCTGGCTTCACTGACTCCATGAACTTTTAAGTCCCCAACCAAAATTTAAATTCTTTCATGCATAGAAACAAAATTATTCTTTTTCTTAATCCCCTCCTCAAACTATTTTTTAATTGAAGAAAACAAATTTGCATATAAGTTTGGTGGTAGTTACGTGCCACAGAGTCGGTTCCAACTCATAGTGACCCTGTACAGGGTTTCCGAGGTTATAAATCTTTATGGGAGCAGAAAGCCTCATCTTTCTCCCACAGAACAGCTGGTAGTTTCGAACTGCTGACCATGAGATTCGCAGCCCATTTTGTAACCACTATGTTACCAGAGTGTATAGTTGACTTCAGTTTGTTTTTAAGGTTTTATGATCAATACTCACAATGGAAAATATTTTTAATCTCCTCATCTATCTTCCAGATATATATTTAAAAAGTGGTTTGGGATGCTTCTCCCTCACTCTCTTATAAGCAAGGTTAACTAATGCCAGTGTGAGCAATGCCAGACCCTTGCTTATTTCCAGAACAAAACCAAAAGAGCTGGGTGTGGGCCCTGAGATGGGATGTACTTAGATGCTAAGTAATTAAGTAGTTCATCAGAAATATTCTTTTCATCAGCTGCTCATTCCAGAGTCTTCCTGAAGAAAATATAGACCTCTGCAGTGTCAGAAAGGAAAGCAGTTTGGTAAATAATGATTAAATTATTGCTCTATCTATAGCTTGGGCTACTGAGTTTTGACTCATACACAGACAACTCTGAGGATTTAGGAGCGAAATTGTGATGGGAATGGAAAGTATTTACTCTGAGACTCTGGTAACAGACCTGTTAATTTCATTTAGCTCTGCATCTTGGTGAGAATGGAAAGTGTCAGGCTTGCAGCCTCTGTGACTAACATTTAGACTGCATGATTTCCAAAATATTGAAAATGTGTTGTCATCAGATCAGGAATTCTCAGGAAAAGTGATTATTATGCTGTTGTTAAAATTCCAGTATTACATGATATGGGAGAGTAGTGAAATCTAAGCATTATTGTTGATATTACTCAGACCTCAATATAGACCATTTCTGTCATGAGACTATCCTGAGAATTAATATACCACATTAGAATTTTGAAGCTAACAAAGGGTAAATTAGTTTAGAGAGTGTTCTGACCACAACCTTCTGTTTAAACTCAGGTGTTTAATTGTTATTTTCTATTTTATTTCCTGGGCTACTAGGTATGTTGAGTATCTTGTATTTGTTTGTCCTCTCTGGTCCCAATACCAATTTGGGCATGGGTTGACTTCGAGAGGTCTCTGATGAAGAACATGAGATGGGAAGGGAAATACAAAGAGAGGATGAATGAGGAAGAAAGGAAGGGGGGAAATTGTTGTTATTGTTAAGTGCTACTAAGTTGGTTGAGACTCATAGGGACCCTGTCTAAGGTTTCTAATATTTGATCTTTGCGGTTCAATT
Organism: Chrysochloris asiatica; assembly: GCF_000296735.1. Lineage (NCBI taxonomy): Eukaryota > Metazoa > Chordata > Mammalia > Afrosoricida > Chrysochloridae > Chrysochloris > Chrysochloris asiatica. Next base: position 4,941,188 of record NW_006408566.1, read on the forward strand.
CCACCTCGAGGTGCAGTTCATTAGGGAGGAGAACTTTTGCTCCACTTAACTCCAGTGTTTCCTCTAGAGACTGCCACCCTCTATTCTCCCACAGCTTCAGTCCCTCAACTAACCTGGATTATTTTCCTTCAGGTCTGGGCCTACTCATCTCTCTTCCCCATGATAGTTTATTTTAGCCAGGATGTCTTCAATTGTTCTTCCTTGGAAAGACCCAAGTCAAAAGGAGAGAGGAACCTCAGTACTCAATGTTAGCCCTCTCTCAACTGGAATAGTAGCTAAGGTCAAAATGTAGAACTCTTTAATGACTTTATCCCAGTAGAAGAATGATAAGAGGGAAAGCAGTTAGCAGGAGGAAGGGGAGAAGAAGAAAGAATATATAGATATTAATTACCCAAATATTGGTATTGGCATTTTGCTGTTATTATAATCACTACCTAAGGAGCTCTGGTAGCGTAGTGGTTACGAATCGGGCTGCACGGTGTGGTGCCGGACAGCAAAGTTGGTTTGAACTGCAAGGTTTACAGTTCAAGCTCACCAGGTTGCTCCTAGGAAACCCCTATACAGGGTCACTATGGTTTAGACCTGACTTTACGGTACTTAAAAACAACACCACCCAGAACTCGATGGTACCTCAAAATAGAATTTTTTTTTTTTAATAAGAAATTCAGATATAGTAAAATCTGAAGAATTGGTAAAATCTAGACTTTTTGTCGTACTAAAGTTTTCTAGTCCAATTGTCTATGGCAGTGGTCGTCACCCTTTTTTCTTTAAAAGGGTAAATAATAAATATTTTAGGTTTTGCAGGCCATGTAGTTTCAGTTGTGGCTATTTTGCTCTATTATTGTAGAGTGAACGCAGACACGGACAGTAAATAAATGAGTGTATGTTGTTCGGAAACCCTGTTCAGGGTCGCTATGGGTCTGAACCGACTCAATGGCACTTAACAACAACATGTTGTTGTTATTATTGTTGTTAAGTCACGTCTGACTCATAGCGACTTGAATAGGGTTTACCTGGGTTGTACATCTTTATGTAAGCAGTAAGCCTCATCTTTCTACCACAGAACAGATGGTGGGTTTGAACTGCTGACCTTTTGGTTCACAGTCCATTTGCCCAAATGACTGTGTATAGTTTCCCAATAAAACTTCATTTATAAAAACTATGAGGATAAACCACCGAGACATGTCTAAATATGTTTTATTTGGAATAAACCTGTGCATGTATGAGCTGGACCCCTCGTACCATTGTTTTTTTACTTACCCTCATATGTGCCAATAGTCTGATACTTTGGCTGTAGTTTGCAAACCTGTAGCCTTTTCTTTTCCTTTTTATAATATGAAAAAAAGGCATATGATTTATGGAAAAGCTATATGTTTACTGGAAAAAGAGAAAACAAACAAAAACTCATATAGAATAAAAAAAGTGTTAATTAATATACCTGAAATCTCAACACCTTAAAGAACTACAGTGAATGATTTGGCAAACATTATTGCCTTGGTAGTGTAGTGGATTACAAGCCGGACTGCTAACTGCAAGGTCAGTAATTCGAATCTAATTGCAAGGTCAGTAATTCCATCGCAGATGGATGAGGCTTTCTGCTCCCATAAAGACTTACAGCTTTGGAAATCCTATACAGGTCATTATTAGTTGAAACCAACTAGGTGGCACACATCCAGCACCACCAACATTACAGATATATTCAGAGAAAAAATTGTGTGCAAGTGTACGTGTATGTTTTGTACACATGAATAGGAAATTCTATACATATTATTCTATAACGTGCTTTCTATGCTCAAAATTAGATTCAAAATTAGATCTACATCTATTTTCACAGGGCCCTTGAGTGAGAGTACCATAATTTAGTTAACTAATCTCTTGAGGTACATTGGATTGCTTCTTCTGGTATCCTTCATAGCTCTACTTCCTGTTGACTACTGGATTAAACTTTCCCATTGTTGGGACATTTACTAACTCTTCAGGCTATATATTTGACCTTTAGACAGCCATTTATAGGAGCTTCAGCTCTCTAGGGGCCATAGCTTTAGAATAAACCAGAAAGCTCAGATTGAGTTAATAAACCAGAAAGCAACTGAGTTGAGCTATTGCCCCAATGTTGGGTCACTCACACGCAGGCTTCTGAAGGCTTCCACAGATGTGATGATAGAGATTTGTTGAAATGTCTTCTGATCTATGGTCACAATTTGGGTGATATCTCCTGCCTATGGGGTTGCATGTTTCAACAAATGACTTGGGGATTTCCAAGATTGCATGTGTTTCTCCTGACCTAACTTCTATATGGGAATATGGCAGACTCTGACTGAGCAGAAAAACCAGTTTGTGAGGCACCTACCAGGTAACTATTCAAAAGGAGGTAGCTCTCCATAACTTCTCAGGCAGGTTCAGACAAAGAATGTAGTCATGTGCAACTAGAAAAATCAAATCCTAAAGGAATAAAGTTGATACCTTGTAAAAATTATTCTGAAGTCTGTGAAGTCATGGTCACCCATAAACTGACTAAAATTTTTTCTTTTTTTTTCTTTTTCCCCCATGTTTCTTCACCCATCTTTTTCTGATTGACCCTCATTTAGGGTGATGTTGTTAAAGTTTAACTAGAAATTCACAGAAGTAGAGATTTGCATATGAATTGCCATTGATTTTAAAACCAAGCTCATCTGAATTATAAAAACATTTGTCTTGCTAAGGTCATAATGCACTGTATGAGAGGGCTTCAAAAAGTTCTTGGAAAAATGGAACTGAAAGATTCTGGAATTTTTCCATGAACTTTTGGGAACCTCTTCAGAGAGTAGGGAAAGCCACCTTTCTTATAAAAATGTATTTACATAGAAATGGGATTTTAGAGATAATTCTCTTGTAATCCCTTTACTTTCAAGATAAGCAGAAGAAACCAAATAAAGGAAAGCAATGGTCCAAAGTTCAAACAGCTTGCTGGTGGCAAAGCCAAAACTGAATCTCAAAGATCTAGTCTCATAATGTGTAACATTCTCATCATTACACTGATACTCTTTCTTGGACGACAGTTTTTGGTCTTGAATTCAACTCAGCAAAAATCAAATTGTTGGCCAAGAACATAAAAAGGGAAGGAAAAGAGTTTGGAAAAAAAAAAAAAAAAAAGTCTGGAGAAAGAAAAGAATGGAAAATGAAATAGGCCCTTGGTATGAGGAAGGTAAAATGTAACCGATTGCTGCAGCTTTCCATGGAAGACAAGGGAGGTGTCAGGTCCTCCGGAGCCGTGCATTCCTGTGTGACTTGCCTGTATATGCTGCTTATAGCATATACTATGGAACATCTCCCAGATCCTCTGTTTATGGCAGAAACACCTTGTTATGAATATTTGGCTCCAGGCCACTCTCAACTGGGAATTGCCCTCAGCTTCAGGAAACTGCCTTGCCCAAGGTTACATCTCTTCCCAGGAATGAAGGCTATGGCAATACAGAGGCCCCACCTCCTTGTTTCCATTTGGGATACATAACTCTATAAAGAGCCATCTCAGTTCCAATCCCCCACTCAGGATCAGCTAAGGTCTCAGTTGCAAACTTAGCCGACCTCTTGCGTTGTTTAAAGTTTTGTTGTTTCCATCTTAATCATTCATGAATAAGAGCCTCCACATTTTGATTTTGCACTGGGTCTCAAGAATAATGTAGCCAGTCATGAGTAGGACATGTTCTTAGGAAAATTACATGAAAAGTGTGGCCAGGAAGAGAAATGGAGATGGGAAAAGGAAGAAGGACAAGCAGGATGCAGTATCAAGCTCAGGAGACACTATAGACCCACTTCAGAGTGGAACCAATGAAGGACACTTCTCAGTTACTGGTGAAAGCCTAGGAGTGGTGGTGGTTGTGTGCCTTGGAGTCAGTTCTGACTCAAAGCAACCCTGTATACAGAGGCTTTAGCGGTGATGATGGTTATGTGCTGTGGAGTCGGTTCTGACTCATAACGACCCTGTACAGGACTTCTGAAGCTATAAATCTTTATGGGAGCAGAAAGCTTCATCTTTCTCCCCAGAACAGCTGGGAGTTTCGAATTGTTGACCTTAAGGTTTCCTGAGGCTGTAAATCTTTAAGGGAACAGAAAACCTCATCTTTCTCCTGCAGAATCGCTGGTAGTTTTGAACTGCTGATCTTGAGACTAGCAGCCCAACTCATAACCACTATGCTACCAGAACTCCTTAGGGGTAGGGTTTATTGTTGGTTGTTAAGTGCCTTCAAGTTAGTTCCAACCCATAGCGACCCTGTACAGGGTTTCCAAGGAGCAGCTACTGAACTTGAACCACCGACTGTACAGTTCAAACCAACTTTGCAGTCCCGTGTATTAACCCACAGAGTCACAAGTCACTAATTGCCTAGTATGTTTTGTGCATAAGCAAACTGATTCTTATAGCTGAGGACGTGCCCTGACCAGATGTAGGTGTCATTGGGTAGGAATGAAAGGAAGGGGGCAATGTACACAAAACCAGAAAAGATCTGAGAAGATACAGAGGAGCAATGATAACTAAATCAAAAGAACACTGGATCCAGGGCTGTGGGTTGAAGCACAGTCTGGGGCTGGGCACTCTGGGTTTGAATCCTGACTGCCACTTATGAACTGCATGGCTTAATCTCCCTGTGCCTACCTTCTACGGTTGTCAAGAGAATTAATATATGTAAAGCACTTAGAACAACATCTGCCATGTAGGAAGTGCTGTTAAGTGCTAGTGCTTATTATTCGTGCCTCACTATTTATTAACTAGATCAGTGCTTCTCAAACTATCTGTGGCATTTTAAATTCAATCTGTTGCAGAATGATACATTTGTACAATATGATAATATGAAATGAATAGCGATAGAAAAAAACAAAATGCAAGGCCACTTTTATTACTAGATTCAACAGACATAAAATCACTGCAAATTGCTATAAAAGTTTCTACATGCTTATATTCCCTTTCTAACATATCCGATCACAGATGGGTAACAAACTGGTTCCGGACTGTCATTGTTCTATGGACCACACGAAATAGCCCTGAACCAGAAAGCCTTCAACAAACTACTTAAATTCTTGACATTTAAGTTTCCAGGTTTTTGTGAGGGACTAGTAAGCTGCTCTTTGGAAACCCTATACAGGGTCATCATGAGTCGGAACGGACTTAATAGTGCTTAACAACAAAAAAATGAGCACTGTGCTACTAACCACAAGGTCAGCAGTTCAAACCCACCAATAGCTCTGTGGGAGAAAGATGAGGCGTTCTGCTTGCGTACAGATTTACAGCCTCAGAAACTTTATAAAGGGTCACTTTGAGTAGGAACTGACTCGATGGCACCGAACAACAACGAGATTACATGGAATCCTGGTGATGCAGTGATTAAGTGCTTGGCTTCTAACTGAAAGGGAAAGGTTAGCAGTCACTCTACAGAAGAGAGATGTGCACTTTCCTTCTGTTAGGATGGTTATTGTTATTATCAAGCGCCATTGAGTCTGTTTCAACTTATAGTGACACTGTATAGAGTTTCTGAGTTGTGGCTAGTGGGTTTGTGCTGCTGATGTTGCAGTTCAAACTGACCTTACAGTCCAGTGCTTATCCTAGAGCGCCACACCAGGACCTTGGAAATCGTATGGGGCAGTTCTACTCTGTTCTATAGAGCTGATAGGAGTTGCAATTAAGTCAATGGCACCAAGTTTGTTTGTTTGTGTTAATAAGATTACACAGGTGAAACCACTTAGCATTAAAGTGCCCTGTGTAAAATGGCAGGTAGGAATAAATTTGTAATTTGAGCACAAAAAATATAAAATCCAGTATATGACCATCTTGGTCCTTGTTGGCAACAGGATTTTTGCATGTTTAGGGTGTTACCTTTGAACTGTCAGTATTTGTGAGTCTATTACACATTTCCTACCACTGTGCACAGTAGGAAGTGAAGGGCTTCCCTGACAAGCTGTTGCCCACTGTAAAAATGACAGCGTGAATAAGTCTGACTTCCTATAACTTCAGGTTGTTGTTGTTGTTGTTGTTGAGTGCTGTCGAGTCGGTTCTGACTCATAGTGACCCTGTATAGGGTTTCCAGGGAGTAACTGGTGAGCTTGAACTGCCGTCCTTGCGGTTCAAACCAACCTTGCAGTCTAGTGCATTAACCTACTCTCACTTACGGGGTTCATTAGGGAAGTAACAGATTCCAATTCAATATACAGTTCTTTGATCAGAACAGCCATCCATGCCCACCATTAGGACTCTCAGTTCCTCAGTTTAACCTCCAATCTGCTTGGGCAAGTGTTGTTATAAAGCACTGTCAATAAATGCCCGGGGGCACCCCACTCTAACAGCAAGCACTCAATGCTTAGGTCTAGTTTCTGTTGCCACAGTTTCTCTGCCACTGCATCACAGCCCTCTTCGTGTCCTTGACCTAAAAGCTTCTTAGAGCAGGAATCACAGATCCAAAGAACATACTCCACTCCTGTTTCCATATACCTTATATGGGCCTGGGGGTGGGGGTGGGGTGGGGGGGTGGAGACACACACAGTGATTCTATGGGATAAACACTGGACCTTGAGTCACAAGGTTGGTGGTTGGAGCCCACAACCACTGCTTAGGAGAAAGATGAGGCTTTCTGCAGCAACTAAGATTTACAGTCTTGGAAACCCTGTACAGGGTCACTATGAGTCTGAACTGATTCCACGGCACTTAGCAACAACATAGCTTGCATGCATGTCCCCACCAACACAAGCGTGCCATACCCTGTATTAGCACTATTAGCAAGCAGTCTACTCTCCATAATGAACTGCAAGCACCTTATTTGCATAGTTCTACGAGCGCTAGTGACATGGTAGAAATAAGGAGCTCTGGTAGCGTAGTGGTTATGAATCGGGCTGTGAACCGCAAGGTCAGCAGTTCGAAACTACCAGCTGTTCCGCGGGAGAATGATGATTGAACTGCAAGGTCGGTGGTTCAAGTTCATAATCGGCTCCTTGGAAACCCTCTATATGGTCGCTATGGGTCGGAATCGACTTTTAGATACCATTTGAAGTCTGAACTCTACGCATACTGGTTCTAAAGTTTGACCTTGTTGTTGTTTGTTGTTAAGTACCATCTAATAGTTTCCAACCCTGTTTATAGGATTTCCAAGGTGGGTATAACTACTGACCTTGTAGTCCAATACTTATTCTATCGTGCCTCCCATGTGTGGCCTTGCCTTGTTTATTTCTACCATTGTTGTTGTTAAGTGCCGTTGAGTAGGGTTCCACACATAGCGACCCTGTACAGGGTTTCCGAGGGTGTAAATCTTTACGGGAGTAGAAAGCCTCATCTTTCTCCCGCGGAGCGGCTAGTAGTCTCGAACCGCTGACCGTTAGGTTCGCAGCCCGATTCGTAACCACTACGCTACCAGAGCTCCTTATTTCTACCATGTCACAAAGGAAATCAGGGATTTAGGAATCTGTGATAAGTCTGTTGGGTGGGAAGATTTCGGCATATCTATCTTTGTTCCTTTTTCTAGACTTCTAAGTATTTTTTAGGGTGAACCCCATGATCTTTGTACAGTTCCCATCACCTTTAGCACTATGTCTGGCACATAACAGGTGCTCATCGAATGTTTATTGAATGGCTATATGAACAGTTTGAAGTTTGTGAAATAATTTGTGACTCTCCAAACTACTAGATCTTGAATCCACCAAGAAAAGAACTACCAAATTCAGTTAATTTTGCACTAACTCAGTCAGTTACTTGGGCACGCAGAGGTAGATTTCACCGGTGGAAGGGAAGAGTTGGAGGGGAAGCTCATGATTGGTAGGTGTATTTCAAATTCAACAATTCTCAGTTACAGTTTTACACTCTGGGAAACAAAATCTCTCCGTGGCCCTAGGGCTCTTTAAAGTTTACTGTTACTGTTTTCTTAAGAAATTCCTGGAGCAGAGCCTAACTTTTGTGTAGGGAGCTGGCAGCGGGCGTCTTCTGCGGCCCAGGGGACCGCTGGCAAACGGGTTTAGGAGGCGTTTGTACACGAAAGGAACTTCCGAGGACTCCCAGCAGTCCAGTGCAGTAGTCCGGTCTTGTTGGGGGCCCGCAATTCCAGGTCCTCTGTGAGAATTTGGGGAAAAGGGGATGATTAGACGTTCGCAGATCTTAACCAGTTCCCAGTCGTTTCCCTCTGCTGGCAGTGGAACGATAAGGGCTCCACGGATGAAATAAGGAACAACCAAGGAGTCTGGGCCAGAGGGAGGGCCAGGGCCGGAGGAAGGCGTCCTGGGCTGCGAACGGCTCGCCCGGGCGCCGCCGCCACCGCCCCGCCCGTCGGGCGTCCGCCCCGCCTACCCCGAGCGAGGCGGAGCCCGGAGGAGCTGGAGGAGGAGGCGGAGGAGAGGTCGGAGCTGTCTCCAGGAGCCCTTAGAGACCGAGTCCCCGGCAGCGACGGCGGGACAGCGCACCGGCAGGCGAGTGTGCACCGAGCAGCGGGCACGGGTGGCAAGTCGGGTCCCCGTGGGGATCGGCGCGCAGTGCGGGGCGTCGGCCAACGAGTTCTGGGGCCGCCTCCGAGTTCTCGGGGTTGGGAAGCGAGATGGAGGGAGGGAACGGAGGAAGGAAGGAAGGAGGGAAGAGTGTCCCAGAGGGCGGGGACTGATCGGGGCTCGGGGCGCCAGAGAAGGGGTGGAGGAGGAAGGGCGAAAGAAGCAAACGGGAGACTGAAACCGCGCTTGCGAGCCGCTGAGGAGGGCGCTGCTCCCTCGACAGGCGGCGGCCCGAGGGCGCGGGAAGCCGGGGGTCCTCCCGAACAGGAGAAGTGGACGCGGGCCCGAGGATGGAGGCGGGGGCGGGAGGGGAGGTCTCCCAGCTCGCTCCCTTGCTCGTGGGCTGGCTGCTGGGAGCCCCGCGAGTGATTAGATAGGCTCCCAGTGTTCCCAGTCCTTTGCTGGCGACGGTGCCAGGCTTTGGGGGAGGGCGGGCATTGGAGTGGAGTCGCGCGGCGGCATCTGGGGACGAAGGGGGACGCCACGCCCCTCTTGTCTACTTTTCTGCTCCGTCTTGGGATGAGCAGGAGGAACGCAACCCTGGAACCCGCTCTGCGCTGGGGTCTACCTGGGAAATAGCGGGTCCCTGGGAGTAGAACTTACATCCCTTAAGGACCCTCAAACAGTGACTCCAAGGCAGCCCTTTTGCACACTTTATTTGCAGATAGGGGAAGGATAGGGTCTTGGGTGAAATGTACGATATATCTTGAGTGATAGAGTATATAAGTATATATAGAGAAGGGGGGCCACTTTTCTCGTAAATCGAGGTGGCTTTTTTTTTAATTAAGTTAAAATCAGTTAAGCCTAATTTTAATTAACTTGCCCTAATAAAACCTGTTGTCCCTTACCTTTGTACCTCGTAAACCATTCATAACTTTGGAAAAGGAAGTCGTAATTTTTGTTAAACTGAGTTCCGTGGAGTGAAACTTTCAACACCTTATCATCTGATAAAAAGAACTGATGAGGTCTGACATCTTGTGGTCATCCTTGCTCAGGTGTGGTTGTATACAAACAAGTAGAAAGAGAAGGAAAATGGCCAAAAGCCAGAGAGAAGGGAGGACCCCCCCTCCCCCACGTGTCAAGGCACCTTTAATGGCTGCTCGGGTGGAAACAAACAGGGAATGTATTACATCTTGTGGAGTTGAACAAACTTCACATGATTAGCTTCCTGCCCATCAGTTATTTCCTCTCCCCTCTCCTGTCTTTGCGGACACTGTTTAAATTTCCTGGGGGCAGTTGTAGCTTCTCCTGAACAGATTGTCTATAATAAATCTCTTGGATGTTGTCGGAAGCAGAGTCTTTGTCTATGTTTCCTATTTTAAAAACATGGTTCGTCTTTGCTTTTAAAGTGTAGTCACTAGACTGCACCATTGCTGGATGCTTCTCAACTCTCAGTATAAATTATCACAGGATCCTGTACCTCGCTTTGGAGAACCAAGAAGGCAGGCACTGCTAGACGGACAGGATTGGATTTTACTATTGCCAAAACAATCATTCAAGTCAGTAAAAATTCAGTAAGGAGTCTTTTTTTCCCTAACCAAAATGTATTTATTAGCAAGTCCCTTTTCCAATAAACAGAAACATGCAATTCACACATATTTTTTAAAAAATAATCAAATATTTCATAGAGAGTTCCTTGGTGAAAGGACTTTAGAATTAAATGTTTAATTCCTTTAGCCCTAACAGTTAATCAGTACCATAAAATACTAGTTTAGGTCCCCAAAATACTGAACAGTCTAACTACTGTGCATTATAAAAAATATTTTTGAAATGGAGTAAGTAGTATTTTATACTGTGTTTAACTCCAGTAACTCTAGATACTGAACCTGATAGGATTTGTGTTAGAAAGGTGTAAATGTATATCATGTGAGTCTGTTTTTCACAAAAGACTGAAGAAATTAGTATTATAAAAATAATATTTTCTTTCTGGAAAGCTTCATTCTTATTTAAGAAAATAGCTCTCTAACAATGTTTATGGTGTTGGGCTTGTGTTAAGAAAACCTGGGTGGTTTGTCAGGTTAGGAGAGCTAAGAGTTTTACAGTAAAAAATAAAAAAAAAGGTTAAGGTTAGTAATTTTATTTTTTTACTTGTGAACCTCTCTCCTAGAGAAAAACCTTACAAATTTAGAATTATGTCATTTTACTTATTATGTTGAAATCCTCATAGAGAGAAAAAAGCTTGCAAATTTAGAATTATAGTAATTTACAGAATCAGATTTATATTAGTTGGCTTTTTTTCCTTTTATATGTCTGCTTAAACTTAACCTAGAAAGTTAAAGATGTAGAAGTCAGGTCCAACTGGGAGGATAAGCAGTTTAACTGTGGTTTGTGGTGTGGGCTTTGGTGTCAGACAGACCTGGCTGAGAATATTAGTTATTTAATCTTTCTCAGTCTGATCTTTAATATAGGAATAATGGTGGTCTCTGCCTCAGAGTTTTTATGAAAGAATATGAAGTTTTTATGAAAGAATATGAAGCATTTACAAAGTAAATGGTCAAAAATACTTGGCATTTTATCTATCTTGCCCAAACACAAAGCTCATGGATGAATTGCAAGATGGCAGCTTGAACTTTCTGGAAATGCTGGATAGGGAAATTTTAAATTTCAAAGGTGATAATAGATAGATAGATAGAGAGAGATATCACATATATGTATATTTATTTATATCATGCTTCTGCCACAGCAGTATGAATAACAGTGATTAATGGATTGCTAGTTTAAATATGCTTTTAGTGCTGAAATTTCAGTCATATAATATATTTAGAGCCAGGCAGTCAAAAATGTTTTATTAATTATCTTTAAATTTTTAAAGAGAATTTATGTTTCAAATACTCGTGTTTATGATCCCTGAATAGGAAACTATACTAGGACCAGAAGAAGTATTTGTCTTTAACCAAGTATGGTTTTTAATTACAGTGTAAAAAAAAAATGTATGACCTGAGGGTATCCGGTTATTTACTTTTTCATGTACTAATGTCTACTACTAACAGATAAGCCATTAAAAAGTGTTTAGGATTGATCATGAGGGCTTTATTTTTGCATTTCTGTGAGAATGGGTGTTCACTTAATTTGTGGGATCTACTTATCACATCATTGAATCATTTAAATATTTTAAAACATGCTTCCAATTTAAAACAAACCCTTACAGCTCTTCTTTTTTCTTAATGCACGTCAGGTGCACAGAATTAGACTGATCGTAATCTTAGCGCATGCCGCAGATGACTTCTCATTTTACTAATTGTTCCCCAGGGATGTAGAGATGGTGGTTTGTAATATTTTTAAATAACTCTGAAGGGGTACAGTGTTGTTATGCATGGTTTCTTGCCTATGACATTATACACTGAAACAGCGGAGGACTTGATTGAATGAACTATTGATTCTTTTCACTCCTAGGGCATTATAGATAGAATCCTGGCTCATGTTAATATCTCCTTGCACCAACGAGGTGCTGTGAGGAATAAGTGTATTAATCTATGTAAAGCATTTAGAACAGTGCCTGGCACATTGTCCATGTTCAATAAATATTAACATTAAATTATCATTTATTGAATTGCCCTTTTTCTTAAATGTTATACAATGAGAATGCTGTTTTTGAAATAGAAAACAATGGCTCAAAATTTTCATTGTTTCCAAAAATATAAAACAAACAAACAAGAAACCCTGTAACTTAAAGAGTGCTTCTCAAATAATAGAATATGATTAGGTAGCCGGCATTGCATCTCCTGGATGTGAAATGGATTGCAATATTTACTTAATTTGTCCAACATATTTATTCTTTTAGGTCTCAATCCAAGTTCCTTTTCTTATTAGAAGTTTTAAAAAGAGTTAGTAATCCATGAAGTCCATAGTATGATAGGGTAAGTAAGGGAGAGGCAGTGTGCATAGTTATAGTACATTATTACGATTACAAAGAGGTTAAAAGGGTTTTTTTCAAAATAGGAAACAAGACTAGAGGAAAATAAGTTCTAGAACAGTCGGTGGTAGGATGATGGTGCTTCTCCCCCACTCCTTTTTTTCTCTGTTTCTTCCCAGTGAACCTGCATATGTAACAAAAAGTAATTAATTTGTACAATAGTTACCCAATAAATATCTGGTTTACTGACTGCAAATGGATTTTGCTGTTTTGAAAAATAATACCAGCTTTCATGGTAGGTAACGGGTCTGTAAGTTAAATGACAAAACCTTTATCACCAGCTTTCATGGTAGGTAACGGTCTGTAAGTTAAATGACAAAACCTTTATCGTGAGAGTTGGCTTATGCTGAACAGGGTTCAGTGAAGCTTTCAGAATAAAGATGGACTGGAAAAAAAGGCCTCATGATGTTCTTCGGGAACTTAGCCAATGAAAACTGTAGGTCACAATGATGCAACTGATCCTG
>NW_006408566.1:4955774-4961717 GCF_000296735.1 Chrysochloris asiatica
GATAGTGAGGTTGGCCCAGGATCGGGCAGTGTTTCGTTCTGCTGTGCATAAGGTCGCTGTGAGTCAGTACGGACTTGACGGCACCTAACAACAACAACAACAACAACAACAATACTGAGCTGCTTCCTATTTTTTCCTTATAAGTTCACACTATAATTTTTTTTCTTTCTTTTTAATTATTATTATTGTGAACTGAGTGATGGTTTACATGGGAGAACTTCGGCTTTACACCATCATTTCATTGCAATGATTACCATCTTCTCTGTGCATCATCATTCAACAGTATTTGCTTCCATTCCCTTTGGTTTTCTTTTCTTCCTTTTTTTTTGGGCGGGGTGGGGATGGGCATATGTACACAAAAACACTCAGAAATATATGATAATATAAACAACCAAAGGACACATTCTGCAAACCTGCCTCCTGGCCGCCAGCACTCAGTCCCTCCCTGTCTTTCCATGAGTCTAAGGTCCTCAGCTGCTTTCTCTCTCCTTGTCCTCATCTCTGTGCCTCCATTCTGGTGGTGTTGCTTCTCTGGATAGGGACATTTTAAAGAGTTTTTATTTTTTCAGCTGATTTGCCCAGTGTAGTATGTCATTTGATTTCTTAACTGCTGCTTCTATGAGTGTTGATTTGTGGATCCAAGAAAATGCAATCCTTTAACAACTTCAATCTTTTCTCTGTTGATCATGATGTTATTTAGTCCAGTTATGGTCATTTTTGTTTTCTTTACATTGATTTGTAATCCATTGTGAAGGTTGTAGTCTTAGATCTTCATTAGAGAATACTTTAGGTCATCTTCACTTGAAGCAAGCAAAGTTTTGTCATCTGCATTTTGCCTATGAGTCTTGCTATTAATGAGTCTTGCTCCAATCCTGATACCATGTTCTTCATATAATCATTTGTTCAGCATACAGATAAAATAAACGTGAAAGGATACAACCGTGGAACATACTTTTCCTGATTTTTAAGCCATGAAATATCCCCCCCCCCCTTTTTTTTTTCCTGTTCAAACAACTGCCACTTGGTCTATATACAAGTTTCACATGAGCACAATTAAGTGTTCCGGAATTCTCATAGTTTGAAATGTTATCCATTGGATGTTTTGATTCACACAGTCAAATGCCTTTGTTCAGTAAAGAAAGCACAAGTAACATCTTTCTGGTTTCTCTTTTTTCAGCTAAGATGCATCTGACATCCGTAATGACATCCCTCATTCCATGTTCTCTTCAATCCAGCTTGAATTTCTGGCAGCTCCCTGTCAGTGTACAGCTGCAGCCACTTCTACTCTGTCTTACATAGCGTTCTGGAGCCCTGGTGTGGCGCTGTGGCTAATGCGTCAGACTGCAAAGTCATATGAACTGCAAGGTCGGTGGTTCAAGCTCACCAGTTGCTCCTTGGAAACCCTATATAGGGTCGCTATGGGTCAGAATCTACTCGACAGCACTTAATAACAACAATATGTAGTATGCTGGAGTGGTGCTGTGGGTTAATGCGCTGGACTACAAAGTCGGTTTGAACTGCAAAGGTCTGTGGTTCAAGCTCATCAGCCACTCCTAAGAAACCCTATACAGGGTCGCCATGGGTCAGAACTGACTTGATGGCACTTAACAACAATAACAAATACAGTATGCCATCTACATTTTCATGTAGATTCTGACTCAGTATATCTGGGGTGAAAATTGTCAAAATGTAGATTCTGATTCAGTATATCTGGGATAGAACTGGAATGCACTGGTTTGAAGCCCTGAGTAAAATTGCTGAACTGTGAGTGTCTGGTTGCCATCCACTGATGGGGAGAGGTTTTTCTTATTTTAATGCGTTTCACAGGTTTACTGTACAGTGAAAATCAGGGTGTTGCAGACTTTTAAGACCTTTAATACTGTCCTGGTGTGGTGCTGTGGGTTAATGCTCTGGACTGCAAAGTTGCTTTGAACCTCAGGCTCTGCAGTTCAAGTTCACCCCCCATTCCTCAGAAACCCTAAACAGGGTTACCATGGAGCAGAACCGACTAGACAGCACTTAACAACAGCAACATTTGTGAAGAATCAAGGAGACTGGTAGTGTAGTAGTGTAGGGTATTACTAGCTGAGCTGCTAACTGCAAAGTCAGTAGTTTGAATCTACCAGTTGCTCTGTGGGAGAAAGAGAGGCTTTCTGCTCTTATAAAGATTTACAGTTTCATAAACCCTATACACAGGGTCACTATAAGTTGGAACCAACCCGTTGGCACATAACCACCACCACCACTCTGGAAAATGAGTAGCTAAAAGAACGTCTAGTTTGCCTGCCTTTGTGAATCAGTTGCTAAGAATCTTCTGTGATTCTTACATTTATTGATTATAGGTGGGTGACTTGCTAAATTCTGATTTGACTGTAGTTGTGGTAAACTCGCATGTTGAAGGAATGGGCCCGAGTCCATCGTCACTATGGTGGTGATAGTAGTTATGTGCCATGGATTTGGTTCCAATTCATGACAACCCTGCATAGGGTTTACAAGGCTGTAAGCTTTACAGGAGTAGAAACCTTCATCTTTCACCCATGGAGCTATTGGTAGATTTGAACTGATGACCTTTCAGTTATCAGCCCAGTTCATAATCCACTGCACTACCAGGGCTCCTTAATCGTCACTACACTTATATAATACGTATAGAATTGCCTTCATTCGGATTGATTGTGTGCAAACTCACATGATCCGCTGCGTCTTCACTTCTCTGGACATATAATACTCAGACTTTTATTTAGCTGCAGATGCTGCCAGCCAAGATGTCCCTAACCACTGGAATTAAGCCCTTTGCCCCCACTGTGGGACTCTTTGACTCAGACCCCAAGCTTGCAGTGTCCTCACATTGTATCTGCTTTTCAGGAAGAAATTATTGTTCTGGGGAAGCATAATTCTCCTCCTCAAATGAGGACTCAAATTGAAATGCACTCAGTCCCAATGTGAGCTAAATCTAAAATCCCCATGAGAGCTGAAATCCCAAACTGCTTGGCCCTCACTGAAAGTCTCAGAACCAAGATAAAACTATCACAAATGGTTTATTCAATTAGAATCTCAGGCAAATTGGAATAAAAGTGTTTAAGCCAGCAGACTTGGTATCAGCCCTATACCTAGACTAATTAAACCTTTTGAATTATTAGACCAAAGCCTGCACATTGGACCAAGGGGCTTTGCATGGTTGTGTAAGGTCATGATTAATTGCTCAGAGGAGTCCTAAGGGATAGGTTGGAAGTCTGGCCAAGAAAGAGAGAAATGAGCTTATGACATCTTGACAAGGCTGCCTTGAACAGTTGTACAGGTTTTGCACTGTACAAACGATACCTGGCCAAGGAGGCAAGTAAGGGCTGAAATGTGCTCAACAATCTTAGTGTTTTGGGTTAAATCTGCCTCTGCCAGAAAAAAAGGGACACTTCTTTCTGACTCTTTCAAGCCGTCCAGTATAGGTGGTACACTTTGAGGAGCTATCTTTTTTTTCTAACATGCACAAGCATTGTGACCAGCAGTAGCTCTGCCTCTCAAAGCCTCTTCAACCACAAAATCTCTCTAAAACCATGAGCCAGCAGAACCTGGAACACAGTAAGTGCTCAATAAATGCCAGTGGAATGAAGGGAATAAACTCTGTTTTCTGCAGCATGTGCCAACAAGGCTTATGAGCCAGCTATTCTTTCTTTCTCTTTTTTAAATATGAAAAAGTAAAATAGATGCTATTTGCTCAGAAATGTATTTTCAGTGGGAAATACTTGATTTGATGGGCTGCTACTTTATCTTTTTCTAAGGGCACTCTGGAGCAGTTCTATTCTGCTCTATAGGGTCACTATGTGTTGGAACAACTTGATGGTAGTGGGTCTGGGGACTTAAGGGACAGGTCCTGTTGAGCATCAGGGGTGTTGTTGACGTTGTTTAATGCTGATTGAACTCTGATATGCTCCAGGGATCTCTGCACCCCTTATGTAGTTGAAGGCTAAGCCATGGTGACTCCTAGGGATGTGAAAAGAGATTCATGTTATTTATCTACCAGCTTCAGGCCTTCTTGGGAACAGGATGCAGACATTCCTAGCTAAAGGAGCTTTTGGAACTCACTTAGGTGTTTCTTGTAGAAAAGGATTTTTCTCGTTTGGGGTAAGAAGTGAAGTAGGAATGGGGAAGCCGTGTGGCCTAAACGCTCTAAAATGAAAGGACTTTGTCTGTATCCTATTTAGTGCCAGCTGGCAATTCTGTCACATTTTAAGTTGATCCTTTAGAAAGCCTACTATCAGAATTAAGTTCCTGGCATCTCTCCTTAGAGGCAATTACGCAGCAGGTAGATTTGGCCATGTTTCGAGGATCTAACTGCGAAGGCCAAAAATAAACAAACCAAACCAACACAAAAAAAGAGCTAAATCTAAAATCAAGTAGATCCTGGCTCATGGTGACCCCAGGCATGTCAGAGTACAACTTTGCTCAGTGGGAATTTCAATGCGAATGAGTTGGAATCAATTTGATGACAGTGGATTCGTTTTTTGTTCTTTAAAAATCTTTATGGAGAAGAGCCTTGTTGATGCAGTGGTTAAAGTGCTTGAATGCGAACCCAAAAGTCAACAGTTTGAATGCACCAGCCATTCTACAGGAGAAAGCTGTTGTAGTTTGCTTTTGTAAAGATTGATAACTTTAGAAATCCTATGAGGCAGTTATGTTCTATCCTACAGGGTCAACGATGAGTAGGAATCAGCCTGATGACCAAGGGTGTGGTTTGGATTTGGGGGATCTTTATGGTAGTACATTACCAGGCCTTTCTTTTGTAGCACTCTTTTGGGGGTTCAATCCACTAAGGGAACAGTTCTCAAACATCTAGCTTTATTATCTAAGGATAGATAAAGGTGGTGGTTGGCACTTAGGTCCTTGATCTTTTGTTTTTGAGTGTGTTCTGACTTACAGCAACATCTAGGCAACAGAAGGAACACTGTCTGGTCCTGCACCATCCTGACAGTTGTTGCTATGACAGAGCCCATTGATGCAAACACTATGTAAGTAAGCATCATTGGAAGCCATCTTCCTCTTATTTGCTTACCCTCTGTTGGATGTCCTTCTCCAAGCATTGGTCCCTCTTGGTAAAATATCCAAAGTATATGAGACAAAGTCTTGCCTTCCTAGCTTTTAAGGAGTGTTCTGGTGTACATACTTCTTCTGAGACAGCTTATTCATTCTTCTGGCAGTCTGTGATATATTCATTATTCTTTACCAGCACCATAATTCAGAGACATCAGTTCTTTTTTGGTCTTTCATATTCATTGTCTGAACCAACTTGACTGTACTTAACAACAACATATTCATTGTCCAGCCTTTGCATGCATATGGGTGATTGAAAATACCTTGGCTTGAATCAGGCAATTTTATCCTCAAAGTGACATCTTTGTGTTTTAACATTATAAAGAGATCATTTGCAATGTAATTTATCCAATGAAATATGTCATAGAGACACTGTATTTTATGGGGGGGAAAAGTCAACAGGTACAAAAACGTGAAAGCCTTTCACATTTCATCTAGTTAAATGCAACCTTTCAGGCAACTCAATTGTAAAAACAGAAATACCAGGACATGACCTTTCATAACAAAGCCCTATTAGATGATTTTTCTAAATAGCGAACTCACCGGTTGAAGTTACAGTGCAATTTGAATTGTACAAGATTTCTGGAGTCTCAACTTTTCAGGACTCAGTTGAATGAAGTAGAATACCTCAGCACATGTTTTGCCCTCCTTTTTTTTTTTTCAAATGTTTTATTGTGAATTAATAGTTTACATGGGGGAACTTTAGTTTTACATTCATTCCATCATATATCATCTCATTGCCATGGTTCCAATCCCCTCCATGCATCCTCAACCACCTAAAGGATATATCCCAGAAACCCGCCCCCTACACTTCCCCCACCTCCCCCCAGTTTTCAGCCCACAGTCCCTTTCCCTCTCTGG
>NW_006408566.1:4967503-5008400 GCF_000296735.1 Chrysochloris asiatica
AAAAATCTGTAGCTTAGTATAAGTATGTTTTTAAAGTCCTAACTCTCTTTCAGTCACTTCTGCCCTCCTCTCCTTGCTGTTAGGTGCTGTCTAGTCAATTCCGACCCGTAGCAACCCTGTATAGGGTCTCCGAGGAGCAGCTGGCGGGCACGAACCACCGACCATGCAGCTCAAAAGGCCCTGCAGTGCGTCACCTCAGCCCACAGCGCTGTGCTGGACTCCTCTCAAACCAATGAAAACAAAAAAGCAGACCACATATGACGCGCATTTGCGTCCCCAGCACAGGGCCTCCAAGGAGCAGCCCATGAGCTTGAACCGCCTACCCCGCAGACCAAAAGGCCCTGCAGTGGCACCCCAATCCCCAGCGCTACAGTGGGACGCCTCTCAAACCAGTGAATGTAAGCTAACCAAGTAGGACACACATCCGTGCCTTCTGTATAAGGTTTCCGATGAGTGGCTGGTGAGCATGAACCACCGGCTCTGTCCCACCGGCCTTGTCGTTCAAAAGAATTTGCAGTGCAGCATCTCAACCCACAGCACTACGCTGGGTTCCCTCTCAAACCAGTGAAGAAAGCAGACCAAATCCGCGTCTCAGCCTGGCCTGGGTGCGTAAGCTCCAGTGGTGGGGCGGGTCCCGGCTACTCGGCGAAGCCCCCACCTCCACTCACCCAGATGTATGTGGGCAAACCATGAGCGCACCCACTCCCAACATCAAAGAAAAAAAACAAGATCGGAACCACCCAGAGTCAGCAAAGCACACCGTGTACCTTTTTTTCCCCCCTAAATGTTCCTGTGGAGCATTTCCGCGGCGTCTCTGCGGCCCCTATTTAGTCCAGCCGCTCTGTCTAGCCCAGGATGTGGGCCCAGGCCTCCGAGCCTGGCCGGCGGACTCAAGGGTATGCAACCTCCTGCCTCCACTCCAAATTCCACAGGCTACAAGCCTCCAAGCCTCCAAACCACTCCTATCTCTGTGGGTCCGAATCCCAGAGCTCTGTCATGCCTCCTTTCTGCCTGGAATTCCGAGTCACTTTTGACGGCGACCTTCACTATGCCTTCACCCTAGCCGCCAGCAAGCCCTGCCCTCCCTGCTTCTTCAGTTAGTCTGTAATATTCTTACTCTGTTTCAGGCCCCTCTGAGTTTTGCTACTTGTTGAAATGCTGTGGGGTGGATTATGACCCACAGCTACCCAGTATAGGGTTTCCAATAGCAGCTGTTGAGCTAGAACCACAGTTCCTGCAATTCTAAAGGCTTTGTGGTCTGGTGGATTAAGCCACAGCAGGGGTGCTTTGTTACTGGTATTAAGCTGCTACCCAGTTTGGGCTGGTCCAAACCTTGATGCTTTGATGAGCAGGCCTGAGGCTAGGAAGCTGGGCAGAGGGCTGGCCTAGGCCGAAGAAGTGGGGGATGGGCTTGGTGCTTGTAGGCAGATGGGGTCTGTTTTTGATAACATCTAAAATGCCTCTCTTTGTCTCTCTGTGCCTTGAGCCCCCCAATTTGTCCTATATACATGCCGGTACTGCGTAATGTGGCAATGAGGACCCCCCTGGGATGAACTAAGTTGGTTCCTGTGGTTCCACTAGTTCTCTGAGAGCGTCAGCCCTTTGAATGGGTCTGCTCAGGCCCTGCTAAGTTCTGCAGTGGGCTGGGCCGTCCCCGGTTAGGAGCCCAGAACAGGCGGGTGGAAGTTAAAAATGCTCGTAACTCCTCAATAGTTTGATCCTTCAAAAAAACAAGTTCATAAAGTTGTAGCTTAATATTTTATGTTGGCCCCAAAGCTGTCTGTCTACCAGGCAGGGGCCCCAATTTGTGATACCGCCCCTTACTTTTTCCTGAGCCCTCGTACCTGTCCTGCCCGGTCAGGGTCAGGGAAGCGCCGCCCTCTTGCCCTTCTTTTTAACAGAGTTGATGAGCAGCGTGCTTCAGCCATTACTGTCTAAATCTAGAAAGTAAATAAAGGCTTATGACAAGTGGTGTGGGAGGTAATCCTCAGGTTTCTATCTTTGCTGCCCATTCACCTAGAGTTCTCTGACTTCCTTCTGGCTGTAATAAATATCACTGGGCTCTGGGCCACCCACACCCATCAGGTGAGACAGAGCAGGTCAGGGGACAGTTCTTTCAGGCTGACTTCTTGAACTGTGCATTGAGGTTTCTCTGGATTACTGATATCCACTTGAGAAATTACCAGTCTAAGTGTAGGCTTCTCAGACCTCGTCTCATAAGTTAGACTACTGTTAGCTTTGTTTTTTTCTAGGCCAGTCTTGTCCTGTTCTTCATACACTTTGTGGGAAAAACAAAATGATCATTGTTAAAATAAAACAAAACAATCTTATCATTAAAAAAAAAAAACACACACACATATATATATATTTATATGAGCCCCCAAAACTCAACCATATAAAAAAGTGAATTTTTGCTTGCTGCCCTCAGTTGACCCCTAACACCTGGTGATCCCATGCATGATAAAATGAAATAATGCTTTATTTCTTAAATTCTTAGCCATCCTGATGATTAGCTTCAGATCAGACCATTGTGAGCCTTAGGATTGTCACTGACTGGTTTTCATAAGTATAACGCCAGGCCTTTCTTCCTTGCCTTAGTCTGGAAATTCCCTTGAAACCTGTTCAACATCTCAGAGACATGCAGACCTTCACTGGCAGATGAATGGAATTGAACCCAGTTCTTGTGCATGGACGGCAAGAATTCTACCGCTGAACCTCTAGTGCCCATGTATAAAAAGGTGGTTGTTGTTAAGTGCCGTCGAGTCAGTTCCGACTCAAAATGACCCTGTATAGGGTTTCCAAGGAGCGGCTAGTAAACACTGAGAAATCTTACTATTTTTTTGTTTATTCTTTGTATCAATACAACCAAATATGAATATATATTTCTTTTTTCCTTTTTATAAAAGATGACATACATCTTTTATACACTTGGAGATCTCTATCAGCATATAATTTTCTCAGGTTATTTACAAAAAAAAAAAAAAAAATAGTGGAATAGTTAGCCATTGTTTGCATATACTGTAGTTTATTCAGCCAGTCCCCTATTGCTGGAGCTTTGTGTTGTTTTCAGTCTTCGGCTGTACAAATAGTGCTTTGATGAATAAGCATGTATTAAATCATTTTGCTTTTATGTAGTTGTACCTAAAAGATTCGTATTAGTTATGTAATTTTTCTATAATGGAAATAACCATTAGTGGATGGCTCTGACAAGCAGAAATTTATTTTCTCACAGTATCAGAGGCTAGAAGTGCGCATTCAGGGCACAGGGATGCTCTGGGGGGAAGGCTCTCTTTTTCTGTTGGCTTGAAGGAAGGTTCTGATCTCTTCAGTTTCTGCTTCCTGGTGCCTTGGAGATCTTCATTTGTCTCGGCATCTAGCTTACCCCATCTCTGTTCCGCTGACTTGTCTCATCTCTTTTATTGACACAAAATATACTCTACACGAAACCTGCATCATTCCCATAACAGAAACAACCCATTCCCAAGTGGTGTTATAACCTAACCGTAGGCTTACTGGTTACGATTTACAACACATTAAAAAACCACAACTTTTTATTGTGAATTGAGTGAAGGTTTACAGAGAAAATCATCAATTTTACATTACATAAATCATATACTTTGTTTTGCCTCAGTGATTGAACTCCTCTCTGTAACAACACTTATCCCACTTCCTCCCTGTAGTTCTTATTTCCACTCCACCCTCCTTCCCATCCTTCTCAACTTTGTCCTTAAGTTAATATTGCCCTTTTGGTCTTGAATGATTGGCCATTCCATGATGAGCATGCCTTGCCTTATACCTATCCTAGGAGAGATTTGAGGAAGGAAAAGGGAGTAGAGATTGGGGAGACCTGCTGCCACCACAAAAGAAGAGCCAGGATTTGAGTCTAGCCTTTGGACCTGGGAGCTCTGCACTGTGAAGCTGCCAAGACATGGAGATCTCTAACTTCTAGGCCCATTAGGATGACAGTTGTGCTTCCATGGGTTTTGATAGTCCCATTTTCCTAATCCATGGCCACCTCACACCCTCAACTTTGGCCAATGGTCTGTGCCCCTGGTATACCTTTACAGTAGCCCTACACTCCGGAACAAGATGGGTGAAGACTGACTCTTGGAAACCTAGGAGGTTGTGACCCCACTCTTTAAGATCCAGGAGACTGTGGCCCCATCCTTTGAAACCAAAAAGGCCCTACTTCCCATTCTTCTAACAGTTCTGCCGATCTCTGAGATGCTCCAGGGATGGTCCTTTTTTCTTGGAGGACAACAAATGTAGTTCCTTTGGCCTGCTTCCTTCCTGCAGAGGCCTGAAAGATGGGCAGCATTCTTTCCTTTCATTCTTTCTCTGTCTCCTATAGCTTAAGCTGAAGGGTTTTCTGTTGTGGCAGTCAGTTAGATCCATCAGTCATAGCTTAATCTCTTTAATAAAATGTTATATAGCCACATCCTTGGTAAACATTCTAGGATACATGTCCTTAGTTTGTACAGCAGAATTTCCCAAATATTTAAATTCTGTTTTCATTTTGCACAGTTCATTTTTAAGTCTACTTCTTTCATATTTTACTATAAGCAGCATGGAGAAAGTACACGTCCCCTTTAAGATCTTGTTGAGGAATTTTCATCAGCCAGATATTAAGTTTCATCACTTGTGAATTCTACCTTTCACCAAACATTTGGACATAATTTAGACAAGTTCTTTGCCACTGTATAAAAAGCATCACCCTTCCTTCTTTACCACTCACATGCTTATGATTTTCTCTTAAAAACCTCACTAAAAACACATTTAACATCCATATTTTCAGCAACATTTTGTTGCTAGTGCCTTCTGTACGTATACTAAGACACTAGAGACTCTCATTGTTCTCTTTATTTCCTTCTGAGTCCTATTCAAAATTGCCTTTGGAATGTGTGATTCTATCAACAACATCTAGGATTTTATCCAACTCATAGCGACCCTGTACAGGATTTCCAAGGAGTGGCTGGTGAGTTTGAACCACTGACCTTGTGGTTCAAACTGCACTTGGGTTCCAGTGCTTTATCTCACAGTGCCATACCTTAAAACTCTTTCATCTCTATGCATTGCCCAGTTCTAAGCACTTTCACAGTTTTAGTAACTTTTAGAGTAGTAGTCCCACTTGGTACCAAATTCTGTCTTAGTCATCTATGCTGTTATAACAGAAATACTACAAGTGGATGGCTTCAACAAACCCATTTATTTTATCACAGTATAGGAGGCTGGTGATGATGATGATGAAGCTGGTGGTGGTGGTGTGCTGATGTGCTGTTGAGACAGTTCCAATTCATAGCGACCTTATATAGGGTTTCTGAGACAGTAACTCTTTATGGGAGCATAAAACCACATCTTTATCCCAAGGAGTGACTGGTGGATTTGAACTGCTGACCTTGCTGTTAACAGCCTAACCCCAAATCCACTGTGCTACCAGGGCTCTTTGTTTAGGAGGCTTAGAAGTCCACCTTCAGTGTGTGGCTGTGGGGTAAGACTTCTATATTGGCCCTGAAGGAAGGGCCTTGTCTCTTCAGCTTTTATTTCCTAGTTCCTTGAAGATCTTCATGTGTCTTGGCATCTATCTTACCCCATCTCTGCTCTGATTGCTTGTTTAATTCTTTTCACATCTCTAAAGAGATTGACTGAATAGATACTTTACACTAATCCTGCCTCATTAACTGAACAAATACAGCCCCTGCCCAAATGGGATTGCAACCACAGGCCTAGAGGTTAAGATTTACAGCACTTGTTTTGTGTTTTGGGAGGACATAATTCAATTCATAAATGGTTCCTGGAAGTGGGACTATAGAATCATGGAGCAAATGTCTTTGTAGTTCCCCCAAAAGAAGGGCAGAAACCGTTTTGTCCATCTGTCAGCTATGCATTGATTTGCTTTTGGCCCCACAGCCCCACCAGCAAAAAACTGTTGTTAGCTCATTTTATTCTTGCTAAAATGGTTGGTGAAAAATGGTAATTTAAAGTAGTTCTAATTTAATTTTTTAAATTCTGAATGAGGTTGAGGTTTGGGGTCATTTGTATGTCTTTTCCTGAGCACTGTGACCTATAGAGATCCTCTGGTAGATATTCTTTGCCCTTTCTTATTTAAGTAAGTACCTTTCAGACATTTCTGCCAAAATATCTTAAATACAGACTTAAGGATGTGATAGCTCTTTGGGGCCCATGGGTGGAATGGGCTGCCAAATTATCTTTGTCTGTGCAAAATCTAGAGAAGTGGAAAGTAGGGTTTTATGCCAGTTGCTAATGTCTGAATTATAAATAGTTTTCCGCTAATGGCATTATTAAGCTGGGGCTTCTCCAAAACCATTATGAAGATGATCTTCTAGTCTAGAATTTCTCTTTCTCAAATAAAAACAAATGAGAGAAAGATTGAGAAAAAGTAAATTCCATTGGTATTTTCTGCAAAATCTTTGAACAAATCTAGATTTTTCCATTGATACACATCTCCTGAAAGAATGTTGTACATGTCACATTTTTTTGTTGTGTACCCACTGCATTAGGCTGCTGTACACCTTTGATTCCATCCTCAGAGATGTCTACCCTATTTCTAAGGTGGAGGAAAGATGAAAGTAAAAGTTCAATGTAAGGAGAAGTGCCAGGGTTCAGAATTCTACAAAGTGAATGGAGTTGGAGCTGGAAAAAAACATCTTTCTTTTTGTAGTATTTTCTAGTAGTCTCTTGGAATACTATTTTAACACAAAATAAATTTTCATGTTTAAAATGAATTCCGTTGAAAGGGAGGGAAATCATGGTTTGATAAAAAGGTGATTGTGGTTTTGCTTATTTGTTTTTAGAAATTTTGTCTGGGGCAGTCTTATAAAAAAAAGGCAAAATAATAACATACTCTCTTTAGAGTTACCACATTGCAGTGACTCTTGAAAGATCCAAAAAAGATCTTGTTTTCCCGGCCCAGGACTCTGTTTCATTTCAGCTCCTGAATATGTGGGTTATTTCTTTTGGGATTTCCCCCTTTGGAAGCTTTTTATTTATTTATTTTTATTTTAAGGATTATTTTGTCACTATATTCTACCAATCTCTACCACCATACTGTTAACTACATAGTACGTGGTCTCTTTCCATTATTCTATCCCTGATGCTTAGAATGATACCTAGTACCTTTTTTTTGGTAGGACGCTACTTCTTATGAGCTTGCTGGTGGTTGTGTAACCTTGAGTCGATTCCAACTCATAGCGACCCTCATCATTCTCCCATTGAGAAGCTGGTAGATTTTGAACTGCTGACCTTGTGATTAGAAACCCAGTTCTTAATCCACTACGCTACAAGGGCTCGTTAAAAAGGGGACCGGAGAAGACAAAGTCAGGTATTATAATGAAATGTGGAAAGACCTAGAGTTAGAAAACCAAAAGGGAAAAATCATGGGAAAAACCTGCTCAACATTTCTCATGCTGAGGGAACTGAGGAAAAAATTCAAGCCTTGATTTGCAGTATTGAAGGATTCTATGGGCAAAATACTGAATAATGCAGAAAACATCAAGAGAAAATGGACAGAATATACAGAGTCACTGTACCAAAAGAAATGGTCAGTGATCAGCCATTTCAAGAGGTAGCATATGATCAAGAGTCAATGGCACTGAAGGAAGAAGTTCAAGGTTCACTGAAGGCATTGGTAAAGAATAAGGTTCTGGGAATTGAAGGAATGCAAATTGAAAACTCAGTAAACTGACGCAGCACTGGAGGCACTCATCTGTGCCAAGAAATTTGGAAGACAGCTATTTGACTAACCGATTGAAGAGATCCATATTTGTGCCAATTCCAAAGAGAGGGGAGCCAACAGAATGTGAAAATCATTGACAATATCATTAATATCACATGCAAGTAAAAGTTTGCTACAGATAATTTTAAAATGGCTGCAGCAGTACATTGACTGGGAACTGCCAGAGGTTCAAGCCAGATTTAGACGAACATGTTGAACAACGGATATCATTGCTGACGTCAGATGAATGTTGGCTGAAAGCAGAGAATACCAGAAAGATATTTACTTGTGCTTTCAATTATGTGGATCATGACGAGCTATGGATAACATTGCGAAAAATGGGTATTCCAGAACACTTAATTCTGCTCATGAGGAACCTGTACATAGACCAAGAGGCAGTCATTCAGGCAGAACAAGGGAACACTGAATGGTTTACAATTAAGAAAGGCATGCGTCAGAGTTGTATTCTTTTTCTATACTTATTCAGTCTGTATGATGAACAGATAATCCAAGAAGCTGAAGAAGAATGTGGCATCAAGATTGAAGGAAGACTCATTAATAACCTTCAGTGTACAGATGGATACAACCTTGCTTGATGAAAATGAAGAGAATTTAAAATACTTACTGATGAAGGTTTAAGACCACACAGTCTTTAGTATAGGTTTCACCTCAGTGTAAACAAAAATTCTCACAATTGGACTAATAAATAATTTCATGATAAATGGAGAAAAGTTTGAAGTTGTCTTTTACAGGGACAGTTCATTTTGCTGGGATCAACCATCAACACTTATGGAAGCAGCAGTCAAGAAATCAAATGACACATTGCATTAGGCACATCTGCTACACAAGACCTCTTTGAAGTGTTCAAGAGCAAAGATACCAGTTTGAGGACTAAGGTGAGCTTGGTCCAAGCCATGGTGTTTTCAATCAACCTCATGCTTGTGAAAGTTGTACAGTGAATAAGGAATGCCATAGAAGAATTGATGCATTTGAGTTATGGTGTTGGAGAAGAATATTTAAAGTCCCATTAACTGCTAGAAGAACAAACAAATCTGGGTTGGAAGAAGTACAGCCAGAGTGCCCCTTAAAAGCTCGGATAGCGAGTGTCTGTCTCATATTTCAGATTATCAGGAACGATCAGTCCCTAGAGAAGGACATCACACTTGGTAAAGTGTAGGGTCAACGAAAAAGAGGAAGACCACCAATGAGATGTATTAGCACAGTGGTAAATGCAGGGGGGCTTAAGTGTAACAATGATTGTGAGGGTGATTCAGGACCAGGCAGTGTTTTTTACTGTTGTGCATAGTGTTGCAATAAAAAAAATAGCAGCAACAATGATAGTTACTCATTGAGCCCCTGCTGTATGTATACTACATGTGCTAGGAGCTTAAGTACACTCAACTTTTTACAACAGCTGTATGAGGTTGGTATGTGATACTGGCTACATTTATAGGTAAGGACACAGTTTCAAAGATAGTCTGCTTAAAAGTGTCTGTTGATTATCAGTATGAATGGTGCTGGTCTCTTGATTTGAATCGAGGCCTGCTTCACTTTGTAGTAGGTGCTCTTGTGTTGCCATGTTGCCCCTCACAGCCCCTGGAGGCATAGGCCACAGCAGAGCTGCCTGCCACGTATGTGGGATGGAGGAGTGGCTTGTTAGAAGGGGAACAGACTGCTCTGTGTCATCTCTCACTTTTACTCAGATGCTGCTTTTCTTAAAGCCACTTGTTGGAGACAAAGGTTCCCATCTGTTCACCCTTTTTCAGTTTTTAGTCAACACCAAAATGATTTTTGTTCATGTTTATTAAAAGATAATGGAATTGGAATTTTTCCACAGAATTTTAAATGCCCCACTCCTTGTCTAACACATTTACGAAATCATTGGTTTTCACATGTACAGTTAATGACAGCAGTTACAAACTGATAGAAAAAAAATTCCTGGAGTGAAAATTAGCACATTAACAACATAAAATCAGAAAGAAATACGTACTGTGTAGGCACCAAAATAGAGGATTTGGGTTGGGGACCTTTTAGGCTACCTTAGCAAAGGCAGTCAGGGAAGACCACTCTGGGGAGGTGACCTTTGAATTGAGTTTTGAATCATGAACAGGAGGCAGTCAGGTGATATCTGGGAGAAGGGCATTCCAGTCAGAGGGAACAGCAAGGCCCTGAGATTGGAATAAGCTTGGCGTGTTAGAGGACAAAATGAAGGCTCATGTAGTAGAAGCATAAAGAATAAAGACTGGATTCATGGTGAGAGACAATTTCTAGAAGTCATCAGGTGCCAGATGATGTAGACCGTTGTAAAGAGTCTGGATTTAATGAAAGTGCAAATAGGACATCACAGAGAAACTAGTGTTTCTGTTTACAGATAAGCTGTAAGAGCACAGGGAGCGTTGTGTCCTGTATATATGCTGTGAGTTATTTTCTAAGGAAGGAAAGTTTAAGGTTAGGAAACTCTTGCTTTTTAGAATTATATGCTAAAATCTTCAGAGGGAAGGAATTTTAGGGTTGGTGAACTTCTGCTTTTTAAACTAGCTTTGGCACTGTAGGATCAGCATTGGACTGCTAACCACAAGGTCGGCAGTTCAAGCTATGAGCTGCTTTTCCTCAGAAACCCTATATAGAGTCGCTATGAGTTGGAACCGACTCAGCAGCACTGAGCAACAACAATTGTAATGGAAACAAAGGGGAAAAGAGAAGAGGAGGAAAGTATCATAGCAGGACTGGGGTAAAAATAGAAGCTACCGGAATTCAATAAACTGGAACGTCAAACTGTCTGCAGTTCCCCTAAGACACAGCCCCAGATTGTCAATTTTTGGCTCTTCAAGTAGATATCATTACTGTGTGAGACTAATCTCATATTCTTCCTGTCTACTCTAAGTCAGGTAAAGATATCTCCATTCACCCAGGATGCCAATCTCTGAACCTCTGAGTCACCCCAAACTCCTGCCCCTTCGCCTCATTCCAGCTTCACAGTCACTCTTGCCCACATCCAAAGTGCACATCTGCTTCATAACTGTCCCACTCTAGTTATAGCTCACTGGATAGCACAAATGGTTAACGCTCTCTGCTGCTTAATTGAAAGGCTGGCAGTTCAAGTCTACCAAGAGGCACCTCAGAAGGAAGGCCCTAGTGATCGACATCCAGAACATCAACCATTGAAACCCTTATGAAGCATCTTTTAAAAACTAGACAGTAGTTTAGCTTGTTGTTGTTGTGAAGTGCTGTCGAGTCGGTTCTGACCCATAGCGACCCTGTATAGGGTTTCTGAGGAGCAGCTGGTGAGCTTGAACTGCCAACCTTGTAGTTCAAATGGCTTTGCAGTCTGGCGCATGAACCCACAATGCCACACCAGAATCAGGTAGTTTAGGTTAGCTAGTGAAAACGTCTGCCGTGAGTATTGTGCTCTCCTCTTAAGACCTATATGGGTCAAGTTGACAACAGCAACTCAAAAGATAGGAACTTTATGGTTACACAACTTGAAGAATGTATTCAGTGTTACTGAATTGTACATGTAGAAACTGTTAACGTATGTTTTGCTGTCTGTATTCTCAGCAACAACAAAAAAATCCAACGCCATGAAGCACTATTCTCCTTTGACATGGGGTCGCCATGACAGCAGCTGAGTTTAAAAAGAAAATAGCTGCCCACTAAGTGCCTGCTTTTCTCTACCTCCACTGCCTCTGGCCTTAATTGTTGTCATGGCTTCTTAACTCTCCTCTACCCTCCACGCTGCCATCCGGGTGAGTTTTCCCAAGCAGATCTGAATGTGTCACTTCTTGGCTAGAAACTATCAGATGACTCCCTGCAGGCATAGCGTCTTGTCTAGTGAAAAAAGGGGAACCTTTTTCTGCCAAAATTTGTAACATCATTCTCAGGCCATACAAAATTGTCAACTTAAATTTTACCCTGCTATATATGATCAAACACTTAATTAACTGATCCCTGATGTCAGCATTGGAGTCCTGGTGTGGTGCTGTGGGTTAATGCACCAGACTGCAAAGCCATTTGAACGGCAAGGTTGGTGGTTCAAGCTCACCAGCTGCTCCTCGGAAAACCTATCCAGGGTCGCTATGGGTCAGAACCAACTTGATGGCACTTAATAACAACAAAATGTCAGCACTGGACTGTGAACCACAATGTTGGCAGGACAAACCCACCAGCTGTTCCTTGGGAACCTTATACAGATAGGGCCACTCTGAGTCAGAGCCTACTCAGTGACACTTAACAACAGTGTGATAGCTGGAACTGCCATTGCCCTGTTAGGGTCAGACCAAATGATTTCATGGGTCTTACATGGGACTGCTAGTGTGGCGCTGTGTGCTAATGCATCAGACTACAAAGTCGTTTGAATTGCATGCAAGGTCGGTGGTTCAAGCTCCTTGGAAACTCTATACAGGGTCGCTGTGGGTTGGAATCGATTTGACAACACTTACCAAGAACAACAACATACAGCCCACAGGCTGCTTCTTAACAGCTCTGGAATCTCAGACAAGTCAACTGTTCTATATCTCAGTTTCTCTATCTCATAGACGGGGGTGATGTAGCACCCACCTTATAGAGAGGGTTGTTGTTTAGTGCTGTTGAGTTGGTTCTGACACACAGTGACTTTGTATAGGGTTTCAAAGGAGCAGCGGGTAAGATTGAACCGCCAATCTTGTGGTCAAAGTGACTTTGCAGTCCAGCACATTAGCCCCCAGCACCACAGCTATGCTTAATGTAAAATGAGTTAATGTACATGGAATCCTTAGAGCCGGGCCTAGCACACATTGTTACTGCACAGTCCTTTCTAGTTTAACATGAAGAGATCTTTCCCACTCACATGTTAGCTTCTCTTCAAATCAGCCCCTGTCCCCATTCCATTGTCACACAAAGCAAGAGCAGCAGACAGACCTCTGAACAAGCAGCCAGGAAATAAGTACAGAAATCGAGAGTAGAGGTTTAGAAAATTTTACAGCAACTTTACAGTAATTTTTTAAGCCTCACATGTAAGCCTTATGTTTTGTATGTCTTTTTATTTGATTTTTCTGGTTGTTCACTTTTGTTGCATTTTTTGGAAATATTAGCTTGTGATAAAATGGGAATAAAACAAATGTTCTCCACTTGACAAACAGTGATCTAGTTACCCAAACTCACTTTGTAACCGTAACCCTCTCTGGATTTCTTCACAGTTTCTTCTGCCTAGGGCTTATTCACCATTTAAAAAGCACCTATAAGGTGCTTAACAACAATAGCGGGTGGTGGGTTCTGATTTGGCCCTGTGTGGTAAGCACTCTACTGCAAGGTCAGTTTGAACCACAAGGTCATCAGTTCAAACTGATCAGTCACTCCTCGGAAACCCTATAGAGTCGGAACTGACTCCACAGCACTTAACAACAATAACATAGCAAGGGTGCGGAATGTCTGACCTGTCGGCTGTATATGGCCCACATAATCATTTGGTCTGGCCCAGCCAAGGCAACCGGAGTTCCAGCCAGCACATTGTAATGTGTCAAGTCAAGTTGTTGTTGTTAGGTGCCATTGGGTTGGCACCGACTCATAGCGACCTTATGCACAACAGAACAAAACTGCCTGGCTCTGGGCCAACCTCACAATTGTTGCTGGGCTGGGCTTTGCCAATCCATCTCATGGGGGTCTTCCTAATTTTCTCTGACCCTCCACCTTACTAAACATGATATCCTTCTCCAGTAACTGGTCCCTCCTGACAATGTGTCTGAAGTATGAAAGACAAAGTTTAGCCATCCTGGCCTCCAGGGAGCATTCTGGCTACACCTCTTCCGACACACATCTGTTTGTTTTTTGGCAGTCCATGGCACTTTCAATAGTCTCCTCCAACACCGTAACTCAAAAGCATCCATTCTTCTATGGTCTTCTTTATTCACTGTCCAGCTTTTGCATGCATATGAGGTTATTGAAAATACCATGGCTTGGGATGAGTTAATTGGATGTTTGACCAAATATAGCAGTAATTTTTAAGTTGATAATTTTATTTGGCCCGTGAATGGTGTTATAAATTCTGCAGAAAAAAGCATCCCCACTCCTGATCTATAGTAAGTTCAAAGGGCCCTGGTGGTACATACAGTTACACACTTGACTGGTAACCAAAAAGTTGGTGGTCTGAATCCAACCTGGCAATCTTCTTCCATAAAGATTACAGCCAAGAATACATGGGATAATTCTGCTGTCACATGCGGTCACTGAGTTGCTATCAACTTGATGGCACCCAACCACCCACATCATAGTCAGTGTCTAAGGTCATAAGAATGGGAAAAGGTACTGCCTCTACTTTTGAGAAAGTTTCCTGAAACTCCTGCCTGTCTTTTGAAACTTAGCACAATTCCATCCTTTGTTTCATCCATTAGGGCAATGTTACATATCAACTGTTGACTAGGTACTTGATGCATTCCAGGAGCCCTGAAGATGCAGTTGTTAAGCTGCTTAACTGAGCTCTGAGGAGGATAGTTGGACAGTCTGAGCCTATAATGATTTACAGTCTTGGAAACTGTATTGGGGGCAAGCAGTTTTTCTCTGTTCTGTAGATTACTAGGAGTCGGAATCAACTCCACAATGACAGGTTTATTTATTTTCTGCCTTCTGTTCTTCCCTTTAAGGATCAGCAAGCTAAAAAAGGAGACAGACAAACAAGCAAATAATGGCAATGTGAAATAGCAATGTGACTAGAGAAGTTGGAAGTTACAGAGGAGGGTGTGGTGTGCCTGGCTTTTACCTTGGCTTGGGCAGAGGTTGAAGAGGTCAGATGAGTTTATGATTATGGTGCTGATATTGCTACATTCTGTCCAGTCAATTCCGACTCATAGCTACCCAGTCTTTATGAGAGCAAAAGGCTTCATCTTTCTTCTGCTGAGTGGCTGGTAGATTCGAACTGCTGACCTTGTGATTTGCAGCCCTATAAGCAACCCACTACACTACTAGGGATCCTTCTTGTTGTTAAGTTCTGTCGAGGTGATTATGACCCATAGCACTCCAATTGGAAGGGAGTGGTAGGGGATAAATTTGGAAACTGTTTGCTTAGCATGCACAATTAAAGATTTAAAAAATTTTTACTTTGTATAGTTTTGGTGCTGTTAAGGGTTTCTGAGGAGCAGCTGGTGAACTTGAACCGTTGAACTTCTAGTTCAAATGGCTTTGCAGCCTGGCGCATTATAACCCACAACGCCACACCAGAACTCTACCCGGGCTCCTTGGAGACAGTGTAATCACAAAGTTAAGAAATCAAGGCTTTTGGGTTAAACCCAGTGCTAAAGCCCAGCTCTGCCACTCACTCACTATCCATGTGGCTTTCATGAGTCTTTTAAAACTTATCTGTAAAGTGGGGATAACAGTGCCTGCATACCTCACAAAATTGTTTAGAGACTCACTTGAGATGATATACTTATTGTGCATAGAACAGTGCCTGGAATATAAAACCTCATCGATGTTGGCTAGTATTACTCACACAGTTACTTGTTTGCGTTTTCTGCTCTTCTACAATGGGACTTCAAAAGATTCATGAAAAAAAATGGAATTAAAAGATAATGGAGTTCTTCTGTGAACTTATTTTGAAGCTGCCTCTCATATCTAGACTATTCAAATTCTTCCTTTTCTGTGTTTCCAGTAGTGTTTTATTCAATCAGTATGTTATTACATTGTTGTTGTTGTTAAGTACCATTGAGTCATTAAATAATAGAATTGTACCAGGGCTTAGAACTGGTTCTTTCCAGTTTGAATCCTTGTGAGAACT
This sequence comes from Chrysochloris asiatica, assembly GCF_000296735.1. Taxonomy (NCBI): domain Eukaryota; kingdom Metazoa; phylum Chordata; class Mammalia; order Afrosoricida; family Chrysochloridae; genus Chrysochloris; species Chrysochloris asiatica. Next base: position 4,982,980 of record NW_006408566.1, read on the forward strand.
TTCAGATATACTGAATCAGGATCTGCATTTAACTAGATCCCCAGGTGGTTCTTTTAAGGAGCTCTGGTAGCATAGTGGTTACGAATCTGGCTGCTAACTTCCAGGTTGGCAGTTCGAAACTACCAGCTATTCTGCGGAAAGATGAGGCTTTCTGCTCCCGTGAAGATTTACAGCCTCGGAAACCCTGTATAGAGTCGCTATGGGTCGGAACCGACTCCGTAACCATCACCACCATGAGGTGGTTCTTTTATATCCCCATTGATTCTTACATATACATAAGAATCGTGTTAACATATAAATTCTGATTCAGTATATCTGGGATGGAAATGCAAAATTTCCCTGGGGGAATCCAACTGGAATGAGCCAATTCAAAGCTGTGAATTTTATCTGTGGTACTTGGATCTCCACTCTAATATGTGTTGAATTCATTGACTAATTTTTTTAAATATTGCCCCTGACTGGCAGTGTCTAGCACATAAAAAGCTCAATAAATATTTAGAGAATTACTAATCATATAAAAGTAATCTAGCTTTGAATTCCTTTTACTATTCAAAAAGCTTTGTGAGGAATTGGATGAAAAGCATTAATTTCTATTTTGTTGTTGTTGTTAAGTGTTGTTGAGTCGTTTCTGACCCATAGCGACCATGTATAGGGTTTCCGAGGAGTGACTTAGTGAGCTTGAACCGCCGACCCTGAGGTTTGAAACTACTTTGCAGTCTAGTACATTAACCCACAGCGCCACAACATTTTACCGGTGAGGAAACTGAGGCTTTTTCTAGAAAGTTCTGTTGCAGGGCATAGAGCTAGCAAATGGTAGTGTAGTGTTAAGATTAAAATCCCCTGCTAACTTTTGTTTTTCTGTTTTATGTCATCGCTGTGAAATCTACCCCATGAGTTGGGTTGCTGGCTGGGCTCAGTTCCACAGCCTCTTACCACCTGGCCGGCCCCACCTATACCCAGGATGGCTGAGTAGGCAGGAACAGGCATAGAGCACTCACCTCAGGACACACCCTGTGGTCTCATTCCTCTCACTCACTGCAGCCCCCAGACATTTATGGGTGACCATTTTCAGCCCCTGGAGTCCTAGTGTGGCACTACAGGTTCATGCACCAGACTGCAAAGCCATTTGAACTGCAAGGTCGGTGGTTCAAGCTCACCATCTGCTCCTTGGAAACCCTAGACAGAGTCGCTGTGGGTCGGAACCGACTCGACGGCACTTCACAACAACAACAGCTCTCAGCCCTGAGTATCCACCTGGAAGCCTGGGGCAGGGGCAGGGGCAGCAGCAGTCAGATTGCCTGCCCTGGCAGCTGCAGGCTGTAGAGAGTGGAGAGGGGCAAAAGGGCCTTGCTTTTAAGAGTGAATAATTTGTAATTAAGATGGTAGGGCAAAGTGAGTCAAGAGGGATGAACTCAGATGAAGTCAGGGGATTAGAAAGTTGTGGAACTCTTGTTAGGAATATTGAAAGGGCAGTGAATTTAATAGGTTTTTCTTTTTTGAAAGGGGTAGGTATCTTTGACACTGTACTGAGGAAAATATTAAATGCTCTAATCACTTAGATTGAGTTGTAATCTTTATTATGTAGGTAGGGCAAAGGGATGAATTCATTCATACAAAGGACTCTGACCTCAAACTCTCTTGTTCTGAAGAGAAAAATTTATAATCTAATGCATAAACTCCTACATTTCATACTTTTTTCATTAGGGAAATAAAAACAAAACACTTAACTCGTTTCATTCGGGGAAAACTGAAAAAGGAATTCTCAAAGAAAAGAGAATCTAGTCATTAAAGCAGTCTCATTGAGTGATTTTTAAAATTCCAAAGTCCCTGCTGAATCCTAGGCCTGTGCAGTCAGCCCCTCCGGGTTGGGGCTTAGATGCCAGTCGTCTGCCAAGCTCTCAGGTGGCTCCAGTGAGCAGCCAAGGGCAACAAGTGCTGGACTGTGGTGGGGTTGGCCCGTGCTGCCTGAGTTCTCACCAAGTTTCTGCAGTATACCTAATTGACACTAAAGAAAATTGTGATCTGGCCACCCCTGAGTCGGATCCCAGTTCATTTTCTTCATGTCATTATGAGAGAAGCCTTTGAAACTCTCTCTTAAAACACTCTGAACCCTATATTTAAATTATTTAATCCATCCTTTAAAAATAAAAGAAAGTTCTTATGAACACATTGGCGTTTCCTGTTTGGGGTTGTGGTGGGAATGGGAATAAGGAATGTTTAGAAGGGAGAAGGTACCAGATCCCAATTTGATATATTGACCCACAGTGTAGCAACAATTAGTTTAAGGCACATTGGTACAAAAGATCTTTGCCAAAGCCTCTTTCTCTGTGGCAAGTCGCACTTTGGGGGCAGTTTTCCTGAGAAAAATAAATCATGTGATCCTAGGAACGTAAGTGTTAACTCAAGTCTAAATTCATTATATTATGCAACCAACAGTCCCCTCCCCTTCCCTCCAACACATATACACAAAATCCATCCTGTTGACTGTAACTCAGAGGGGGAGGGGTCATATAGAACAGACTAGAACTGACCCATAGGATTCTCAAGGCTACATCTGTATGGACGCACACTACTTCATCTTCTGTGGACTGGCTGGTGGGTTGGCAGTGTCCAGTGCTTAACCACTTGTACCACCAGGGCTCCTTTTCATTTTATGGAACCTGGGAGCATTTTTTTTTTTTTTTTTTGGAGGGGACATATGTAGACTTGATTTTTGACTCAAAATTTATTTAACAGTCAACATTAGCTTTATCAGGATTTTAAAAAGGTAAAATAGTGAGGGAAGGAGACCTATGAAATGCACATTCACAGAAGCAATTTACCCATTTGTTTTGCTGGATAAAAGTACAGTGTTTGTTGAGATGTTTTGTTTGGGTTGAATGTCTGCTCCATATAGATTTCTCTATTTCCCCCTGGTGCATTCTGTATGAAAGTGGGGGTTTCCTGGTAACTTTTATGGCCACAAATGGAATAAAAATACATGAATGATGAGGAGAGGAACGGGAAACAACTCTGTGTTTGTGTTTGTAAGTGTGTACCTACTCCTGACAAGTCATTCCAACCCCATAAAGATAAGTCTACTCAGTTCATTTTACAGAAGAGGAGACTATGGCTCAGAGCAGTTCAGTAACTTGCCCAAGACGTTACAGGTTATGAGTGACAGAGCCAGAATTTAAACTAGTACACATTTGACTTCACCATCCTGTCCTCCCAGAACTTAAAAAAAAAAAAAAAGCACACAGTAACTCAATAGTGTTAATTTTCTAGTGCCTTCAAGAGACTTGTTTTCTTTGGATATCTCCAGAAGATTGTCCTGGTAAGCATTTATCTGTAGCATGATAAAGCCCGATGCCTAATGGAGTCAGCATGTACGTGAGGACAGAAAGTCCTGGGAAGAGAAAGTGGAACTACTTCCTGGCAAGTATGTTTATAAAGAGCCCAGTAATCTCTCATGCAAATTCATTTTTAAAATGACTCATAATAGCTGCAGAGACTGGAATTATCAGTTCCCAGCTCAATTGTCTTTTTATTGTCTGTGACCCACCCTTGTTAAATATGGAGTAGTAATAGGTAGGTACAGTTTTGCTGGTTTTTAATATGCCTTTAGTTGATTGTTACATTGAATGCAGACTTTTTGGTTATTTCACGAGAAAAAAAAATGCTGAGAAAGTGTAGAGTAAATGTTGGAAAAGTGACAGAATTAAGGTTGATATTCTCTAGAATTTCTAAACAGGAAGGGCTTGGGGCTGGCACTCCAATTGGAAGGGAGTGGTAGGGGATAAATTTGGAAACTGTTTGCTTAGCATGCACAATTAAAGATTTAAAAATTTTTTACTTTGTATAGTTTTGGTGCTGTGGATTAATGCGCTGGACTGCAAGGTCAGCTTGAACCAACTCAACAGCACTTAACAACAACAATAGTTTCTGTAATATTTTATAAAGATGTTATATAGTTTATACGATGAGAAGATATTAATGTCCATATTATAAAGGGAGCCAGTACAGTGGCAAAGAGTCTTTTTGGTGGTGCAAAGTCTTAAGTGCTACTACCACCACTAACCAAAAAGGTTGCCAGTACAAAGTTGCCAGTTGCTTCTTGGAAACCCTATCAGGGTCACTGTGAGTTGGAACTGACTTAACAGCACTTAACAACAACAACAACTAACCAAAAGGTCGGTGGTTCAAACCCTCAGGAGGAATCCCTGGCTGTTGCTTTTGAAAAGGCATAGCCTTGAAAACACTATGGAGTGCAGTTGTACAGTAGGTAACACGTGAGTTGGAATCAACTTGAGGGCAACTGGTTTGCTTTGGTGTTTTGTTTTTAAAGGTAGTGGCAAAGAGTAGGGACTCTGGAGCCTAACTGGACACACGTCAAATCCCAGGTCATCACCTGCCACCTTGTAAGACCTTGAACAAATTAGTGAAGCTTTCAGTGTCTCTTGTCTCCTGGAACATGAGATAATTATAGCATCTTTTTCCTGGAGTTACTGTTGTTAAATGCTGTCGAGTCAACTCCCAGTCATAGCAACCCTGTACAGGGTTTCCGAGGAGCAGTTGGTTGGTTTGAACTGCTGACCTTGTGGTTCCCAGTTCAGTAATGATTCTAAAGTACCCCATCAGGAGTCCTTGGTGGTGGTGGTATGCCGTGGAGTCAGTTCCGACTCATAGGGACCCTACACAGGGTTTCTGAGGCTGTAAATCTTTACGGGAGCAGAAAGGCTCATCTTTCTCCTGGGGAACAGCTGGTAGTTTCAAACTGCTTACCTTGAGGTAAGCAGCCCAACTCGTAACCATTACGCTAGTTGTTGTTGTTAAGTGTCATTGAGTCTATTCCAACCCATAGCGACCCTGTAAAGGGTTTACCAAGGAGCAGCTGGTGAGCTTGAACCACCGACCTTGCAGTTGAAACGACTATGCAGTTTGACGCATTAGCCCACAGTGCCACACCAGGACTCCGTTACGCTAGTAGGGAGCAAGTAAGTTCTATGCCTGTGCTTAGAACTGTGCTTGGTATATATAAACTAAAGTTCAATATGTGCTTGATTTTGTTATTTTAATAGAAGCAGTTTGGAGGAGCTGATAGAGATGATAGGGGAGGATGCTAACGTTCTCCCAAAGCCAGCCTTCTATGAATTCTTCCAGGATACGTAGTTCTATTCAGGTCAGTAATGTGAGGTTCATGTTTTTTATTCTCAGGATACTTTAAATTTATATTCCCACAGGGTGGTACAGTGGGGAAAGCAGCTAACTCTTAAAAATAATAATGATAATAATTTAGGTCCGCTTGCAAAAAGTATTAGATGTGACCTCTACTGAAAATGTAGTGGCCCAAGTCCATTGCCATTGAGTCAATTCCAAATCATAGCAATGCTATAGAGCAGCATAGAACTGCTCCCCACGTTCTGAGGCTGTAAATGCTTACAGAAGCCTTATTGGTCTCCCACAGCAGCTGATGGATTTGAACCTCTGGCCTGGCAGTTAGCAACACAAACCTTACCGAACGGTGTCCCTAGGACTTCTGAAAACGTAGTGCAGTCGAGATAAAATCCAGGAAGAGATAAAGAGCCTGCACAAGACACAGTTCTTGCAGGAGCTTCAGAGATGGGGACGCCCATGCTTCTGTGTTAACTGCTTCTCTGAGGAGCCAATACCAAAAATAAAATATATACATGTGTGAAATTACAAGGAGCAGTCTAGTTTTCATTCTGTTGTGAGAGGAAATGTACTATTATTTCTGAAGAAATGCACTTTTTTTTTTTTTTTTAAATCTCCTTAAACACTAATAAGGGAGTGAGGTGTCCCTATACAATAAGCACTGGACTGCTTATTAGCGTTTCTTCTGTATAGTGAGCCCACCATCCGCTCCATGGGAGAAAGAGAATGCTTTCTCCAGCCTTGGAAACCCTATAAAAGGGTCAAGTCAGAACCCACTCGATGTTGCGTAACAGCAACAAATGCTACTACATTTGATAATGTAGCTCCCTGATGTAAGGCACACAGGGAAAAAGGTTCTTCAGGATGTTTAAGCAGTTGTTCCTGGCAAATATTTAGAGAGATTCTTCTTGTGGCTCTTTTGTACATTAGCCATTAAAATCATTAGAAGCATGGTATCTAATTTGGTCACCTCTTTCTTACAGGAATGAGCCCATGTGCATTGTGTATCAAATTGATGCACAATGTGCATCAAATTGATCTAATTTGATAATGCTCCGGCCTAGAAGTTTTAGTAAAAAAAGAGTGAAGAAGTCAGGAGTGGACTCCTGGTGTGGCACTTTAGGATAAGCACTGGGTTGTGAACCACAAGGTTGGCTGTTCAAGCCCACCAGCTGATCCTGGGAAACCCTATCACAGGGTCGCTATGCATCAGCACTTAACAACAAAGTCAGGAGTACTGTATATGACTTACCTATGTGAGGTTACTGCTGAAAGAGACCATTGTATTTGTGGTACCAAGCTTCTCCTTTTCGAAGATGAGGAAACTGAGGCTCAGAGATTTGAGTGAGTTCACAGAGCTAATTGGTGGTAGCCCCAGTATTCTAGGCATTCCATTCCACCAACTATGTACTCGTAAAGGAGGTACTTCATACCAGCACTGTGTAATAGAACTTTGTACCACAGTGAAAATGTTCCATTCTTTGCCATGTATAGTAGCTACTAACACATGTAGTTCTTGAGCACTTGAAATGTGACTAACTCAGAACTGTATTTTTTTTTTTTCTTTACATTAAAATAACTACATGACTAGTGGCTATCATTTTGGACAGACCTGCTTTAAAAACATTGAGGACAAGTAAAAGACCTGTCAGCACTTCCTGCTTCATTCTCACAGGTGAGGGCCTCTTATTTCCAGAGGCTCAAGGAGCTCTGATAGCAAAGGGGTTACGAATCAGGCTGCTAACCTCAGGGTTAGCAGTTCGAAACTACCAGTGGTTCCGCAGGAGACAGATGAGGCTTTCTGCTCCTGTAAAGATTTACAGTCTTTGAAACCTTGTAGAGGGTTGCTATGAGTTGAAACTGACTCCACAGCACATAACCACCACCACCACCGCCACCAGCTTCAGTTGGCCTTGAACCAAACCAGGAGAATCATCCTGGCCCAATCATCCCACTCTTTATTTTCTTATCTTTTTAGGGTATCGTTGTTGTTGTTAGGTGCCATCGAGTCGGTACCGAATCATAGCAACCCTATGCACAATGGATTGAAACACTGAGATGTATTGCATTAGACAAATCTGCTGCACAAGACCTCTATAAAGTGTTGAAGAGCAAAGATGTCAGCTTGAGCACTAGGTGCACCTGACCCAAGCCATGGTATTTTCAGTAACCTCATATGCATGCCAAAGCTGGACAGTGAATAAGGAAGACCGTAGAATTGATGTATTTACATTATGGTGTTGGAGGACAGTATTGAAAATACCATGGGCTGCCAAAAGAACCAAAAGATCTGTATTGGAAGAAGTGCAGCCAGAGTGCTCCTTGGAGGCCAAGATGGCCAAACTTCATCTCCCATGCTGTGGACATATTATCAGGAGGGACCAGTTGCTGGAGAAGGATATCATGTTTGGTAATGTGTAGGGTCAGAGAAAAAGAGGAAGACCCCCAGCGAGATGAATTGGCAAAGTGGCAGCATCGATGGGCTCAAACGTGGCAACAATTGTGAGGTAGGCCCAGGACTAGGCAGGGTACAGTTAGGACGGGAGTTATTAATGTCGGGGTTAGAGGTAGGGGCTGGGCTAGGCTTAGGAGTAAGGCTTGGTCTAGTTTAAGGTTATAATTAGGCTTCTTTTTATGTTTGTTAGTTTTTTTCTTGATTTCTTCATTTGGAAATTCTGTTTATGTTATTCTTTTTTTTTTACTTTGTAGCTTGCTCTTACAAACTAATTATCTCTAGATCCCTGTTTTTAGTGTTGTAGGTTTGTTTTGCTTTAAACTCATCTCACTCTTTAGATCAGGCTTGGGGAACCTTTTTTCTGCCAAAATTTGTAACATCATTTTCTGGTCATACAAAATTATCAACAAAAGTAGATAAAACACTGGGCCGAAAGGTCAGTTTTAACTGCAAGGTCAGTAGTTCAAACTCACCATTCAATCCTAGGAAACCCTATACAGAGTCACTATGAGTTGAAACCAATTCGATGGCACTTAACAACAACAATGTGTTTGGTCAAACATTTAATTAACTCATCCCTAATGTGATGGCGTAATGGTTACGAATCGGGCTGTAAACTGTAAGGGCAGCAGTTTTGAAACTACCAGCTGTTCCGCAGGAGAAAGATGTGGCTTTCTGTTCCTGTAAAGATTTACAGCCTTGGAAACCCTGTACAGGGTCGCTATGGGTCGGAACCGACTCCACAGCATGTAACTACTAACACCGATGTGATGGCTGGAACTGCTGTTACCTATGAGGCCCGGACGTTCCCCAGCCCTGCTTTAGATGAAAGGCAATTCCTCCTAGAGTGGATTAAATCTGGGTCTGAGGCTTTCACGTCAGAGTATTATGATCACAGGCCTGGCTCTTAACCCGACTGTGCTTGCATTTCCTTATCTGTCAGCTGAAGTTAACAACACCTGTCCTACACCCATCTCAGTGACATTTGTTATTGTTAGTGCCATCAAGTCAGTTCTGACCCATAGTGACCCTATCTAGGTGTCAGAAGAGCAGCTGGTGAGCTTCAACTGCCAACCTTATGGTTAGTTCAAACTGATTTTGCAGCCCAGCGTATTAACCCACAGCGCCACATCAGGACTCTGCACGTTTTCTGTTATTAGGTTTTTTGGTTGTTTCTTTGTTTTTTGAACGTTACCTCTTGTCTGAGAGTGGGTTTTGCTTGACTACTAACCCAGAGGTTGCCAGTTCAAGCCCATTCAACAGCAGCATGGAAGAAAGGAACTGGCTGTCTGCTCCTATAAGGAGTGCAGCCAAAGAAATCCTGTGAAGCAGTTCTACTCTGTAACATCTGGACTCACCATAATTTGGAATCACCTTGGTGATAATGTTGGTTGTTGTTTTTTTCTCAAATTTATTTAGTGTCTGGAAATAATTTTTGGGTTTGGGTGGGAGGGTTTTTTTCCCGGTAAGATGCTGCAGTCAGATGAACTAGTGTCAAGGTCATTCTCATGGTCATAAGAGAGATAATAATAACTCACAGTCCCTATGAAATACTAGCTGGAAGAGGATAACTGATTTGATCAGTGGGGAGTAGTTTTTCATGACAATCTTGATTAACTCGGCATTCCTTCGTCTACTACTCTCTACCATGATCATTTGCATTTGAGAAACCAAAGCAGCTTCCATCTGTTGAAAACTGTGGATTCTCCATTATGATTTTCTTTCCCTCCTTTTATTACTGTCAGCCTACGTAAATCCCATTTTCAATTCTTGGTACTGTATGTTCTTAACAAACAAAACCCTCTCATTGTCTTCTTGATTATAGGCTCTGCGTCAGGGGTTTCAAACTTTTGTCCTAGATGTTGTTGTTGAGTGCTGTTGAGTCAGTTTTGACTCACAGTGACCCTATGTATTAGGGTTTCCGAGGAATGGCTGGTGGGCTTGAACCGCCTACCTTGTGGTTAGTAGTCTAGTGCTTACCCTATAATGCCACACAAGGACTCCAGTAGTGACTTTAACTGGCGTGTGCCTGCAGCATCCTGGTAGACCTCAATTCCTTTCAGGAGTTTGTCACCACATTTTGTTGGTGATTTGAAATGTACTTTACTACTACAGAGTAAACAGTTCTTCAGACCGGATGTTGATGTACAATATCAGGGACACAACTAGCATCAGGTAGCAGGCAGAATGGAATATCAAGCTGGGGCCAAAACCAGATAGGTTGAATGGTCCTTGTGAGAACTTTGTCTTTCGCCTCCCAGCTTATAACAGCTCAATCAGGTCATCAACACAGCATTGGAGGGTGACCTAATAGGAAGTAGCTTGGTTACAGATGTTCCTTAAGACCCCAGGAAGCATTTGCCTTGTCATTGTGGTTAAGTGGTTTCGTGTTGGGGTGGGTCTTTTTTAATTCTTTCACTGATGCCATCAAAAACTGTAATACCTGTGATTCCATCGAGGACCACTGTTCTCTGCTGTGATGTCCCTCTGGGATGGCTCCAGTAAATGAGGTGGAGTCCAGAGAACACATGTTGGGTCTCTACTCAGATCAGTTAGTTGTTTCAGATTTAGCTTCTCAAATCAAGCTTCTGAATAAGATCTTTTTGAAGAAAGGATTCCTCTGTAAGAGAAACATTGCACATCACTGCACTGGAGCAGTGATTCCCAAAAAACTTAGGGAGCATCAGAATCATCTGGAGGACTTACTTAACACTGACTGTTAAACCCCAGAGGATATAGTCAATTTGGGTTAAGTCATAAAACTTTGCCTCAACAGCTGGTCCAAAAGGTTGGAGGTGTGAGTATACCCAGAGACACATGAAAAGAAAAACATGGCCGTCTATTTCTGAGAAATGTGCCATTGAAAACCCTATTAAGTACAGTTCTTCTCTGATACACACAAGTATGCCAGGAGTCTGAATTGACTCCAGACCACACCCACTACCACTGAGTGGGATCTGACTCATAGTGATCCCAAACGACAGGGTAGATTTCCGTTGGATTTCCAAAGATATAAATCTTTAAAAAAAAATCTTTTTATAGTGAATTGAGTGGAAGTTTACAAAGCAGATCATCAGTTTTACATTCCACAAATAATATTCTTTGTTTCATCTTAATGATTGCATTCCTCTCCATGGAACAACAGTTACCCCACTTCCTCCCTGTGGTTCCTATCCCCATTCCACCATCCTTCCCAACCCTTCTGAACTTTGCCCTTAGGTAAATGTTGCCCTTTTGATCTTGAACCGTTGACCGTTCCATGGCTGATATACTTTATTAGTGTTGTTATGTCTCTTGTATACCTATCTACATGAAAACCATGCCATGAGGAGGGTGAGTTCCGTTCCAGAACTGAAGGGTGGCCTAAGGCCGTATTTCTCTTTCTGACCAGTAAACCTGGTCTTTTGTACAATTTTGAGTTTTATTCAACATTTTTTGTGGAATTATAAAATGTTGAGTTTTATTCAACATTTTCCCCCACTCTACCCTGGACCTTCTAATGTGATCCCTTTCAGAGCAATTGGTAGTGGTAGATGGTCACCATCTAGTTCTTTTGGTTGCAGAGTTGTGAAGACTGATGTTCACATGTTCCATTAGCCCGTTGGATTAGTTGATTCTAAACTTTTTCAATTTTTATCTTTCTTCTTTCTTCGCACATGGAGAGACCAATAGTTGCACCATAGATGGCCCCTCACGAGCTTTTGAGCTTTAAGATCCCAGTTACTAGTCACCAAAGTAGAACGTAGCATTTGTGGACTATGTTATGCAAGGCTGTAAATCTTTTTAGGAGCAGACTAACTCATCTTTCTGGGGAGTGGCTGGTGGGCTTGAACCATAGACCTTTTGATTAGCAGCCGAGCACTTAGCCACTATACCACCAGGTCTCCTGAATGAACTGAAACCAAATCCACTGTCCTTGTGTTGATTCTGACCTCATAGCAGCCCCATAGGGCAAAGAACTACTCCTTAGGGTTTCTGAGACTGTAAATCTTTACAGGAGAAGACAGCCTCATCTTTCTCTTGCACAGTGGCTGGTGGATTTGAACTGCTGATCTTATGGTTAGCAGCCCAACTGTTAACCTACTATAGCACCAGGACTTTTTGAATCAATTTAAAGGCAACTAAAAACAAAAGGAGCTCTGGTAGCATGGTGGTTACAAATCGGGCTGCAAACCACAAAGTCAGCAGTTCTAAACTACCAGCTGTTCTGCGGGAGAAAGATGAGGCTTTCTGCTCCTGTAAAGATCTACAGCCTTGGAAACCCTGTACAGGGTCGCTATGAGTCGGTACTGACTCCATGGCCCATAACAACAACAGAAACAACGGCAATAACCTTTAATCTGACAGAAATACTTTACACCTGCGCTTTTTGGAGGCCCTTCCCGCATCACCGGCTCACAACCTAGATGAGCTTTCTCAGCTTCCCTGCTGCTCTCTTTGCTCTGCTTTCTAAGGAAACAGAGTGTGGTTGTCACTTGCCAAGGCCAGCTCTTCCTCCTGGAGTCGCTGTCCCATCCTGATGCCAGGATGCCTTGCCTATCAGTCATCTCCTTTCCATATTAAGGGGGAGAAAAACAACCCTCCCTCTGCCCCAGCAGCTAGTAGACTTAAGAGTGTGGGTAGAAGGAACAAAGTCCAGTGGAAGCCCTGGAGCAGGAAGAAACTGTCACTGCCTGAATTAGGAAGAAAGTGCATGGTGCCACAGACATGGAAGCAAGGCACAGCCTGATCCAACAACAGGAGAACACAGGGAACACCTGCTTAAAACCACTTGGAGTCAATGGCTGATGTTTTTGAAGTAGATCCACCAGGCCTTTCTTCCTAGTCTATCTTAGTCTGGAATCTACATCACAGCAGCATGCGTGTCTCTGCCACATGTAGTCCATTGGCCAGGATTCAAACTTGTGCTTCCAGCAAGGGAGATGAGAATTTTACCACTGAATACTATTGACTCCAAAGCTTTGTTGGTAAGGCACATTTAGGCTCTCCCTCTAACACTAACCTCAAGACAGGCTGCTCCTCCTCTTTGCCAAACAGGAGGCTTCCATGACACTTTCTTGCATATACTACTCTCACTGAAAAGCTCACCTCTTTCTCAGAATCATACTTTCTCATAAAGTGGCATTTGTGGCATCTGTTGTTTTTAAGGTCATTTACTAAGCTTATGGTGAAAAAAAAAAAAAAAAATTAGGAAGAGACTTGTCAAACTGGCTCCTTTTCAGCTCTGTGTTCCTTTATTGCGTCTGTGGGTCAATCCTGCCCCTGGTTACCTTTTCCTGGTGGTTGCAGTGCCACCATGCCAACAGGCATTGGTTGAGCTTGTCCATTCCCTCTTCACACAGAACTTCCTTGTCATTCCACCTGGGTGCCTTGTGGACACCTGTATTTTGATCACCCAGGCTTGAGACCTTTGCATAATGTGATTGCTTCTTTCTTATCCTCTAGTTAAACACCACCATCATGGTTTATAAATTTGCTCTTCCTCTGAAACTGCCTGAGTTCACTGAGACATTCAACAAATAATACCTTCCCTTCTACTTCCTTACTCTTCTCCTGTCTTCCTTCATTCCTTCCCTCCTTCCTTGTAGCTAATATTTATTAAGTCAAAAACTGTGCTGTGTCCTTTTGAACTTAGTCCTCACAACTAATCTATGAAATTTGTATTACCTCATTCTGCAAATAAGGAAAGCAAGGATCAAATAAGAAGGTAACTTCTCCAACTTCTCATAGTTAAGTCATAGAGTTAGGATTCAGAAGTGGATGTGGAACTAGGGATACCATTGCTGATGTCAGATGGATCTTGGCTGAAAGCAGAGAATGTCAGAAAGATGTTTACTTGTGCTTTGTTGACTATGAAAGGATTTTGACTGGATAGATCATAACAAACTATGTATAACATTGAGAAGAATAAATATCCCAGAACACTTACTTGTGCTCATGAGGAACCTGTACACAAAGAGGTAGTTGTTAGAACAGAACAAGGAAATACTGAATGCTTTTAAATCAGGAAAGGTGTATGCCCGAGTTGTATCCTTTCACCGTATTTATTCTGTATGCTGAGCACATAATTGGGAAGCTGGATTATTTGAAGAAGAGCATGGCATCAATATTGGAGGGAGATTCATTAACAACCTGCAATATGCAGATGACACAACCTTACTTGCTTAAAGCAAAGAGGACTTAAAATGACTGGTGAAAATCAAAGATTATAACATTCAGTACGGAGTATATCTCAATTTAAGGAAAACAAAAATTCTCACAGCTGGACCAATAGATAACATCATGATAAATGGAGACAAGATTGAAGTTGTCCAAGATTTCATTTTGTTTGGATTCATAGTCAACACTCATGGAAGCAGCAGTCAAGGAATCAAAAGAAATGCCTGACCTAAGCCATGATAGTTTCAATATCCTCATATGCATGTGAAAGTTGGATGATGAATAATGAAGACCATAGAAGAGTCAATGCATTTGGACTGTGGTATTAGAGAAGAATATTAAAAGTACCAGGAACTGCCAGAAGAACAAAGAAATCTGTGCTGGAAGAGATACAGCCAGAATATTCATTAGAAGCCTGTATGGTGAGACTTTGTGTCTCTTACTTTGGACATGTTATCAGGAGGGACTAGCCCCTGAAGAAGGATATCATGCTTTGTAAATGGAGGATAGGCAAAAAAGAGGAATACCCCCAATAAGATGGGGTATTCAGTGGCAGCAGCAGTGGCCTCAGAGGTAACAATTGTGAGGATGACGCAGGACAGTGTTTCGTTCTGTTGTGCAGAAGGTCTCTATGAGTTGAAACCGACTCAATAGCACCTAACAACAACAGGCATCCTCTGCCTTTAAATTCCTGTGTATTCTTGACCCATTTCAAAAGGCATCTTTTCCATTAAACCTTCCCAGAACCTCTCTGGTTAATTTGACTCATTTATTCATTGTTGGATTCAAGAATAGTTATAAAATACTTTCTAAACTAGAACACTGTTTCTCAGAGTATAGTCCATAAACCCAAGGGGTCTCCATGACCCTTTCAGGGAGCCACCAAGGTAGTTTTATTTTCATAATAACACTAAAGTGCTGTTTGACTTTTTCAATGTATGTACAATTTGCAGTGGTGGTGCAAAAGCAGTTGTGGATAAAAGTAATCATTAAGCAAGGTAGGGGCAACAAACCGTACCAGTAGTCACCATCGTGCTGTTGGTTAAGTGCTTCTAATTGGTTCTGACTCATCGCTACCCTGTACAGAGTTTCTGAGGAGAGACTGGTGAATTTAAGCCACTGACTTTGCAGTTTGCTGCTTATCCTACCATGCCACACTAGAACTCTCATCACTGTAGTATTAAAAATAAGTAAATAAAACATGTTTACCCAGTGTTATTAAGCAGTAAAACTTACTAATTTTCTGAAAAAGATGGATTTTGTGTAACAAAATAGGAAGAATGGAGTCCTGGTGTGGTGCTGTGGGTTAATGCACTGGACCACAAGGTCACCTGAACCACAAGATCGGCAGTTCAAACCCCCCAGCTGCTCCTCAGAAACCCAATACAGGGTCGCTATGAGTCAGAACCAACTCGATGACACTTAGCAGCAACAACAACCATGGCTGTGCGATTGCTTGACTTGACTTGCAGGCTGTACTAGCAGCTTTTCTTTTATGTTGAACCTAATACCATTTTTACTTGAAAGAATGATTGCCCGCCTTTCTTCTGAGGTACTTTACCCATTCACACCACCCGACTAGTCCATCTTTATAATAAACCATTAATATTTGAGGTCACCTGAGGCAGTCTGTTCCCGTCTACAAAACAACTTAACATACATGAAGGTTATTATTAAAAGTCCTAGTCGGCAGGACTATCTCCTTGGAGGAGGACGAGTTGAGAGGGCCTGACAATGCTGAAGTGGATGGGATATTTCAGGCAGGGGTCATCGCAGTACAGATGAGGCTGAGAATTAACTGTAAGGAGAGGAAGTAGAGTAAGGAAGAGGTTGCTTAGGTCAATTGGCTCATGCTGTGTGGGACATCAGGAAGCAAACAGGGCAGCAGACTGGTGCAGGAGATGAAAAGGAGCCCCTATAAGTTCTTGAACAGAAAACTGAAAGTCGGGTTTGGGGAAAAGCAGGAAGGATCTGAGGAAGGGAGCATTTGTTTTGGGGAGGCTGGCTTCAAAGCCATTGTGAGGATCAGCACCTCAGCCCTGCTCACACTGGAACCTGAAGAGCCTGGCTTGCTCAGACATGTCAGAAACGTCTTGGGTTTGAGAAGATGATTTTCTGTTTAAGTGCTGGGTGACTACATCACGGACCACTTGTTAACCTGTTAACTGAAACTTGACTTGTCTTCCTGTTTTCCATTTCCCACCCCATTTTCTAGGCCAGAGCTTCCTCAGACAAAATCTAGAAGGTTTAACCAGGAATCATTTGATCAAAAAAGACTGGAGCTTTTCCAATAGGCAGAATGACCGTAGCTAGGAACCCTTCTCTCAAAGCCATATACCCCTGGTTGAGCTTCTGTAGGTTTCAGCTCTAGACTGTTAAACTTGATTTTTTTCTGTTATTAATGCTTGAATTGTTTTGTTTTTTTCATAGTTGATGTAATTTATTGTTTCATGCTGCTTGACTCAACTATCCTTAAGAGTCTAAGAGTTCAACAAGTAGCAGGCAAGTCTTCCTCTACATCTTCTTTCTTGTACTTGACTATTTATTTTAGAGATAGAATTTCACCCCTCATTGAAATATATAGGGATAAGGGAAGAGGGCCTCTCTCCCTGTCATGGGCCTATATTTTAATGGCATGATAAGTTAGGTACTAGTAGAAAAATTATTATAGAAATTATTCTGGGAGGGTTGACTTTTTGTATTTTATGAGTTAATTTTAAACTCGTAAAGTGTAGTAGTTCAGGTTAGAATGAGTCCAAGATTGAAATGGAGTGAGCAGAATTAGGAAGCTGGCTAACTCATTGCTGTTCATCTTAACAAAATGCTACCCATTAAAAAAAAACTATTGACTTTACCTCCCTATGCTTCAGTTTTTCCATCTGTAAAATGTTGGTAGCTATGATATCTCCTTCATACTATTCATAGAGTAGAAATGAGAGTTAAGTGACGTAATGTGTAATTCAGCTAGTAAGCATGTATTTACTGAGCACCTGCTATCTGCCATATATTCTGCTATGTCTGTGTGTGTGTGTGGGGGGGGAATTGAAATGGGGCTTGTAGGAATATACTTAAAACTGTGCCTTGTATGCAATAAAATGGTCACTAAAAGGTATCCATTGTTATTGTTATTTGAGGATAGTGTACCCAAGTTCAGAAATTCTTGAACAAGTTAGAGCTAGTCAAGAGGAAAGTGTGGAAATACAGGCTTCAGACAAATGGCATCCTGAGCGTACCAGTCTCAGCAAGGAATGGCTGTCCCTGCAAAGCAAAACCTTTTCACTCTGCAGTGTGGAAAGGGTCATGTATTGGGCTTTTCAGACAGACAGACAGACACATGAATACACACACACACACACACACATACACAAACTCGGCATTCACTGTCATGCTGCCTTCAGGCACTGAGAACAATGTATATGTTTAGCCTGGAATATAAATGGGTGTCTTTATCAGTAGGCCATTCCTTTTCATCACAGACACACAGAAGGCATGCTTTGCAAAATTGGTCACATGTCAAATTGTGAGCATGAATTTTGTAAGAATTCTGTGGCATTAATCATAAGGGTCAGTATAAGTGTGGAGATAAAAAAAAAAAGACAGAAGAACCAATTGTCAAAGATTTTTCTTTTTCAAATTCTGAAGTTTTATTGTACACGTATATGATAAAAACTATTCTAATGAGTTCAGATTCCCTTTCTAATGCCTGTCAGTTCCCATGTGCATATTTTTGCATAGTTGGAGTGAGATACATACATTTTTCTTGCTGGTCTGCTTTTGCCTCTGACCTTGTTTCATGTTGCCCTTTTCCTGTGTCCTTTCATTCCACATCCTTCTTGTAATGACAGCAAAATAAGCCCTGAACTGGCAAGTGGCCATTGGTTTAACTTTTTTTCAAATACTGGATATTTGGATTGTTTCCAGTGTTCACGGTTAGGAACATATTTGCTGTAAACATTGTATGGAGAACTTAGTCAGCGACTTATTAAGCACCTTCTGGAGTGGGCTTCTCTGCCAAGACCTTTGAAGTGATGTCAACTCATTAAATTAAGAATCTAAGAAATGGCATCCAGGAGATCTTAAGACAGCATTTTATGCATTAGCTTATTATTCTTCATTCATTCAGTCAGCAGATATGTTTGGAGGACCTATCTGTCGTAGGCTAGGCAGTACACTAGGCACTGGGTAACAAGGAACAAATGGTTTCAAGTGCTTATGTTGTAGTATTTAAATGCCATTGAGTAGGTTCCAACTCAATAGTGACCCTGTTTAGGGTTTCCAGGGAGCTGCTGGTGAGTTTGAGACCACCGATCCTGCAGTTCAAACTGGCCTTGAGGTCACGTGCTTATCCTGTGGTGCCACACCAGGACCCCCGCAGTGTTTTTAGGTGGTTCTTATGGATTAAATTGTATTCCTCTTTGCCTAAATGTTGAAATTCTAACTCTTTACCTGGGAATGGGACTGTGTTTGGAAATAGGGTCTTTGAAGATGTTATAAGTTAACATGGAGTAGGCTGGGCCCTAATCCAGTCTGAGTGGGAACCTATTAAAGAGGAAAAGACAGGTAGAGACAGAAGAAGAATGTCATGTGACCCTGCAGCTGTGCAAGGCAAGGAATGTCTGGGGTTACAAAAAGCTAGGAGCGAGGCACAGAACAGAATTTCCCTCAAAGCCTCAGAAGGAATTGACACCCTGGTCTTGAACTCCCAGTCTCCAGAACTATAAGACAGAAAAATGTCTGCTCTTGTCAGTTACCCAGTTTGTGGTATTTTGTTACAGCAGCCCTAGGAAACTAATATAGTGCTTAATTGTTGTTGTTGTAGTTAACTGCTGTCAAGTCAATTCCTACCCACAGCGACCCTGTATAGGATTTCCAAGGAGCAGCTGGTGAGCTTGAACCACTGACTTTATAGTTCAAATGACTTTGCAGTCTGACGCATTAGCCCACAGCGCCACACCAGGACTACCAATTGTTGTTAAGGTGCCATCGAATCGTTACCGACTCATAGCGGCCCTGTGCACAGCAGAACAAAACGCTGCTCAATCCTGGGTCAACCTCACTATTGTTGGCACACTTGAGTCCTACCTAATACGTAGTTACAAATGAGATGAGTGCTGAGGAAACATAAATCATTGTGTTGATGTTATTCTGTGGTCACGGTGTCAGTCAGACTTCCTGAAAAGTGGACACTGTTTTTGGGTGCAGCAAATGTCCAGCTATGGTTTGGTGTAGCTACTTTAGATTAAACTGAGGGTAGAGAGGAGTAAGGGAAAAGCCAGTCAAAACGGTAGAATATTTTAAAAAGTCTTACAGTTTTTGTTCTTTCTAAATTACACTAACAAAGTGATGACTAGGGAGTTAAGTTACATGGTATAGTGGAATGTCATGTGACTAAACCAAATGATCAGTTTACGGATGACAGAGTGAGGATTCAAACCAAAGATGGTCCTGGGTTTGAATCCTAACTCTACCACCTTTAGACTGATAATTTGGGGGGGAAACACTTGAACCCTCTGAATTTCAGTGTTCTTATCTCTAACATGGGTACAGTATTTTCTGCCATTTGAGTTGTTTGTATTTCCAGTGCTAGTGCAGTGTGTGGTATGGAGAAAGGGCTCAGCAGTTATTTGTTGAGGGTGGAGTGGGGGTACAGAATAGATGGATAGTTGGATGAATAGATAAATGGTGCAGCCACTCTGGGTTGAGAAGGACTGAGGGCCTCTGTGTTAAATATAATTAAATCAGGAACAAATTTTTACCATATTAACTTGAGGTTTGCTAAGCAGATTTTCTTACTAAAATTTGTTGTTCAGTTCTGTTGAGTTGGTTCCAACTCTTAGTGACCTTGTGTAGGGTTTCTGAGGCTATAAATTTTTGCAGGAGCAGAAAGTTTTATCTTTCCCTTGTGGAGTGTAAGTTTGTTGTTTATGTTAAGTGCCGTCACGTTAATTCTGGCTCAGAGCGACTTTGTATAGGATTTCTGAGGAGCAGCTGATGTGTCTCAACCACCGACTTTGTGGTGAGCAGTTAGGTTAGTGCTTCTCTTAAAGCGCTACACCAAATTAAGAAACAATGAACCTCTTTCATCATTTCATGTGTATCAAGTCTACAAGTAGCCATAATATCTGACTACTGGTAACCCTAACAAGTAGGAGTTATTTTTCCACATCTTAAACTACTTCTGTCCGTTTCTTTAAAGATCTATGCTCTTTTCATCCCTCTGATTCATCCACTTTTCTGTGTTGAGTGTGTCACATTTAGCCTTGCTTCCTTATGTTCACTTAATAAAGTCACGAACCAAGGATGCAATTAGAGAGGGTGCTACTTGGGTTGCTCCTGTCTTTTCTGAAGAAATAAAACCCTTTTCTAACATTCTCACAAAAATTTATCTCAGATCTTATTGGATTGAAAGAACACGTGCCTACCCAGAGACCAGGACTGCCCACCGTAACTGGGCTCACAGCATCTCTACCCAACAAACTGGGGTGCTTTTAGAAAAATATTGAGACTGTGTAGTGGGTGTCACATTTTTATGCAACTAAAATCCTACCCAGGCACGCCATGGGAGAAAAGTCCTGATAAACTGCTCTCATAAAGACTGTTGTTGTTAAAGTGATATCAAGTCACTTCTGACTCATAATAATTCTGTATAGGGTTTCAGAGGAGCAGCTGGTGAGCTTGAACTGCTAACCTTGCAGTTCAAGCTAACCTTGCAGTTGAGTGCTTGTCCTACAGTGCTACACCAGGACTCCATCATAAAGACTGTTGCCTATTAAGTGCTGTGGAGTTGGTTCAGAGTCATGGTGACTCTGTGTAGGGTTTCTGAGGAGTGGCTGGTGAGTTTGAACTGACCTGGCAGTTGAAACTGACTTTGCGGTCCAGTGCTTTATCCCACAGTGCTATACCAGTACTCTAGCATAAAAATTACAGCATTGGAAATCTTATGGGTCAGTTGTACTTTGTAATTAGTTCCTTTGAGTAGGAAACTACTTCAGTTCACCAATCAACAACAAAACTAGGGGAAAAAACCCCAAAGTTCAGTCCAGTGGATATGAGTCACTTATGGGGTTGTTGGTGGTTGTGTTCCACAGAGTCATTTTTGACTCATAGCAACCCTGCCATAGGGTTTCCAAGACTACATATCTTTATGGGAACAGAAAGCCTCATCTTTCTCTCCCAGAGCAACTGGTACATTTGAACTGCTGACCTTGCAGTTAGCAGCTCAACTTGTAACCCACTCTGCTGCCAAGGCTGCTTATAAGTCACTTAAGACTTATAAGCTACATAAGACTAATAAGACTCTTAGCTACGTTACCGAATCTGTAAATCTCCAGTTTGGGATTTTAATAATTCTGTTGGCTGAAAGCAGAGAATACCAAAAGGAATTTTCCCTGTGTTTTATTGACTATGCAAAGTTTTTCAACTGTGTGGATCAAAACAAATTATGGCTAATATTGAAATGAATGGAAATTCCAGAACACTTCACTGTGCTCATGTGAAACCTACATATATAACAAGAGGTAGTTGTTTGAACAAAACAAAGCATACTAAGTGGTTTAAAATCAGAAAAGGTGTGTATCACCATATTTATTCAGTCTGTGTGCTGAGCAGATAATCTGAGAAGTTGGCCTATATGAATACGAACTAGGCATCAGGATTGGAGGAAGACTGATTAACAATCTGTGATACCCATATGACAAAACCTTACTTGCAGAAAGTGAAGAGGACTTGAAGTACTTACTGAAGAAGATGAAAGACTTCAGCCTTCAGAATGGTTTACATCTCCGTGTAAAAACAAACAAACAATATTCACAACTGGACCAATAAGCAACATCATAATTAATAGAGAAATGATTGATGTTTTCAACTAACTCATTTTGCTTGGATCCACAGTCAACACCAGGGTTGAATGAAGTAAATGACTTACTGCATTGGGTAAATTGGCTGTAAAAAACCTCTTAATTGTTGTTGTTAGGTGCCAACAAATAGCTTTCAAATCATAGCACAACTACCCCGTGCACAACAGGGCTAAACAATGCCTGGTCCTGTGCCATCGTCAACAGTTTTTATGTTTGAGCCCATTGTTGATGCCACCATATCAATCCATCCTCTTGTTCACTGACCCTTCACTTTACCAAGAATGATATCCTTCTCTTTCTAGACAATATCATTTTTCTTTCTTGTCTTCTTAATGACCTTTTTCTTTCTTCTTGTAGAATGTTCTTGGTGTCATCCTTAAACTCTTCTGGTTTTCAGTCATTAGTGTCTAATGTATCAAATCTGTTCTTCTTCTGATCTTTAAACTCCGATAGGATGTGTTCAGGGTCATATTTTGGCTCTTGTGGGGTTGTTTTGATTTTCTTCAGCTTCAGTCTGAACTTGTGCACAAGTGATAGATGGTCTGTTTCACAATCTGCCCCTACCCTTGTATTGGCTGATGATATGGAACCTTTCCACCATCTCTTTCTGTGTATTCCATCTGGTGAGGTCTATGTGGATAGTTGCCTTTTATGTTGTTTTAAAAAAGTATTTGCAGTAAAGAAGTCATTAGTCTTGCAAAATTCTATCATGTAATCTCCAACATCATTTCTATCACCAAGGCCTTATTTTCCAACTACTGATCCTTCCTCTTTGTTTCCAACCTTTGCATTCCAGACACCACTAATTATCAATATGCTTTGATTGCGTGTTTGATCAGTTTCAGACTGAACAGTTGGCAGAATTCTTCAATTTCATCATCACTGACTTTAGTGGTTGGTGTATAAATATGAGTAATAAATGTGTTAACTAGTTTTCCTTCTTGTTCTTGTTGTTAAGTGCTTTTGAGGCAATTCTGACTCATAACAGCCCTGTATAGGGTTTCCAAGGAGCAGCTGGTGAATTTGAACTGTCAACCTTGCAGTTCAAACTGATCTTGCAGTTCAGTGCATTATCCCACAGTGTCACACCAGGACTACAGTCTTCCTTGTAGGCATATGATATTATCCTGTCACAGACAGCGTTGTACTTCAAGATGCAGCTTGAAATTTTTTTTTTTTATGACGAATGTGACACCATTCCTCTTCAATTTGTCATTCCCAGCATTGTAAACCAGGTGTTTTTCAAATTCAAAATGACCAATACTAGTCTTATTTCAGCTCACTAATGACTAGGATATTGATGTTTATGCATTTCATTTAATTTTCAATAATTTCCTGTTTCCCTAAATTTATATTTTGTACATTCCATGTGTCTCATACTTTATCTCTCATACATCAGGTATATTATCAGTAGGGACCGGTTTCTGAAGAAGGACATTATCTTCCTAAATTGGAGGATCAGTGAAAAAGAGGAAGACCCCCAACTTGATGGATTGGCACAGTGGCAGCAGCAATGGGCTCATTGTTAACAACGATTGTGACACTGGTGCAGGACTGGGTAGTGTGTCATTCTGTTGTGCATAAAGTTGCTATGAGTCGGAAAAGACTCGATGCTACCTAACAACAACAATTTGACAACATGTCCAACAATTTGACAACATGTCCAAAGTACAAAAGGCAAAATGTTTCCCTATCCTTGCTTCTAAGGAATAGTCTAGCTATACTTCTTCCTAGATGTATTTATTTGTTCTTCTGCCCAACCATGGTACTTTAAATACGCTTTGCCAACACAGTTCTTTTCCAGTCTTCCTTACTCATTGTCTGATGTTCACATGCATATGATCCAAACACTGTGGATTGGATCAGGTGCACTTTAATCTTCAAACTGACATCTTTGCTGTTTAGCACTTTAAATAAAGAGGTTTCATGCAGCAGATTTGCCTAATATGTCGTTGATTTTGTGACTGCTGCTTCTGTGAGTGTTGATTTTGGATCCAAATGAAGTGAATTCTTTGACAAGTTCAATCTTTCCTTTATTTATTAGTCCCGTTTTGAGGATTTTTGCTTTCTTTACATTGTGGTGCAATCCATACTAAAAGCTAAAATCTTTGATCTTCATCAGTAGTTTAAGTCCTCTTTGCTTTCAGCAAGTAAGGTTGTATCATCTGGATATTGCAGGTTGTTAATGAGTCTTTGCCAGTCTTAATGCCATGTTCTTCTTCACATAATTCAATTTCTTAGATAACTTGTTTAGCATACAGTTAGAATAAGTATGGTGAAAGGATACAACCCTGACACACACCTGTCCTGATTTTAAAGCATTCAATATACCCTTGTTCTTTTCAAATGACTGCATCTTGCTCTATGTACAGGTTCCTCCTGAGCACATTGAAGTGTTCTGAAATACCCATTATTTACAATGTTATCCATAGTTTGTTATAATTCACAAAGTTAAATGCCTTTGCATATAATATCAGTAAAGTGAAAGTAAATAGTTTTCTTATATTCCCTGCTTTCAACCAAGATCCACCTGACTTCAGCAATGATATCCCTAATTCCATGTCCTCTGCTGAATCAGCTAGAATTTATGGCAGCATTCTGTCAATGTGCTGTTGTAACTCTTTCTGAATTATCTTCAGCAAAATTTCACTGGCATGTGATATTAATGATAGAGTTAGGTAATTTCCGTATTGCATTATGTCACCTTTCTTTGCAATGGGTACAATTCAAATCCACAATCAGTTGGCCAGGGAGGTCTCATCCTGATTTCTTGGCATAGATGAATGAGCAGTGTCAGCATTGCATAAGTTTGTTGAAACCTTTCAGTTGTATTCCATCAATTCCTGGGGTCCTGGGTTTTGTCAGTGCCTTCAGTGCAGCTTGGCCATCTTACCTCAATGTCGTTGGTTCATGATTATTTGATACCTTTTGAAATGGTGGAACATTGATCAGTTCTTTTTGGTACAGTGACACTGTGTGTTCATTCTATCTTCTTTTGATGCTTTCTGTGTCATTTAATATTTTGCCCATAGAATCCTTCAACATTTCAAGTCAAGACTTGAATTTTCTTCTTCAGTTCTTTCAGCTGAGAAATGCCGAGTGTGCCCTTCCCTTAGTTTTCTAACTCCAGTTATTTGCACATTTCATTATAATACTTTATTTTGTCTTCTTGAGCTGCCTTTTGAAATTTTCTGTTCAGCTCTTTTACTTCATTATTTCTTCCCATTGCTTTAGCTTCTCTGCATTCGAAAGCAAGTTTCAGAGTTTCTCTTGATACCTACTTTGGTCTTTTCATTCTTTCTTGTCTTTTTAATGACCCTTTTGTTTTCTTCATGTATGCTGTTCTTGATGTCATCTCACAACTCTTCTGCTCTTCGGTCATTAGTGTCTAATATATCAAATCTGTTCTTGAGATGGCCTGTAAATTCATATTTTGGCTATTGTGGACTTGTTTTAATTTTCTTCAGCTTCAGCCTGAACTTGCTTATGAGCAATTGGTGGTCTGTTCTACAGTTGGCCACTGGCCTTGTCTTGGTTGATGATGTTAAGTTTTTCCATCATCTCTTCCCACAGATAAAATTAATTTGATTACTGTGTATTGCATCTGGTGAGGTCCATGTGTATACTTGCTATTTATGTTTTTGAAAAAAAAAGTATTTGCAATGAATAAGTTATTTGTCTTGCAAAATTCTGGTATGCGATCTCCAACAGCATTTCTATCGCCAAAGACCATATTTACCAACTTTGTTTACAGCTTTCCCATTCCAGTCGTCAGCAATTATCAGTACATCTTGATT
>NW_006408566.1:5010255-5012150 GCF_000296735.1 Chrysochloris asiatica
GGAGCTTAGCCACCCTGGCCTCCAAGGAGCACTCTGGCTGCACTTCTTCCAAAACATATCTATTGGTTCTTTGGCAGTACATGGCACTTTCAGTATTCTCCTCCAACACCACAATACAAAGGCATCAATGCTTCTACGATCTTATCCCGGTACTGAAACTAGCCAAAGGACTATTCACAAAATACTTAGCCAGCTAGACTGAGTGAAGAGAAAACAAGTAAAATGGTATTTGAGGGAGATGGGGAAAGATTCTGTTAATGAAGCTCTTTGCAGAGAGTTGCAGGAATTGGAGGGTTTCTGGTATGTACGTCACCAGTGTATCAGTTATGTTGCCTCTGCTCATTTGCTGTTCAGAAAAGCAGAGCAAGAAAGGAAACCACTTCTGAAGTTTGAGTACAAGACTACAATGGAACAAAGTTCATAGTTGTATTGCATGCAAATGTACTCTAGGAATCCAGATTTGTGGTAAAAGGAAGAAGAAAAGGGTGTGAGGGAGTGAGAACTTTGGACTTGATGGCAGATAGATGTTTAATAAATCAATATCTACCATTTCTGCTTTTGAATAAGTCACCCAACAACTTAAATTCTTGAGCAATTAAATAGGATTCCATGGCACCAACATCAAAGCTATTAAGCTTTAAGATAATAGTTTACACACATAAATAAATATTCACTATAACTTGCATTGATTTATTGCATTCCATCTACTGAGGTGATGAAAGGACAGAACTGATTGCGATCAAAGTTTTCTATTTATGAAGTCTCTAATGTTAGCATTAAGGAGCTCTGGTACCGTAGTGGTTACCAGTTGGGCTGCTACCATCAAGGTCAGCAGTTCAAAACTACCAGCTCTTCCATGGGAGAAAGATGAGACTTTGTACTCCTATAAAGACTTACCAGCGGCTCCTTGGAAACCCTATACAGGGTTGCTATGGGTTGGAACCAACTCGATGGCACTACACAACAACAACAAAAAATTTATAGCCTCAGAAACACTATGCAGGGTCTCTATGAGTCGGAAGTGACTCCATGGCATACCACCACTACCAGTGTCAGCATTTGACCAAAGCTGTGAACTGTACAATGTTTGACTTCTTTCTCAAGAGCTTAGAGAATAATAATGCACATATCTTGCTTTTGTACAGGAATTCCAGAGTCTCACATAATAAAAGTTTCAGGAAGTTTATGCCATAAGAAAAGGAGAAAAGATCCAGTAGATGATAGCTGACTGAATTCTCTGAGGCTAATTAAGATTTGCTAAGAGTCCAAGTGAAGGAATTGTTATTAAGTGCCTTCAAGTCAGTTCCTATTCACAGGGACCCAATATAGGGTTTTGAAGGAGTGGCTGGTGAGTTTGAACTGCCGAGCTTATACAGAGAGGTGGAATTCAGAGAGAGATACTAGACTCTGCAGGGTAGCAATCACAGTCCTGCTGAGAAAATGCTTGAGGACTGGGAGAAAGGCTGTCCCCTTGAAGCAAAGTCTGACCACTTAGCACATCATGATAGATGTGGCTCTTTCATGAAGGACATCTCTGTTCTTCTGTAAAGTACTAGTATACAAAATAACCCAAAATTCAGACATATTGGAGAGGCTGGTAGCAGGGATCTATGCTTCCTTCTGGGTCTCCTCTGATGCTCTTAACTATCACAGTATTTCCTGCAAGACAGCCCAGCCAAAACTGCCTGAAAACATACAACAAAAGTGATATAGCAAACTCTTGGCTTTCATTGGAAGCCGAGCCAGCTCTGTTCAGAATGGACACTGCCATTATCATAGATTGTTATTAAGTGCCATGGAGTTAGCTCCGACTTATAGTAACTTTGCATTGGGTTTCCAAGGAGCTTTTGGTAGGTTTGAACTGCTGACCTTGTGGTTCACAGTCCAGTGCTGAC
>NW_006408566.1:5013010-5038778 GCF_000296735.1 Chrysochloris asiatica
CTATGTGTCAGTTCCGACTCGATGGCACCTGACAACAACAGCAAATATCTTTACTCATTTGGGAAAAGGGAAAATATTATTTTCATAATACAAATGAAACTTCAGAAAATGAAGTTCTATAAAATATTTCAGCTGGTGAAGAATATGAATTCATTCAATAACAGCAACAAATTATTTTATTAAGTGCATAGTCTGCCTCAGGTGTTGCCTCGGGCACTGCAGTGGGCAATCAAAATGTCCTTTGCTTACAAGGTTTACATTCCAGTGAGGGAAAGGGCTAACAATCCATTAGACAGAAAATAGAGTTCCCACAAGTGGTAAGTACTGAGTAATGCAGCGTTTAAGAGGAGAGAGTAAGGCCTCTCTGAGGAAGATGAAGAGGTCCGGAAGAAGTAAAGCTGGGAGATGTGTAGATTGAATCAGTGTCAAGGCCCTGAGGCAGGAGATGGTTTGACATATTTGAGGAGGGTCATTGTAGCTGGACAGAGTGAGCCAGGCCCTCTTAGGCTAAGGGATGGGCTTCTGCTGCACACTAAGTATGAATGGGTAGCAGTTGAAGGGTTTTGAACAGGGGTGTGAAGTGATCTGATTAACAAACTTCCTACCCGGTGAAGACTAGGTTGTTGAGGGGATCAGAGTAAAACCTTGGTGGCTTGGATTAAATCCGAGTGGTGTAGATGCTGACACTTGATTGGATTCTGGAAACACTTTGAAGGCAGAACTGAAATGATTTGTTGATGACTTGATTGAAACTGGAGTAGGAGAGTGAAGGTTTGGGGTTGAACAAGGATGTGAATACTGTTGTCTTTTATTGAAAAAGAGCCCTGGGGAGGAGCACAAAGTATTGAAGTTTGGTTGGGGTCATGGTTAAGTTTGAGATGCGTACTAAAGTGTCCTAGGGAAGATGTTGGGATGCCGGTTGGATACATAAGTCTGGAGTTTAGAAGCTGGGGCTAGAGATGTAGATTTGAGTCCTCATATTTGGAGAAGAGAAGAGACTCCAGCAAAGGAGTCTGAGAAGGTATGTCAGGGTTTCTCAAGATTCTAGGGAAGAATATATCAGAATGTGGTTAGGAAGGGTCAGGTTTTTATGTTTATCAGAAATGGGTGTGAGTTTAAAAGGTTAAGACACACTGTCTTACATCAGCAATAACTATAGCTGTTCACAGAATAAGGGGAAACATTTTCACCAGTATAAAAACTTGCTTTGGCAAATAGAAGATAAATTGTTGTTAGGTGCCATCGAGTCAGTTCTGACGCATAGTTTCTGTGTATACAACAGAATGAAGCACCGCCTGGTCCTACGACATCCTCAAAATGGCTGCTACACTTGAGCTCATTGTTGCCGCCATTGTGCCAAACCATCTTGTTAGGGGTCTCCCTCTTTTTTGCTGTCCCTCCACCACTGTACCAAGCATGATGTCCTTCTCTAGGGACTGGTCCCTTCTAATAATATGTCTGATGTCTGAGAAATGAAGTCTGGCCATCTTAACTTCTAAGAAGCATTCTGGTGGTACTTCTTCCAACACAGATTTGTTTGTTCTTCTGGCAGTCTGTGGTACCTTTAATATTCTTCTCAAACACCAGAACTAAAATGTGTCAATTCTTCTACAGTCTTCCTTACACATTATCCAACTTTAATATGCATGTGAGGCTATTGAAAATATCATGGATTGGATCAGGACCCATCACCGTCCTCATACTCATATCTTTGATCTTGGACATTGCAAATTCGTCTGATGCAGTATGTCATTTGATTTCTTTATTGATGCTTCCATGAGTGTTGATGGTGGATCCAAGCAAAATGAAGTCATTGACAACTTCAATTTTTTTTTTTTTTCATTTATCACAATGTTGTTTATTGGCCCAGTGGTGAGGATTTTTGTTCCTCTTTACATTGAGATGCAATCCATACCAAAGGTTGTGGCCTCAGATCTTTATCAGTAAGTATTTTAAGTCCTTTTCACTTTTAGCAAGTAAGGTTGTATCATCTGCAAATCGCAGGTTGTTAATGAGCCTTCCTCCAATCCTGATGCCATGTTCTCCACATAGTCCAGCGTCTCAGATTGTTTGAGCAGCATACGGATTGAATAAGTATGTTGAAAGAATACAACCCTGGCACACACCTTTCCTAATTTTTAAACCATTTGTTATGCTTGAATGCTTGTCTACTTGTTATGCTTGAATGACTGCCTCTTGATCTGTATACAGGTTTCTCATGGGCACAATTAAGTGTTCCTGAATACTCATTCTCCGCAACGTTGTCCAAAACTTGTCATGATCCACATAGTTGGAAGCCTTTGCATAGTCAATAAAGCACAGGTAAAAAACATCTTTCTGATATTCTCTGCTTTCATTCAAGATCCATCTGGAGTCAGCAGTGATATCCCTCATTCTGTATCCTTGTCTGAATCTGGCTTGGACCTTTGGCAGTTCCCTGTCAATGTACTGTTGCATCTGTTTAATTTTCTTGAGCAAAATGTTATTTGCATTTGGTGTTAATGATATCTGATGATTTCTTCATTCTATTGGATTACCTCTCTTTAGGATGGACACAAATAAGGATTTCTTAGAATCAATTGACCTGGTAGCTGTCTTCCAAATTTCTTTGCATTAGATGAGTGACTCCTTCCAGTGCTGCATGAAATTGATGAAAGATTTCAATTTGTATTCCATCAATTCCTGGAGCTTTGTTCTTTGCCAATGCCTTCAGTGTACCTAGGACTTCTTCCTTTAGTACCAATGGCCCTTAATCCTTTGCTACCTCTTGAAATGGTTGAACATTGACCTTTTTTTTTTTTTTTTTTGGTACAGTGACTCTTTGTATTCATTCCATCTTTTTTTGATGCTTTCTACATCATTCAATATTTTTGCCAAAGAATTCTTCAGTATCACAAGTGGAGGATTAAATTTTTTCGTCATTTCTTTCAGATCACAAAATACTGAGCATGTTTTTACCTTCCAGATCCTTGCACATTTCATTATAATATTTAACTTTTTCTTCTCAAGATGTCCTTTGAAAATTTTGTTCAGCTATTTTACCTCCTCATTTTTTTCCATTTGCTTTAGTGTCTATACGCTGGAGAGCAAGTTTCAGAGTCTCTTCTGACATCCATTTTGGTCTTTGCTTTCTTTCTTGTCTTCTTCATGATTTGCTTTCTTCTTACATATGTTCTTTATGTCGTCCCCCAACTCCTCTAATTTTTGGTCATTAGCGTCTAATGCATCATATCTCTTCTTGAGATGATCTTTCAGTTCAGGTGGGATATATTCAAGGTCAAATTTTGGCTCTTGTGGACTTGTTTTAATTTTTTTCAGCTTCAGTCTGAACTTGCATACGAATGATTCATAGTCCGTTCCACCATTGCTTTCCCCAGATCTAGTCAATTTGATTTTTGTGTATTCCATCTGGTAAAGTCCATGTAAAGAATCATCTTTAATGTTATTTGAAAAAAAATGTGCTTGCAATTATGTATTTTGCAAATTATTAGTCATGCACAGTTCTGTCATGGGCTCTCCAGCATCATTATGTCACCTAGGCCATGTTTGCCGACTACTGGTCCTTCTTCTTTGTTTCCGAAAGCCTCTGCATTCGAATCACCAGTAATTATCAGTACATCTTGATTGCATGTTTGATCAATTTCAGACTGAAGAGGATGATAGAATTCTTTAGTTTCATAATCACTGGCTTTAGTGGTTGGTGCATACATTTGAATAATAGTGGTATTAGCTTGTCTTCCTTATAGGCATATAGGTATTATCCTGTCACAGACAGTATTATACTTCAATATAGATCTTGGACTGTTCCTTTTGATGGTGAATGCGATGCCATTCCTTTTCAATTTGTCATTCCTGGCATAGCAAACCACTTGATTGTCAGATTCAAAATGGCCAATACCAGTCTATTTCAGTTCACTGATGCCTAGGATATCAATATTTATGTGTTTCATTTTTGACAATTTTCATTTTCCCTAGATTCATACTTCATACATTCCATGTTCCAGTTATTAATGGTTGCTTGCAAGTGTTTCTCCTCATCTTGAGTTGTGCCCCATCAGTAATTGAAGGTTCCAAAAGCTTTACTCTATTCACATCCTCATGGTCAACTCTACTTTGAAGAGGCAGCTCTTCCCCAGTCATATTTTGAGTGTATTCCAACCTGAAGGGTTAATCTTCTAGCACTATATATAATGATATTGTGGTGTTCCTCAGCAT
This sequence comes from Chrysochloris asiatica, assembly GCF_000296735.1. Classification (NCBI taxonomy): domain Eukaryota; kingdom Metazoa; phylum Chordata; class Mammalia; order Afrosoricida; family Chrysochloridae; genus Chrysochloris; species Chrysochloris asiatica. The sequence goes on from NW_006408566.1 coordinate 5,017,226, forward strand.
GGATCAATGTTTAATATTCTGTTGCTGTCTGCCAATGTTTACTGCTATTCATAAGGTTTTCGGTGGTTAAACATTCAAAAGTAGTCTGTCTCTCCTTCTTAGTCTGGAAGCTCAGTTGAACCTGTCAACCATGGGTGACCCTGCCGACATTTCAAAATACTGGTCATATAACTTCCAGCATCACAGCAACGCAAAAGCCACCACAGTTTAACAAACTGATAGACTAGTGGCAGAGAAGAGAAATAAGAACCTAATTTGTGAATTATTTGTTCTATTTGCAACTGTGATCATTTCTGATACAGATAATTAGCTTTATACTTGTATATCTTAGAGGGTTTTTTTTTTTTTCTTTCTTTAATATGTTGGAAATTTAGTGTGTGGTTCATAAAGAACTAATTCTTGTGGGGAGGAAAAATCAGTGCACAGGATAACTATGGCTAAACCCTTCAAAGTTGTTGACACAGATAATACGTAAACTGATAAGACATGGAAGATCCCAAGGCAAATGGTTGAGAATGGAAATGACTAGCATTGCAAAACATTGTTTGAATGAGCTGCATTTAAAAAATTCCTTCCCAGTGGTATACTGGATGGCATTTTTTCTTCTGGAAATTTGGAGTTGGCCTTTTTCTCTCTGTTGCAGTGAATATGCTTGTTTATTTCCCAGGAGGATCATCTGCAGATTGTCCATGAAGTTCAGAATGTACTTAAAATGGAAAGGTGTTTAAAAATGTTTGGTAGAGTGGGATAAAAACTAATTTTAGAATAGAGACAGCAAAGATGGCTTTTGCAGGAAGCAAGTAGAAAGGATACGAACAGGTAGATTGTACCAGATGTGCTGGGTTTCTTAGGAGTTGCCTTCTTCCTATTGGATTATGGCTGTGGGTGTTGTTGTTATGTGCCATGGATTTGGTTCCGACTCCTAGTGACCCTATACAGGGTTTCCGAGGCTGTAAATCTTTATGGGAGCAGAAAGCCTCATCTTTCTCCCATGGTACAGCTGGTAGTTTCAAACTGCTGACCTTAAGGTTCACAGCCCGATTTGTAACCACTACGCTACCAGAGCTAGATCATGTTAAACACAGCTTTTTTTTTTTTTAATCTGTTGATCTCTTAAATTTTTTATTTTGAATTGAATGAAGGTTTACAGAAAAGACCATCAGCTTTCCTTTGTTTCATCTCAGTGACTGCAATCCCCTCCGTGGAGAAAGTTATTCTGCTTCCTCCCTGTGGTTCCCACCTGCATTCTACCCCTCCTTCCTATCTCTTCTCAACTTTGTCCTTAGGAATATGTTGCCCTTTTGATCCTGAGTGGTTGACTGTTCCATGGTGAGTTTGCCTTCCAGTGTTGTTCCCCCAACCCCCAGTGGCTGAAAACTGGACCATGAGGGTACGTTCCTTTCCAGACCTGAAGGGTGGTCAAGGGTCATAGTCTCAAATTCCTCTAGTCTCTTTCTGACCAATAAACCCAGCCTTTTTTTTTTCACATACTACTGAGTTTTGTTCCACATTTTCTCCCAGTCTATCTGGACCCTATAATGTGATCTCTTTCAGCACGGTGGTATCGATAGCCAGGCACCATCTAGTTTTTCCGGTCTCCGATGGGTGGAGACTGATACTCACATGTTCCATTACTCCATTGGACTAACTGGCTCAAAGCCTCTTCAGTTCTCATTACGTTCCTTTCTTTTTGCACATGGAGAGACTAGTAACTGCACACGAGTTTTCAAAATCCCAGATGCTACTCACCCAAACAGGATGTAGAACATTGTCTTTGTAGAATATGCTAAGCCAGTTGACCATGGTGCCCCCTGAGACTGTGGCCCTGAGCTCCCAGGGTCATTAACTCATTGCCTTATGATGTTTGATAATATCTAGGAAAGTTTTCAACATTTTGCCCACTGTACGCTCCACCACATTCACAGTTGTGTTTGCAGAAAAGGTAAATGCTCATATACAAATATCCTCTTTCAAGCTCTTACATATTTGTAGGGTTTGTTACATATTTGTAGGGTTTGTTACATATTTGTAGGGTTGGTTGGTTGTGTGCCATAGAGTCAGTTCCTACTCATAGGGTTTCAGAGGCAGTGAATCTTTACGGGAGTAGATAGCCTCATCTTTCTCCCATGAACCGCTGGTAGTTTAGAACTGCTAACGTTGAGCTTAAGCAGCCTGATTTGTAACCACTACACTACCAGAGTGCCTATTTGAGACCCTGGTGTGGCGCTGTGGATTAGTGTGCCAGATTGCAAAGCTGTTTGAACTGCAAGGTCGGCGGTTCAAGCTCACCAGCTGCTCCTTGGAAACCCTATACAGGGTCACTATGGGTTGGAATCGACTCGATAGCACTTAACAACAACAACAACACTACCAGAGTGCCTATTTGTAGGGTATATAAATCTATATAATCCACTCTTCCTCCTTTACCCATTCAGCTTCTGTATGTTTCAGTCAATGTGTCTACACACAGAGCACTGTTGTTCCAAAGAGTTTACATCACTATTTACATTTTTAGCCCATGCACACCACCCTAGGTCTTTACTTATCCTTATTATACTTCTGCCATGCTCCCTATTCTTGTATATCGCTCTCCCCATCACCCTACTAACATGTGTCTACCCTTCCTCCCACCCCTGTTAACCATCAACGAATATTTCTTTTAGCATGAAAATCTTTTCTTAAGTTTCTGCAATAATGGTCTCATACAATATTTGTCCTTTGGTGATTGACTAATTTCACTCAAGCTGTTGATTTCTTGATGTAGGAACAGATAATAAGTCATTCAAGTCTATCTCATCTGCTCCTTTGACTGGATTTCAGTGACAAAAAAAAAAAAAAAAAATTGAATGCACGACAGTGGGTTTTTTTTTTCCTTTTTAAAAATTATTGGGGAAAAAAAAAAGTTTGCCACTTTGACCACTTTTTGTTAAGTGCTATTGAGTTTGTTTCTGACACATAGTGACCCTGCGTAGGGTTTCTGAGGAGTGACTGGTGAGTTTGAACACCATACCCTGCAGTTCAAACTGACCTGGAAGTCCATTACTTATCCTACAGCACCACACCAGGACTCCTTAACCATTTTTGTTGTTGTCGTTAAGTGCCTTTGAAACAGTGCTGACTTGTAGCCATCCTGTATACAGACTTGAGGAGCAGCTGGTAAGTTTGAACTGCCAACCTTGCAGTTCAAACTGACCTTGTGGTCCAGTACTTATCCCACAGCAGGGCTCCTTAAACATCCTAATTGGCATTAATTGCATTCACTATATGGTCATTGCTATCTATTTCCAAAACTTTTTCATCACCCCAAGCAGAAACATGTTACCCCTTAAGCTGTGAGTCCCCACTCCCACTCCTGCCCCAGCCTCTGGCAGCTACTGATTCATTTTTGTCTCTCTGTGTTTGCCTGTTCTGGCTATTTTACATAAGTGGGATGCAAATGTTGTCCTTTTGTGTCTGACTTACTTTATTCAGCATAATATTTTCAAGATGCATCCGCCTCATAGTATGTATCAAAATTTCATTTCTGATAATACTCCATTGTATGGCTTTACCACATTATGTTTATCTATTCATCTGTTAGTAGACTGGAGTTGTCCTCACTTTCCAGCTATTGTTAAAAATTCTACAGTGAATGTTGGGAGTAGGAGTCAGAGCCCCAAATCAGGGTGGGATAGTTCATCGTACACCATTCCCACCCACATGGCTATGAGTGTGTGGGACTTGGAAGAAGCTGCTCTTTAGCTTCACCTTAGAAGCAATTCTCATTTATTTGTTCTTTTCTGAACCCAAGGCCTGGAGAAGAATGCTCACTCCAAAGGTCGGGCAGAATGAAAGCAAAACCTGTATCTTGTTTTTTCTGATCTAGACCTGGGGCAGTGCCCTTCACAGCATCCTGTTCTTACTGTCATGCCTGACACTGTGCGGCGGACATACCCTGAATATTTCTGTGATGACTCTGTCTATCTCAGTGTCTGACAGAAAGTGTCTCATAGAAACGAGTGAGATGATTAGGGAACTACGCCTTATGGGCAGAATCTTTATTGTCCACATACAGCAGAATCTCGAACCGACTCGACGGCACTTAACAACAACAACAACAGCAGAATCTCAGTTATCCAGAAAGCTCCAATAAAATGAGTTTCAGAGGGGAACATAATGATCATATATATGAAAAAAACAAACCAGAAACCTGTTGCCCTGAGTCAGTTTTGACTCATCGCAAGCACCACTGTAGTTGCTCCAAGGGAGAAAGTTGTGGCAGTCTGTTCCCTTAAAGATTTATAGCCTTGGAAGCCCTATGGAGTCAATTCTATAATGTACTATAGGGTTGCTTTCAGATGAGGGAATCACATATATTACCAGAAAGTCTTCTAAACTTATTCTAACATTTTGTTTTAATATTAGAAGGCTACTAATAATTTGATCTTCCTGATTAGATAATCCTTGAATACCTCTATTCAAGTGTGAATGGATTTTGAAAGTAGTTTTTACATTGGAGACCAGCCAAATATGTTGAATATCCTTTTTTCCCCAAGGTAGTCCCATATCTTGTCCTATTCCTGACAAGAGAGGTAACCGAAGAACATTGAACTTAGATAACATTAGCTTTGGCTTTCCATGGGCATGGCTTTTCAATTAGAATTTAGTGATTGCCACTTGACACCACTTTGAAGTCTTTCTGCATCTTCTGTTGACTGAAGGCAGCATGGACTATTTTAATCATCACCCCAATCATAAAAGAAGGGGTGCCTCTTGAAGAAGTTGTTAAGTGCCTTCCAGTTGGTTCCAACTTGTGGTAGTGTGCCGTGGAGTCGGTTACAACTCGCAGTGACCCTGCATAGGGTTTCCGAGGCTGTAAATCTTTACGGGAGCAGAATGCCTCATCTTTCTCCCTGAAACAGCTGGTAGTTTCGAACTGCTGACCTTGAGGTTAGCAACCCAATTCATAACCACTATGCTACTAGGTTCCAACTCATATTGACTCCATATAGGGTTTCAGAGGAGCAGCTGGTGGGTTTGAACTGCCATCCTTGCAGTTCCAGCTGACTTTGTGGTCCAGTGCATTATCCTGCAGTACCACCACATCAGGACTCCCTTCTCTTGAAGAGATTATGTTTCTTTTTATCAGACTAGAACGATATGCAGCCAGCACTCTTAGAGTTCCTTTTGCCTTCATCACTAGTTCTGGAGCAAAAGTTTAAGTGCAGCCATGGTCTCATCCACAAACTCTAGGTAATTCTGTTTTCTGTAGTTCTGTATGCCCCAAATTTTTCCTGTCATTCATTCAACAAAAATTTATCAGGCTCCCTCTGCCTGTTAAATACTATTAAGTAATGTCCTGCTTTGTCCATGTTAATTGGATCCTACATCAGATGCTTTCTGTTTGTCATGTAAACCTTCTTAATTCTGACTGTTGAACAATAAGACAAGAGAGATACCATAAGACCCCTAGTTAACAAAGATACATGAAAAGTGTGTTTACCGCTCTGTGTAGCCAAGTGTTGTTGTTGTTAAGTGCCTTTGAGTCGGTTCCAACTCATAGCAACCCTGCATTGTGTTTCTGAAGAGCAGCTGGTAAGCTTGAACCACCAACCCCTCCGTTCAAACCAGCCTTACAGTCTAGCGCATTAATCCACAGTGCCACACCAGGACTCCAAAATCTCATTTAACAACAAAAAAATTAGATTAGTACTATGGTTAATTGTGACTTTCTGTGATATTAAGTGGGTGACTCTTTCCCCTCAGTAGGACAGATAGCAAGTCACCATGCCCTCAGCTAGTCGTTTGCTTTTGCAGTTCTTAAATATGTATATATAACAAAAAACTAAATGCAATGTGGATTCCTGGTGTGGTGCTATAGGATAACCACTGGACAACAAAACCACAAAGTCGGCTGTTCAAACCTACCAGCCAGCCGCTTCTCCAAAACCCTATACGGGATCGCTGAGAGTCGAAGCCAACTTGAGAGCACTTAACAGAGACTCGATGCCAGTGAGTTGATCCCTCATGACAGAGTAGAGGTGGTCCTTTAGGGTTTATGAGACTATAAATCTTTACTGAAGCACCCAACCTTATCTTTGTCCCTAAGAGTGGCTGGTGGGTTTAAACCGCTGCCCTTTTAGTTATCAAATACTTACGGCATCACCAGGATCCCAAGACAAATCCCCGAAATAGCTCAGAGGGCCCGATAACTCAAAGTCCCAGTCAGTTTCTTATAGTTTCTCTCCATGTGGATTAGACCTCACTACCACCTCTCAGGTAGTAAGGCTTCTCCCTGACCTAGGATTCTTTGCGGTAGCACACTGAGATTTTTGCATCCTTAGGGTATACATAAACTTCCTTCCGCTCAGGCCCTTGCACAACCTATTCTCTCTGCCGTGATCACACCTTCTGCCTTCTGTCTTCAAATTAACTCTGGACATTCTTCTCACTACAAGTCAGATACCACTTCCTCCTGGAAGCCTTCCAGGTGCTCCTCCTCGGTATATGGAGTTCCTTGTACATCCTGCCATTTAGATTGTATGCCAACAGAGTTGTAATTGCCTGGTTACTTGTCTGTCTGGGCTGTTGTGGATTCTTTGAAGAGAGGAGCTATATTTTGTTCTCTGGTACCCCAAGCACTTCCACATTGTTAGGTACATAGAAGGTTCAGGGAGTTTTGGAAAGAGTAGAATGGTAGGCCAAGTTACCTTCATCTACAGTTTGTTTTGGCATTGCTGTGGCTCCTTGGGAGACAGAGGTATTATAGATATTTCTGGCAGAAAAAAGCCACACCGTCTCTATTCAGGGACCTCCATGAAGATTAGTTAAACCTTAGTATTCCGTGTAAGGCACTAAACACTGTTATGAAAACATACACAGACTAACCAACCCAAACTGCCAGGGGTTGCATAAATCTTAGTGGGGAGGCGTAGGAACCGAGACTATGATGTGGAATGGGGGCATATAATTTAATGCTTATTTGTACATATACATAGAACAAAAATATTTCTACTGTGACCAGTTTAGACTAGCCAACCCAAGCTGTCAGGGGTTCCATAAATATCAGTGGAGTATTTATGAAACTGAAAATATGATGTGGCATGGGGGTGTATCACTTTATGCTTATTTGTATATACATGGAATAAAAATATTTCAACTGTGACCAGTTTTACTCAAATGTAGAAACTGCCCTTCAGTTCTGAAAATCTGATGACTCACAGACTCTACTGTATTAAATTGAGAATTTTGGATATTTTCAGTTCTAAAATTTGATCCAGATTATTTTTCTTTCTCCTGACTTAACATTAATCACTTCCTGTGAATTTTGTGATATTAGGAAACAGATGTTCCATATTTTTCTCTTGACTTTTTCCCAAATGCTGAACCAGGACTTCTGTGCTGTGTGCATGTGTATGTGTGTACATATGTGTACGCAGAACATTTATGAGAAATTAATTACATCAGAATTTGTAAATGAAAGCCTAACAGATACATCTACTGAATGAATACAGGTTTGTTTGTGGTCGGAAACACTTGTAGACGTTCTGTTTAATGTAATTTGGTGTTATTTAGATGATGTAGCCTTCTGGCTCAACAATGTATATGAAGATGTCTTAATAATACACTTACCACAATAAGAAGTGATGGAGCAAAAAGTCCACAGTAAATTCAGGCTGTGCTGTTACATTCTGGTTTTAACCGAACTTATTTTTTCACTGTTGTTTCTTAACTGTAAAGAAAAATTCTTCTTCCGTTTCTCTATGCAACCCTGAAGAGTGCCTCACTGTATAAAGATGATACAGACACAAATTATGGACCCGTACTGTCTAGTCAAAGAGGTGGACCCTACTCTGAAATACCTGTGACAGAAGGTGGGATTGTAGTTGTTGTTGTTAGTTTCCATCAGACCAGCTCCATCTCATGGCAACCTTCTGTATAACAGAATGAAACCTTGCCAGGTTCTGGCCCATCTTCCTCATCACTGGTATGTGGAGTTCCTCACTGCAGCTGTTGTGTAGTGCCTTCGAACATAGAGGAGGGGGCTTCTTGTCTAGCAGTGTTCTCGTGTGGTCCATAAGGTTTCATTGGCCAATTTTCAGAGCTAGATTGCTAGTTGTAGTGTGTCTTTGCCCGGAAGCTCCACTGAGTCCTGTCCGCCTCCGGCCAACCTCTGGTAATTGAAATACAAGCAAAATACAATTAATAGAAAGGCCTATCAAGTGAACATGGTAGCACCGTAAGAAGTGTACTCCTCAGAGCAATCAAGCATACACAACCAAAAGGGCAACATATTCCCAAAACTGAAGTTCAAAAGGCAGGAAAGTGCAGGAAAGGAAGACAAATAGACACAGTGCACTCAGGAAAGAAGTGGGAAGAGTGCTGTTCACATCAAAGGGATCCCAACCAATATCATAAAATAAAATGCATGTAACTTGTTGAATGGAAGACTGATGTGCTCTGTAAACTCTCACCCAAAACAAATGTTAAAAAAAAAAAAATGTAGATGAGAGAAACAAAAAAGAACTACAAGTGGCATGGTTTGTAGCATCACAGCAACACACAACCACTATAAGACAACAAACTGACAAATGTAGAAAGTGGTAACAGTTGCAGAACTTCAGAAAGAGAGGTGATCTCATTGAGCCAAAGAGTGAAGAAATACTCCGGGCAAAAAATGATGTAAAACCTATTTTAGGATTAAGTTATTTAAATAATTTTAACTGCACCAAACAAAGATAGTCCTTTCTGTAAGGCAGTCTGCATTATGTAAGACTGAGTCCTGATGTGGCGCTGTAGGGTAAGCACTGGACTGCTATCTACAAGGTTGGGGGTTCAAATCCACCAGCTGCTTCCGTGGAAAACCATACGGGATCACGGTGTCTTGAAACTGACTCGATAGTACGTGACAACAGTTATGTATGACATTATTTTGGTGGAGTGTCTAGAATTTAACATTCCTTGCGCACCTCCAGTGCAATGCTCTTCTCTACTGCTTCGTGTAAAGGCTTTCTAATAGGGAATGATAGGGAATTGGTGCTTTGTAGTAACTCATGTGATACAGGATACATCTGACAAGCCTCCTTTCACTTGTGAGAACGAGCTCGGGGGAAGAAGAACACAGAGTTGGGTCTTGCATGCTACAAGATGCAGTGGCCCAGTGTTACTAGCCTAACCTGTGGAGTGTCAGTTCTCACTGCAGTGGGAATTGTCACACTCCAGCTCCTCTTTGGGTTGCTGTGAAGATCAAAGACCAGATGGGTGTAAAGCAACTTTGAAAAGCAATCAAAAGCCAAACATTTCGCCAAGAAGTCATGTTATAGATTATATACCTCATGAGATTTATACAAATTGTGGTTGTTGCTTATTATTGATTCCAAGGTTTTATAAATGAAAAGTTGGTTGTTTCAAAGCTATAAAAGTACTAGGAGTATTTTTAACAAATACAATATTAATGCCTAAACTGTTTAAAAAAAATTTTTTTATTGTTGAGAATGTACATAGCAAAACATATACCGATTCAACAATTTCTACATGTACTATTAACATTGATTGTATTCTTCAATATGTACAATCCTTCTCACTCCTTTTTTGATGAACATAAATTCACTGCCTCTTAAAGTTCCTATCAAATCTTTTGAGTTGCTGTTGTCAGTTTTATCCCATGTAGATACTTTTTTGGTTTTGTTTTTAACTTTTTGTGGACTGGGTGAAGGTTTACAGAGCAGATCATCAGTTTCACAGTGAACAAATCTTATATACTTCATTTCATCTCATTGACTCCAGTCCCCTCAATGTAACATCACTTATCCCACGTACTCCTTTCCCCATGTAGATTGTTCTTAAAAGAGCATAATGACATTTTTTGCTAGTTAAACTGCACTGTTGTTTGGTTTTAAGGTTAACTCAGGGCAGTAGTTTCAGGGGGTCATCCAACTTTCATGGGTCCAGGAAATCTGAAGACCATGAAAATTTGACATTCTGCTATGCATTTTCCTCCATTTGATGAGGATTCTTTTCCAGATTCTCTGATCAAAATGTTCAGTAATTGTAGTTGAACAGTATCTAGTACTGATGGTTTCATGTCAAAGGAGGTAGTTGTTGATGGAGGCAATTAGCCACACGTTCCATGTCCTCCTCGTATTTCTGACTGCCCTTCTCTACTGTTCCAGATACATAGAGACCGACTGCCAAGCTTTGGATGGCTGCATGCAAGCTTTTAAGGCCCCAGATCTAAGACTACACAACAAACTAGGAGATGGATCAGAAACACTAAACATGTTGTTAGTCAATTAATTGCCTTGTCCAGTGAAACCATGACCCTGAACCTTTAAACCAAAGTTGTACATAAGCAGCCTTAGCAGGAGAGCTGTGGCTCAGTAGGATAAATGCTGGACTGTGAACCACAGGGCCACTGGTTCAAGCCAACCAGCCACTCCTCTTGAAAAAGATGAGGCTTTCTGCTCCAGTGAAGAGTTACAGCCTCAGAAACCCTATACAGGGTGGCTCTGAGTAGGAACTGTTAAGTGGCACTTAACAGCAACAACAGGAAGCAGACTCATCAACTACTCTTTGTTTTGGTCATGGGTGTAAATATATCTATCACACAACTTTTGCCAATTCAACTTTTTGCAGGTGTGTAACTTACTGACAATTCACAATAATTGGCTATGCAATGTTACCCTTAGTCAGCATAACATTTATATCCCTGCTAGCCCCCTTATCCCTCTCCCGCCCATTCCTGATAACCACCAGTAAACTTTGTTCTCTATACATTTGCCTGTTCTTGTCTTTTGTATTGTTGTTGTTAAGTGCTGTTGAGTTGGTTCCAATTTATAGCGACCCTACATAGGGTTTTGAGGAGCAGCTGGTGGGTGTGAACTGCTGGCCTTGTGGTTTGCAGCCCAGTGCTAATCTACAGCACCACAAATATATTTTTTTAAATTTTTTTCTAGTAATTGGGTTAAAGTTTACAGATCAATGTGGCTTTCCATTCAACAATTCATACATATTTTCCTTGGGGACATTGACTGTAATTCCTACAATGTAGGTGTGCTCGTTCGTTCTACTTCCCTTCTCTGTTCAGCATTTCCACTCATCTCTCTTTCCTCTTCGTTTCTGCATTCTTATCCCTGGACAAATGCTGCCCATTTGGTCTGTATGGTTGATTGTTCTAAGGTGTTCGTTCCTTCTTGCCTGTTGTTTTTTAGTTGAAAGTTCAGCCATGAGGATGAGTTCAGTTCTAGGCCTGAAGAATGAATAAGGGCCAAGGTCTTGGAGTTTCCACTAGTGCCCCTTAGAGAGTAAGCCTGGTCTTTTTTATTATTTTGAGTTTTGTTCTACATTTTTATCCCCTTCTATCTAAGATCCTTTCTTGTGATCCCCTTCAGAGTGGTCAGCAGTGATAGCTGGGGACCATCTCATTCTGGTCTCAGGTTGAGGTTCATGTCATCCAATAGGCCTTTGGACTAATGGTTTCCATTCTTCATTCTTCTTTACTCTGGAGGGGAGAGACCAATAGTTGCACCTTAGGTGGCCGTTTGCAAGCTTTTAAGACCCCAATCACTACTCACCAACGTAGGATGTAGAGCATTGTCTTTGTGGACTATGCTATGCCAGTTGACTTGATGGCCCCCATTACTAGGATCTCAAACCTCCTGGCCCAGTGACTCTTTCCCTAAAGGTATGTGGGAGTAGTTAAGAAGTTTACATACTTTTGCCTCCTGTTTTCTCTATTGTAAACATGAATATATTCACAGTACATATAAATGTTGTTAAGTGCTGTTGAGTCTGACCCATAGGGTTTCCAAGGAGTAGCTGGTGAGCTTGAACTACCAACGTTGCATTTCAAACACTTTGCAATCTGACGCATTAGCCCATAGCGCCACACCAGGACTCACTCCGTACATATAAATATGTTTGTAGAAATGTCACCTTCTAAATTGATATATGTTATGAGTGTAGTCCCTTTGGGGTACTCATACCTGTTCATCTTGCCTGTCTGCCTATGTGGGTTATGAAATGTTTGTCCTTTTCTGATTGACTTACTTCACTCAGCATAATGTCTTCCAGCTCCATCCGTATTGTAGCATGTATCAAGACATAATTTTTCGTACTGGTTGAGTAGTATTCCATTGTTTGTATATACATTTTTAAATCCATTTGTTGAGCATTTAGATTATTTCTAGCTTTGAGCTATTGTGAATAGAGCTGCAGTGAACGTTGGTGTACACATCTCTGCTTTACATTTTTAGATTTTTGAGGAACCACCTCACTGTTTTTCATAGCAGCTGTACTATTTTGCATTCCTACAGCAGTAGATAAGGAGCCCTGAGAGTGTAGGAGATGATGAGTTGGGCTCCTAGCCACAAGATCAGCAGTTTGAATCTACCAGCCGCACCTTGGAAGAAAGTGCGTCATTCTGCTCCCATAAAGATTTATAGCCTCAGAGATTCTATGTTGGGTTGCTATGAGTCTGAACCGACTCGGTGGCACACAGCTACTACCACCACCACCAGCAATGGATAAGGGTTGCAATTTCCCTCCATCCTCATTAACATTTATTATTTTCTGCTCTTTATTTATTTCATTTGAACCGTCCTTGTGAGAGTGAAACAGTATCTCCTTGTGGTTTTGATTTGCATCTGTCTGACGGCGGAGGATGCTGAGCATCTTTTTATGTGCCATTTGAAAGGCCCCTTTGATGAAATGTCTACTCAAGTCCTTTGCTCATTTTGTGATTGGCTTATTTGTTTTTTTGTTGTATAATATTAACTCTTAATTGTTTTGAACTATAAAAGAACCCATTTAAATTCATTAAAAAAAATCAAGACTCTAGTATACAAATAAACAAAGAATATGAACTTACTGTATTTCAAGGTGATAAACCATTAACAGACAAGCATGGATGGATAAAAATGTTCATCTGTGCACATAATCTTAGAAATACAAACTAAGACAACATCAAAAATATCGTTTTAGGCATAAAAAGTCAAGGTTTCAGAAATATCCTATAATTTTTTTTTTTTTGTAATGGTATATAAGTAAAGCCCTTTTAAAAAGTAAAAAAAAAAAACAAAAAAAAAAACCTAGTAATTCTGTCATAAAGGATTTAATATAGCTAGAAAAACAAGTTAAAAGTTAAAAAGTTGGTAGAATTCAGTGTTTCCATCATTGGCTTTGGTGGCTGGTACATGAATTTGAATAACAGTTGAATTAATTGTTCTTTTTTTTTAGGCATAAAGCTAGTTATTATAAAAACTTTTTTCTATCAGGTAACAGAAAAAAAAAAACATAGCAATAATAGAAGTATAAGTAAATTTTTTAAAAGATTGGCTGTCCTTTAGAAACTATATTGACTCGATTAAAATGGAAAATTAATATGTTGAATATAAAATTTCATTATATTGCGCTCTCTCTAATGTTTCATCTGCTTAAAGTTTGATGAAGTGGGAACTATCGTTAAAATTTCAACACTGACGTTGGTGTCATCAAGGAGCTCTGGTAGTAAAGTTGTTATGAGTCGGGCTGCTAACCTCAAGTTAGCACCTCGAAACTGCCAACTGTTGTGCTCCCATAAAGATTCACCTCCTCAGAACCCTGTGCAGGATCGCTGTGAGTCAGAACCAACTCCATGGCACATCACCACCACCAACAACTATGTGGTGGAATCCGAATACTTCTTCCCAAGTTATCCACAAATTAGTTGAATGCATACACCACTAGCTCCTCAATTACAACTAATTTTTGAACTTCTGGAAGCTTCAGGTAGATTAAACACAAAGACCAGGTAAGTTTCCTCCAGTGAATGGTGCCCTGGCAGCCAAGAGCCTGTCTCAAGACAGAGATGATAGGGTGGTGATATTCGGTTAAAGTAAGTCAGTTCACCTTCTTTGAGTACACCTTTTTTTGGGACCAAAGTCCTTGTTCATTGTAGCAAAGCATCACCATTTTGGTTCTAGCAATCTGTACCTTTGGGGCTCAAGATTTGATTATTTGAAACTTACATCATTACCTTACAAAATCAGTAGCCCTACCAAGGAGCTCTGGTAGCGTAGTGGTTACGAATCGGGCTGCGAACCTTAAGGTCAGCGGTTTGAAATTACCAGCCGCTCCGCGGGAGAAAGATGAGGCTTTCTACTCCCGTAAAGATTTACACCCTCGGAAACCCTGTACAGGGTCGCTATGGGTCGGACCCGACTCGATGGCACTTAACAACAACAACAGCAACAACCAACACTTACTTGTAACAGATGAACATCTCTGATGGACTCCAGGTCCAAGGTATCTATCTTTCAACTTTCCTTTATCTTTATGGACCATGTACCTTTTAACTTAACAGTAGGGTGCTTTATATGTTTCAAAGGCCTTTTTACATCTGCTTTGCTATTTGAGATAACATACCAGAATTTGCCAGTGAAAATCTAACAGGCCTGACTTAAGAACAGAGATGTGTCCAGAGCTGGAAACTTCTGTCAGCATACCCCTCAATCTGTCCATTCAGAGTAGCTCCTCATTTGGAGGTGAAGCTGAGGCACATGTAAGTTAGGTGAATGGCCTAAAGTCATTGGTGAAGGCAGGAATCCTCTCTCCCTCAGTGCCTATATTTTATTATTTTCTAGAGAATAAAAATAAGACTAGCAAAGAATGTGTTCTTAAATCAGAACCCAGTCGCCATTCACAGCTGAGTTTCTCCCAAGGCTATAATTTTGTATTTTACAATTGCAGTAAACTTTATAGCAATGCAAAGAGTACAATGATCTGTGCACATTCTAACAAGCCCTGCCCAGTAGGACTTTTACAATGCTAGAAATGTTCTGCACCGCTACTGCCTGCCTGATGCAGTGATCGCTTCTGTAGCTATGTGACCATTTAAATGTGGCTCTTGCAACTGGGGCAGTGAGTTTTTATTGTATTTAATTTAAATGCCCACACGTGGCTAGGGGCTACTGTATTGTACCACACAGTTCTAGACCTCTAAACTGCTCTGGTGACATCTCCACTTGGATTTCTCAACATTAAAACGTCAAATCAGAATTCTTGATTTTCTTTCCTCTCAGAATCTGCTTCTCCTTCTCTCAGTAACTGAAGCCTTAGTTGACCCAGTTGCTTGAACCAAACACTTGGGAGTCTTATCTTTCATCCCAACATCCAGTCACCAGCAAATCCTAATTCTTTTGTCTTCAAAACTTATACTGAACCCACCATTTCTCTCCATATCACACATGAACAACCACACTGGCCTCTGATGGGTCCCTGTTCATCTGCTCTGTCCCCTTACTATCTTCCCCATATGGCTCCTAAAGGGGCCATGATAAACTCTTCATTAGGTCACCCCACTCACTGCTTGTTTGAAAATTTGTAGACTCTAGTTACTGTTTGGTGGCAACTCTCAAACAATATCACTAATATCACACACAAGTAAAATTTCACTGAAGATAATTAAAGAAACGGTTGTAGCAGCACATCAAGAGAGAGCTGCCACAAATTCAAGCTGGATTCAGAAGAGAACGTGGAATGAACAATATTATTGCTAATATATGATGTATCTTGCCTGAAAGCAGAGAAAACCATTAAGATGTTTACTTGTGTTTTATTGACTATACAAAGGCAATCAACTGCGCGGATCATAACAAACTGTGGATAACATTGCAAAGAATGGGTATTCCAGAACACTTAATTGTGATCATTCAAAACCTGTGCGTAGACCAAGAGGCAGTTGTTCAAATAGAACAAGGGAACACCAAATGGTTTAAAATTAGGAAAGTTGTGTGCCAGGATTGTATTCTTTCGCCATACTTATTCAATCTGTATGTTGAGCAGATAATCTGAGAAGCTGGATTGTATGAAGAAGAGCATGGCATCAAGATTAGAAGATGGTTCATTAACAACCAGCGATATGCAGATGACACAACCTTGCTGCTTGCTGAAAGCAAAGAGGACTTGAAGCACTTGCTGATAGAGATCAAAATAACCTTCAGTGTAGATTACAACTCTATGTAAAGAAAACAGAAATCCTTACAACTAGACCAGTAAATAACTTCATCATGATAAATGGAAAAAAGATTAAAGTTGCCAAGGATTTAATTTTTCTTGGATTCACAATCAGTGCTCATTGAAGCAATAGTTAAGAAGAACTCTACCGATTTTGCCTCAGATTTGCATTAGGCCAATTGGCTGCAAAAGACCTCTTTAAAGCATTAAAGAGCAAAGATAGCACTTTAAAAACTACCATGCAGTGACCCAAAAATGATATTTTCAATGGCCTCATATGCAAGTATGTGAAAGTTGGACAGTGAATAAGGAAGACTGGAGAAGAATCGACGTATTTGAATTATGTATGATGTTGAAGAAGATTACTGAAAGTACCATAGACTGCCAGAAGAGCAAAATAGCTGTTTTGGAATAAGTACAGTAGAAATGAGAAGGGCAAGACTTCATCTCACATACTATGGACATTGTATCAGGAGGGACCAGTTCCCCATAAAGGGTATCATGATTGGTAGAGCAGTCAGCGAAAAAGTGTGAAAGACCTTCAGTGAGATGGAGTCACAGTGACTAGTAATGGGCTCAATTATGAGGATGTTGTTGTCGTTAAGTGCCAAGTTGGTTCTGACCATAGTATAGTAACCCTGTATGTGGTTTCCAAGGAGCATCTGGTGAGTTTGAACTTCTGACCTTGCATTCTAACCGACTTTGCAGTCTGGTGCATTAACCCACAGAGCCACCCCAGGACTCCATGGTGTAGGACCATCCACTGTTTCCTGCTGCCTGGGGTCGCTATGAGTTGGAGCTGACTTGACAGAAGTGAACAACAGCCGTCGCTGTCTGAAATTACCTTGTACTTATTTGCATACTCTTTTTTTCTGTTTCCCATAACCTGTTGTTGCTGCTGAGTGCCGATGATGAGTCGGTTCCCACTCATAGTGACCCTCTATGGGTTTTATCTTTGCAGACGCAGAGAAGTCTCATCGTTCTCTCAGGGATCAGCTAGTGGTGCCGAACCACTAACCTTGTGGTTCATAGTCCAGTGTTTATTCTTTAGAGCCATTGAGCACCCATACAATGTCTTGTTAGTACCATCAAGTCGGCTCTGACCCATAATGACCCTGTATAGGGCTTTCGAGGAGGGTCTGGTGAGCTTGAATTGCCGACCTCACGGTTCAAACCAACTTTGTAGTCCAGTGCATTAACCCACAGCATTAAGGGCCCTTAAATCAGAAACTTGGTCTACTTCATTCTTCGTCTTATCTCTAGTGTCTACCGCAGTGCCTGGCACATATTGCACTCAGTAAATCTCTTAGTAATAACTGCATTAATGTTTATTGTGGAAGGAGATAAGAATTTTTAACTGCAAGTGGGAGATGAGCTATAACAAGAATCAAAATACTGATTTATAATTTGGTGGCTAATGAATCTAGGTGTGGTGCTGTGCGTTAATGCGCTGGACTGCAAAGTCTTTTTGAACCACAGGTTGGCAGTTCAAGTTCACCAGCCACTTTTCGGAAACCATATACAGGATCACTATGGGTTGGAGACTCCATAGCACTTAACCAAGGGATGGTGCTGACATTCATATACATGAGATGTTAGTGGATTTTTGTTTTTTCACATTTTTGATGTAGTAGGAGGGTGGATGTTATGGTTAATTGCATGTATCTGTAAGTAGTTAGGTTGGTCCTGGGTCCTGATGCAATATCTGACTATAACAAGTATCTTTCCTCCCTGTAGGTCTGTGTGCAACCCAGATCTTGAAACTTTTGTCTTGTCTACTGTTACAAAAAGGGAATTGTCATTCACCAAGGGCACTTTTCATAGCTGCCCTCTTAGGGGTATTTAGATTGTGATAGAAACATCATGGAACTTTGGGGCAGAGAATGGCAAAGTCATGCCAGAACAGTGAGAGATTTACAACATACAGCTCTCACAAATTATAAATATTTGAAATATATAAAAAGTTGTTTGAAACAAGAAAACTTTAAGAAACTTTTTTATCCTTTTTTTCTTGAATATTACATTTTTTAAAAAGGAAGTGTTTTGTCTGGCATTCCTTTTATTAAGACTAGCCAAGACTTTCAGAGAGTGTGTTGTTACTTAGATCCACATGCAATGTAAAATGAGGCTGATTAGCCACTCTGGATTATTTCTGTCCCTTGGATACTGAACACACCAAGGAAGTGACCAACCTGTTGTCACTGGCTGGATTTAAAACATGATATTAAAGTTTCAGAGTCTCTTTTTATTTTGGTGTGTTTGTATTAGACTTGAGTTTAGAGTCCTGCCCCCTCTCCCTTTATCCTTTTAGTACTGTTCCGGTTTTTCCAGTGTGTGCCTTTATTGAGCATCTGTTGGTATGTCTAATACCGTGAGAGGCCCTGGAAGAGACTAAGATGAATTACACACATTCATCACCTTCAGAGACTTTGTTGTCAAGGGGGAAGACAGGCCAATAGGTAAAAAAATCGAGATGCAGGATGTTCCATGTAGTGGCAGCAGGAAATGCAAGGCCAGTGAGAGTAGAAAGCAGTGGAGCGGATTGGGAGGCAGGTGTAGAGTAGCTGTTAGAAACACAAACTCTGCAACCAGACTGTCTTCACAGTCCAACTCTGCCACTTAGGAACATTGCTAATGACTGAACCTCTGTGCCTCTGTTTGCTCCCCTGCTACATGGAATCATGAAAGAACTGAGCTCATGGGTGCTACAGATGTGCTGTTATTGTTACGTGTTAACTCAGAGCAACCCCCTGTGTTACAGAATAAAACTGTCCCATAAAGCTTTCTTAGCTATAGTCTTTACAGAAGCAGACTGCCTGGTCTTTCTCCCATGGAGCTGGTGACTGGATTTGAACCACCAACTTTTCCATTAGCACTTCAGTGCAAAACCACTGTGCCACCAGGGCACCTGCACATTGGATTTCTGAGAGGAATAACATAACATGTAATGTACTTGGAATAGTACCTGGCACATTTGATGTAGTTAGATACTGTTTACTTGATTCTGACTCTTAGTGACCACATGTGTGTTAAAAGGCTATGACTTTTTGAAAATAGATTGCCAAGTGACACTTTCAAGATACCTATGGCTGGGTTTGAACCACTAACCTTCAGTCAGTGGCAACACTTAACCACTTGTACCACATAAAATTGATGTTGCGTATTATTGTGGTTGTTAAGTGCCATTGTGTTGGTTCCAAACCATAACTATCCTTTAATAGGATTCCCGAGGAGCCACTCATGGATTTGAACTGCCGACCTTGTGATTTACAGTCCAGTGCTGATCCTACAGCACCATACCAGGAGTCCTAAATAAATACTACTTTCCTACCTTTGCAGAGAAGTTGTCCCGAAGCCAATCAAGGGAGTCCACAAAGGCTCCCAGAAGTGTGACACTTGACCTGAGACTTGAAAACAGGCTGACACTGTAGGGAAAGGACATGTTTGGCAAAAAGAATAGAATCAGCAAAAGCACAGAGGAGTGAGAGAACATGGGATGTTTCAGTCTTTGTGGCTGAAGGACACAGTGCCTGTAGGAGAGTGCCCAGGAAGGTAGGCACGAGATCACAGAAGGCATTTACACTGGGCTAAGGAGTCCTGAAAGGAGCTCTGGAAGCGTAGTGGTTGCGAATCAGCAGTTCAAAACTACCAGCTGTTCCGCGGGAGAAAGATGAGGTTCTCTGCTCCCGTAAAGATTTACAGCCTCGGAAACCCTGTACTGGATCGCTATGAGTTGGAACCGACTCCATGGCACATAACCACCACCACCATCAAGGAGTCCTGGTGTGGCGCCGTGGGTTAATGCGCCAGACCGCAAAGCTGTTTGAACTGCAAGGTCGGTGCTTCAAGCTCACGAGCTGTTCCTCAGAAACCCTATATAGGGATTGCTATGGGTTGGAATCGACTCGACGGCACTTAAAAACAACAACAAGGAGCATGCACTTGACCCAAAAACCTCCAGAAAGTCCCTGAAAGCACAGGGCTTGTTGGTGGGACAGGGCAGCAATACCCCACAGTGCCTCAGCCTACCTATAGTCTATTGATTAAGACCACGCTGCTCACCAACCTGTGATTTGGGGAGGAGGTTCTTGTATAGATCTGATTTTTTTCCCTGGGTCCAATTTCTTTGGGGCCCATGAATTAATAAACTGAAAAACACATTTTTTTTCTTAATTCCTTCCTACTTGATTCTCCTCTAAAACTCTGGCCCTTTTAAAAGATACCCGGGGATATTTTATAAACCCCTTGAGAAGCTGGTGAAAGCAATAGAGCCTTACTTCAGAAAAGCTCAAAAACCAATTCTCCACAGACTCCAATTAAACTCTGTCTTCATTCCTACCACTCATTCAACTGAGACCCTAGACCAAATGCTGTCTTTCTGACCATAGGCCTGCTTTGGGTTTTTGTGTTACGACTCCAAAATCGAGTTATTATCCATCTGCTATCACTATTATTACCTAACCATGCATGTATCCTGAGTACAGCCTTGGATCATTCGATGGTTATCATTAAAATCTAAAGCAGTGATCTTATCTGTAGTACTTAATTTAACTGAGAGTATAGTAGCTAAGCATAAGAAGAGGACTCTTAGATTAGATTCCCAGCTCTGTCACTAAACTATAACCATGAGTAGGTTACTTAACTGCTTAATTGCTCTGTGCCTCAGCTTTCTCATTTATAAAATGGGGGTGCTAATTCAAGTACTTCATGAAGTTATTGTGAGAATCAATAGAGACAACTTAGGAAAGTGATGAGAACCGTTCCTAGCACAATAAATTCTATGTAGTATTTGCTGTTGTTATATATTTGGTTCAAGGTGTGGCATTGTGGGATAAGGACTGAACTGCTAACTGCAAATTTGGAGGTTCAAACCCACCAATCATTCCTTGGAAACCCTATACAGCGCTTGACTGCAACCACAACATATTTAAATATATATATATATAATAGTGTTGGTGTTGTTAAAACACTGTTTTATATATTTTTATATATAGATAGATACATACATCTATCTATCTATCTATCTATATATATATATATATACACACACATATATATGTGTATGTATCTGTTGTTGTT
Organism: Chrysochloris asiatica; assembly: GCF_000296735.1. Taxonomy (NCBI): domain Eukaryota; kingdom Metazoa; phylum Chordata; class Mammalia; order Afrosoricida; family Chrysochloridae; genus Chrysochloris; species Chrysochloris asiatica. The sequence continues at coordinate 5,038,277 of NW_006408566.1, forward strand.
ATGTACTGTCAAGTCGGTTCCAACTCATAGCGACCCTGTGTAGGGTTTCTAAGGAGCAGTTGGTGGGTTTGGACCAGTGGCTTTGAAATTCACAGCCCAGTGCTGATCCTATAGCACACCAGGACTTCTTGTATATGTATGTATGTATATATACACAGACAGACAGACAGATACCCTTTTGGAGTCCTGGTGTAGTGCTGTGGGTTAATGTGCTTGATTGCAAGGTTGGTTTGATCCACAAGGTCGGCCATTCAAGCTCACCAGCCGCTCCTTGGAAACCCTATACAGGGTTGCTATGAGTCAGAATTGACTCAAAGACACTTGACAGCAACAACATATATATAATAATGTTGATGCTGTTAAGTGCCGTTGAGTTGGTTACTATTCATAGTGACTTCAAACCAGCTTCTGGGTTTGAACTACTAACCTTGCAGTTCAAATCGACCTCATTGTCCAGTGCAATATCCTGCAGCACCACACAGAACTCCATATATGTATGTAT
>NW_006408566.1:5038878-5054904 GCF_000296735.1 Chrysochloris asiatica
AGAACTCCATATATGTATGTATGTGTATATATATGTATATATATATGTGTATATATATATATATATATAGAGAGAGAGAGAGAGAGAGAGAGAGACACTCCTGTTGTAGCACTGTAGCATCAGAACTGGACTGCGAGCCACAGGGTTAGCAGTTCAAACCTACCAGCCATTCCTCAGAAATATATTGACAACAGTATATTTATAGAATTTAACATATTTGTATATGTTGTCAACTGCCATCGAGTCAGTTTCAATCCATAGCAACCCTGCCCTGTATAGGGTTTCTATGGAGTGGCTGATGAGTAGGCCAGCCCATTAACCCACAGCACCATACCAGGACTCCTATGTGTGTGTGTTTTATTAAAATGATGTGTTTTCATCAAATGTGATAATGATGAATTGCTGTGAGAACAAAAATAGAAATAAATGAAATCTCTATAAACATTTGACTTGCTTTGATGTCAGGCTTCATGAAGTCAGGTCTAGATGGCTGAAGTATTTGCTAATGTGGTAGCCACTAGCAACACGTGTGGCTGTTGAATACTTGAAATGTGGTTTGTTTGAATTAAGATGTCCTGGATTTTAAACGTATAGTACAATAAGAAGGATGTAAAATGTCTAACATTTTCAATATTGATTATATGTTGAAATTATAATATTTGCATCAATTAGGATAGATTAGATGTGGTGTTAAAATGAGCTACATCTGTTTCTATTTATGCTTTTAATGTTGCCACTAGAAAATTTTAAATGAAATATGTGTCTTGTATTTCTGTTGGATGGCACTGCCTTAATTCACCATTATCAGTAAAACAAAAATGTGTGGTGATTTACGTCTTCAGCTCGCCGCTGTTGGAAAGCTCTGTGCACTCCGCCTATCGCCCTTCGGGGTTCTTCCCTTGTGTGCCATCAAGTCGATTCCACTTCACAGTGATCCTATATGGCACAGTAGAACTGCTCATAGGATATGATAGCCTGTAATCTTTACAAGAGCAGTTTGCCAGGTTTTTTCTCCCACTGCATGCCAAGCAGCTCATGGATTTGCATCATCAACCTTTTGGTTAGCATCCAAGTGCTTAAAACACTGTGCCCTCAGAGCTCCTACAACTTATTCTGCTGCTGTGCGCGTCGAATCGGTTCCGACTCATAGCAATCCTCGTTGGGGTTTTTGAGGAGCAGCTGGTGGATTTGAACCTTGTGGTTAGCAGTCGAGTACAGCGCTACACCAGGACTCTAGATGCCCAGTTTTTAACATGGTTCCATAGAGGGAGCTAGAGGACAGTGCCTAGTAGAAGAGGCTGAAGGCCAAGACAAAAACTGGAACTAGGGCGATTTCCACTGTCTTGGAGGGGTTTGGACAAAAATACTACCATTTATAGTTAGTCTGGTCTCAGACTTTCAGCACTCCCTGAAGTAGATGAGAGAATGCAGGAAGTTTAAATATGCAGGCAAAAAGCTCTGTTGCATCAGGAGCCAGAAAACACATCACTAGTCTTAAACTGCAAGGATAAATTCTCAACATTATAGCAGTTACAGGGGATTAAGAGCACACTGCACGACCTTTTCAGACATGATTTACTTACGGAATGTTTCTTAAATTCTATTTCAGATTCATTCCACTGCTTAAAACCGGACAACCTTGGACCACACAGCGTCTTACTGGTAAGTTTGTGTTCATTTTTAAAAACACACTGTTTGACATGATTTTGAAATGATATTCACAGTTCTAAGTTAGATGTACCCCTTCCAGTATTAAGACTAAATAGCTACTTTTTTTTTTTCTCCAAAATGATTTATGATGTTTCCATGCCTTAAAAAAATAAAGCAGTCCATGGAATTTTGCTAAGAACATGGGCAGGAAAAAGATCCATGATTATAAGCCAAATACTGTTAAAATAAAAACTGTTTTTTTTTTTGTAATGAAACTATTTCCAGGCCCCTGTTGATAGTCTGCTTGTTTCAGGCAGTATCCAAAACAAACAAAATACTGTTTCAGCCAAAGAATTCAGACAGTCCTTTGCACTGTGTTGTAATGAAAATTGTCAAGAGCTACAAATATTACAGAGCCCTGGAGTGCCATTGTGGGATAAAGCATTGGACCGCAAGGTCGGTTTGAATCACAAGGTCGGTGGTTCAAATTCAGTAGCTGCCCCTTGGAACCCCTATACAGGGTCACTATGAGTCAGAACTGTTTTTCGACGTTAAGTCAAACCGTTAAGTCAACGGCACTTAGCAACAACAAATTAGGGTGCATGGTGCTGTGGGTTAATGCTGAACCAAAAAGTAAGCAGCGTAAGTAACCACCCTTACTTTCAGCTCTATTTCTTGTCTTATCCCTCATCTAATCTGTGATTGTTATGAGAGAACAGTGAGGTAGCTATAGAAACCTTCCTTTTGAGCCAGGAAAGTAATGTACTTTTTAAGTGAAAAAGCTTCTGGGGTTTCGCATGGCATTGTTCCCTGATGTTATGGTGATACTGTTATTTGCATTGTGTGCCAGTTAGCTTTTACTGCACAATAAAACTATCCCAAGTCAGAGTGGCTCAAAATAACAATTTCTGTTAACTCATAATTTGAGGCTGGATGATTCTTTTGCTTTCAGTTGGGGCCTATTATGAATTAAATTGTGTGCCCCAAAGCTATGTGTTGTGGTTGCTGTCCTCTATGTCTGTGGTATCCTCGACTGCTAACCACAGGGTCAGTGGTTCAAACCCACCAGTCACTCCTAGGAAACCCCATACAGGTTGCTACGAGTTGGAATGGGTTTTATGGCACTTGACAACATCAGGTCTGTGGTTACAATCCCATTTGGGAATGGATTGCGTTTGATATGTCAGTGGGATGGGATTAATGAACCTTTTAAAATATAAAAGAGATTAAACACAAGTTGCAGTGGAGAATGGGGTAAGGTAGATGCCAAGACACATGCAGATCTCTAAGAAACCAGGAGGCAGAAGCTGAAGAGACAAAATTCAGGTTTCTAACCCCCTGTTGTTAAAAACGTAGGTCCCAACTCATAATGACCTTGTATAGGGTTTCCGATGAGCAGCTGATGGATTTGAACTGCTGACCTATGGTCTGTAGTTCAGTACTGATCCTAAAGCACTACACTAGGAGTCCTCTAACCTTCTAAACTTGGAGAAAATAAATTTATGTTAGTAAAGCCCTCCACTTGTGGTATTTGTGTTGTAGCAATGCTAGATAACTAAGATAGGACCATTCATTGTCTGCCTTCAACTATAGGCTTGTTTCTGGGGGTCATGTGGCTGTCAGCTGAGGTTGAGCCATGTGTTTCATCTTCCAGACCTCCCAGGGACTTGACCTCATGGTGAGTGGACAGGGTACCAAGAGAGAGCCGATGCACCTTGAGATCCAAGCTCAGAACTGGCCCAACCTCACTTCCACCACATCTGTTGGGGAAAGCAGCCTAGATTCACACAGTAGAATTAGAGATTCCATCTAATGATGAGAAGAACTGCAGTACTACATTGTACAGGGCATAGATAGATAAAGGGAGGGAAAGATTTGTGGCCATTTTTTCAGTCCAAACATAACAATTGTGAGGGTGACACAGGACCAGCAATGTTTTCTCGTGTTGTGCATGGGTTACCATGAGTTGGAACCAACTCAATGGCACCTAACCACCACCATGAACAGTCTATGAGTCCCATGGAAGCAGCTGTGATCAAGTGAAGAGATCGCATATAGGGAGTAGACTTGCCCGGTTTAGACTTCCGTCTCATAGCCTCTTTTTCTCCCAGTTCTAAGTGACAGAATCCTAGTCCTGGTCCTCATCCTCTGGTAACTCAGTCATTTCAGCAGGTGATCTTGCCAGCACCAGGTTTTCCACACTCCATCCTTCATTCTACAGAGCACCAGTCATCCTTTAGTGCATCTTGTAGGTAGGACGTTCCTCCTCTACTCAAAAGCTGCCTGTCCCTCAGTACCACCAGCCTAGACTCCTCTCTGGCTTTTGCACTCACAGCATGGCCCTGTTCTTTTGCTTACTTCCTGCTATCCCCTAGTCTATTCACCATCTCATGCTGTTCACCCCTTGTCTTCTGGAAAATCCCTCCCATCCTGCAAAATCAGTGGCATCTCTTCTCTGTAATGAGGCCTTCCCTGCTTACCCCTACCCCTGTCCTCTGATCTCTCCTGCTCTGCACTCCTCCTGCAAAGGCAAACAGTGTCTTCCCGGGTTCACTGTTCTTTCACATTGACTAGTATTCTTTCTTGGTTTGCCTTGTCATTGTAAACGCTGTGAGAGCAGAGACTACGCATGCGTGCCATATAGTACTCAATCAACACAGGGCTGAGAGTGCAGCAATGACTTAGTCAACCAGGAGACCACATAGATGCTGCACGTTCCCACCCACCAACACCTCATCAGAATCACCCACACCTGTTAAAATACAAACTCATGGTCCTTTCTACTGGACAGTCCACATTCATCAGGATTGGATGGGTCCCAAGAATCTAAAGGCACTCAGAAGATTCAGATGTGATTGCTATGCAGTTGGCAATCATTTGTTATGGAAAGAACAAGAGATTTGTAAGAGACCTGAGTTGAGCCCTGGCTCTGCTACTTCCTGGCTCTGTGACTTCACAAACTCAACCTTTTTAAGCTTCATTTTCCTCATCTGTAAAATGGGAATGATGATGAGCTCAGAAATTCTTGCCAGATCAAAAAGGATAATGTATGTGAAAGGGCTTTATAAAATACAAGCTAGGGTCATTCATGGTAAAAATAGTAACTACCCACTTGGGGGGTGGGGGTGATCATGATGGAGATGAAATGGTGGTAGTGACGTCATTGTTATTAAGTGCCGTCTAGTTGGTTCCGACTCATAGTGACACTGGGTAGGCTTTCTGAGGAAACAACTGGTAGGTTTGAATCACTGACCTTGTGGTTAGCAGTTCAGTGCTTATCCTACAGTGCCAGTATTAATAATGGCAAGATAGTAATAGCATCCGTTGTGGATTGTAGGAGTCCCTGAGTGACACAATAGGTTAAGTGCTGCACTAGTAACTAAAAGGTTGGCTGTTTGAACTTACCCACAGACACCTTAGGAGAAAGACTTGGGGACCTTCTGAAAGGTCACACCCTTGCAGACCCTAGGGAGTGCAGTTTTATTCCGCACACATGGAGTTTCCAAGAGTCAGAATTGATCAAAATTGACTCGGCAGAGCTGACAACTGTTTATGGAGTGCTGACTGTGAGCCAGCTTAGTTCACTACATTTAATTATTTGAGATTTATAATAAATCAGAATCCTGTATTCAGTTGCATCAGTGCCATTATTATAGCCTTCACATTCTACCATTAGTGAATTACTTTGGTTTTTTTCCTTTTCAAAACCTCTCCCTGAGAAAGGAAATACATGAAACTGTTTTCAACCACTGACAACTTAGAGTTATGTACACGGTTCTGTAGAAGTGTGAGGCAGTTTGATGTGGTGGGAAGACTTGGGAAAAGCAGAGTAACCAAGAGTACCAAAGAAAGAAAGGTGTGGACGATGGACAGGGAGGGACCAGAGGAGCACAGCTGCCCAAAGAAGAACGTGTGTGTGGGAGGTCAGCAGGAGGACAAGAAGGGGAGAGGTAGTTGCTAACTGGACAGTTTTCCTGGTCTAAGGAGGAAAAACGGAATTAAAAGATTATGGATTTTGCCCACCAACCTTTTGAAGGTGTTAACCTTCTAAACCAGTTCACTTGGCATCTCCCCATGATGGTTCCCACAGTGGGCAGCACTTATGAACTTGATCTTCACTTCGCATCTAATTTGCCTTACATTTTATTTTTATTGCTGTTGATCTAGTATAAGAGGGGGCTTCAAAAAGTTCATGAAAAATGGAATTAAAAGATTATGGACTTTTCCCACCAACCTTTTGAAGTCCCTTCCCCCCATTCCCATCATGGAGTCCTGGGGTGGTGCTGTAGGATAGGCACTGGACTGCTAACTGTAAGGCCTATGGTTCAAACCTACCAGTCATTCCTTGGAAACCCTATACAGGGTCACTGTGAGTCCGAAACGACTTGGTAGTACTTAACAACACCAGCCTCCCTCATATATGCCTGTCCTCTTTCAAAGAGTTTTGAGGTGGTTTAAAAATATACATGCAATGTAATGAGATTCAGAATAGTAAGTATAAGTAAGAAAGAGAATTTGTTGAAAAGTAAAAGGAAGGTGAAGTCAGGCCCCAAGTGCATGCTTGAGAGCACCTGTTCACGGTGTAGTCAGCACAAGCAGGAAAGAACCCTCGGTTAACAATTGACAGAGGCCAGAGAGGAGAAGCCTGCCAGTTACCCAGAAGAAACCAGGTGAATCATAGTCCAGACTTCAACAGACTTCTCCTGAGGGCCCATACATAAGGTGGCAACCAGCATGCCTGTAATAAATAGAATAAGGACTGTTGTCAGTGTGGGTGAATGATGTAATTCCTTGGTGCAGTCCAAGAAAAGCCCTTCCATCCCAGGTATGCATTCTCTTTTAGCCTTGCTTAAATCAGGAAAAAATGTAATGGTACTTCCATTGGAGTGGCAAATGTATTATATTCATGCTGCCCTCTCCGCCCCAACCTCATGATGGACTTCTCAGGGTATCTTGGCTGTCTTGATGCTCAGCTTTGGCAATTGATTGTGGACCAGATTTGGCACAGATACTGAAGTATCCTTACCATTCTTGTTCTGTGGGTATTGCAAAGAACTTCTGATAGTCCTCGGTGAATATTCTTTCTCTCAACTCGTAAGTTGGTGACTCATTCTGTGGTGTGGCTTTTGATACACAGATAGATTTGCATTGGCCCTGTCCATGGTGACCTGTCTGATGCTCTTCCCTCGCTCCACATGTACATCTTCTGTTTGGAGCCTCGTAAAACTCTAGGTCATTTTTTATACCAGAGAGTCCAGCACCTTTGGGAGAACCAAGGCAATTTTAGACACTAAGGGAACAGGAGTAATAGACTCCAAAGATTTGCTTGGTTGTAGCAAACTATAAACGGGGATACTGTGTCTTCCACCCATAATCTTACCTGTCAGTCACTTTAATATGGCAGAGGGGAGTATGATGGGAGCAATGTTAAGCTTAGACTTTTTGCAAGAGTGTTATAAGATGAAATGATTTAAATTCTGTAAGAACCATTGTCAGGGAGCGTCCAAGAATTCTTTTGGGGCTTGATTTTCCTTTAGGATAAGTAATTAGAAATATTTTGATTGCGAGTAACCGAAATCCAACTTAAACTCATTTCTTGACTCACATTAGCTGGGAAGTTCGTGGTGACACAGGCTTCCGGAATAGCTCTATCCAGGAGTTCAAAAGATGTCATCAGGATATTTTCTTTCACTGGCTCTGCCTCTTCACTCTGCTTAACTCTGATAGCCTCATCTCAGGCACACTCTTTCTCACCATGATGGCAGAGGTAACCACCAGCTCCAGGTTTCTACTATCCTCACAACTGTGGTTCCCAAGGAAACGAGAATGCTGCTTTTGCCATAGTTTTGACAAAAGTACCAAGAGGACTCTTAATTGGCCCCGTTCGAACTGAATCAGCTTTCCTGAATCAGCATGGCTAGAAGTAGGCAGTTGTTGTTGTTGCTAAGTGCCATCAATTCGATTCTGACCCATAACGACCCTGTATAGGGTTTCCGAGGAGCAGCTGGTGAGCTTGAACCACCAACCTTGCTGTTCAAACAACTTTGCAGTCTGACGCATTAGCCCACAACTCCACACCAGGATTCCAGTAAGAAATAGAGGTAGGCAGTAGACAGTAAGAAATATCTATTTGGTCAGAGCTTGTCCATATGTTCATTGAGACGTGTCCATGAGAATCATGTGGAATGAGTTCCCAACAAAGAAGAGGGCTCTGTATCAGCCTTTGAAGACTCCATGGAGCTCAGTTCTACTCTGATACATCTGGGGTCTCTAAGAGTCAGAATTAATTCAACAGTAACTGGTTTTGGTTGGTATTAACAGAAGAAAGGAGAAAGGAAAGAAATTCTTAATTTGGGGATCCATTAAACTCAAAAGGAATTGGTAGGATGCCAATGGAGATGTTTCAACAAATAGATGCACTGGAAACATTCACTCATGCCAAGAAATTTGAAAAACAACTACCTGACCAACCTACTAGAAGAGATTTGTGTTTGTGCCCATTCCAAAGAAAGGTGATCCAACAGAATATGAAAATTGTTAAACAATACTATTACTATCACATGCAAGTAAAATTTTGTCAAAGACAATTCAAAAATAGTTGCAGCAAAACATCATCAGGGAACTGCTAAAAATACCAGTTGAGTTCAGAAGATTTTTACATGTGTTTTATTCTCCGCAAAGGCATTGGACTATATGGATAATAATAAATTATAGATAATAGATAATATTGCAAAGAATGGAAATTTTTAAGAGCATTTAATCATGTTCATGCAAATCCTGCACATAGACCAAGAGGCAGTCATTCAAACAGAGCAAAAGGGCACTGTGTGGTTAAAAATCAGAAAAGTTGTGTATTGTACTTATTCAATCTGTATACTGAGCAAATACTTTGAGAAACTGAACTATATGAAGAACTTGACATCAGGAATGAAGAAAACTCATTAACAACCTGAGATATGCAGATAACACAACCTTGCTTCCTGAAAGCAAAAAGGACATGAAGCACTTAACTGATGAAAATCAAATACTATAGCCTTCAGAATGGATTTTAACATACAGAAAACAAAAAATCTGCATAACTGGACCATTAAACATCATGATAAACAGAAGAAAAGATGACGGTTGTCAAGGATTTCTTTTTACTTGGATCCACAATCAATTCTTATGAAAGTAGCAGTCAAAAAAATCAAATGATGTATTGCATTTAACAAATGTGCTGCAAAAGATCTCTCTTTTAAAAGCAAAGATGTCACTGTAAGGATTAAGAAGCACTTGACCCAAGCCATGCAAATTTTAGTTGCCTCACATACATGCAAAATCTGGACAATGAATAAGGAAGACTGAAGATGAATTGATGCCTGTAAATTAAGAGGTTGGTGAAGGATATTGAATGGTACCATGGACAGCCAGAAAAACAAACAAATATGTCTTGAAAGAAGAATAGCCAGAGAATATTCCTTAGAAGTAAGGTGACAAAACTCCATCCTAGTATTTTGAACATGCTAACCGGAGGGACCAACCCTTGGAGAAGGATATCATGCTTGGTAAAGCAGAGGGGGAGTGAAAACCAAGAAGACCCTCCATGAGATGGATTGACCCAGTGGCTGTGACAATGGGCTCAAATGTAACAACAATTGTGGAGATGGCACAGGATTGGGCAGTGTTTCAGGATGTTGTACATAGGGTTGCTTTGAGTTGGAACTAACTTCGGCAACACCTAACAACAACAATAACAAACTTGAAAGGGTTAGAATTAGATTCCGTTTAAGTACGCTGACTGCTGGTTTCAAGTTTGGTAGCTTGATAGAGATTAGCAACAATAGGCCAGTGGAGAAGATCAGGATGGGTGGGTCCAGTGTGGGTCAGAGGGTAGCACTGAACATGAAAACCTCATGTTGCGTACTCCAGATCTACAGAAGTTCTTCATCTAGTAGCAACAAGCAGGCTTTAATGGCTCTGTGAGCCTTCTGTTAGTATATACAAAACTGTACATTTGCACTCTTTTAAAAAAAGAAAAAAATGTGATTTGGTGAAAGTTTACAAAACAAATTGCTTTTCCATTCAACAGTTCATACATTCTTTTGTGTGTGGCTTTGATTGCACTGCCCACAATGCAATAAATAGCTCTCTTCCCCCTTTCTCCCTATATTTACCACTTCCATTTGTCCTTCTTGCCTATCCTTGCTGTCTTCGGAACTTTATTCCTGGGCAAAGTACTGATTGTACTAAGGAGTGCGTACCTCCCTGGTGTTACTGTTCCCCTTGTAAGCCTGTCTGTCTTTCAGTCACAAGTTGTGAGCCATGGGAATTAGTTTAAATCCAGGCTTGAAGGGTGACTAAGGGCCATAGTCTTCGGAGTTCCATCAGTCTGTGTCAGAAATAAGCTTTATCTTTTTTATTACTTTGAGGTTTTTCCACATCTTTCTCTCACTCTGGTCAGAATCTCCCGTTGTGATCCTTTTCTGAATGCTCAGCAGTGGTAAGCTGGGAACCATCTAGTTTTCTGTTCTCAGGGTTGTGAACGCTGGGGTTCATGGGGTATGTCCTTTGGAGTAAGTGTTTCCTTTTATCTTTGATTTATGTTATGGAGTCCAGATGTGGCACTATAGTATAAGCACTGGACGGCTAGCTGGAAGGTCTGTGGTTCAAATCCACCAGCCACTGCTCAGAAACCCTATACAGGAATACTATGAGTAGGAACTGACTCAATGGCACTTCACAGCAACAACAGCATACTGGCTGATGTTAGTGTTCCCCAAAAACTAGTCCTGAGTCCCCAGGCCCAGCAACTCATTCCCTTAAGGTATTTGATTTTAGCTAAAAATTTTTTATAACTTTATCCCCAGTATAATAACTCTTCTGTATTCATGGGTATATTTACAGTATGTATAAGTACATACATAGAAACATCTTTTGTCAAACCTGTATAGATTCTTGGGTATAGTCCCATTTGCCTTTCCCCCTCTGTATCCACCAGCTTGAGGTTAGGCACTATTTTTTCTGCAGAAAGGGACCATGGTTTCCATTTTTTCAGAAGGCTCCATGACCCCAAATCACTTAAGAACCATTGATTTTCAACTTACTCTAATTGTTTTAGATTTGGCTGTCTGAATCTTATGTGATCATTCCTTGTCTTGGCTCTGCTAGCAAAGTTTAGTGTTCATAATAAACACAGCTCCCTATGGCACAGACACAATGATGTCAGAGGCTGAGCATGTTGCATTAAATTATATGTTGAGGTTTTTAGGCATATGTGTAAAATATTCAAAATCTTAGTTGACATTTACCTAATGCTAACTCTGGTGCTAAGACTCCATGCTAAATGCTTTGTGCGCATTATCTGAGTTAGATATTTATACCCGTGAACAAGAATTCTGTGAACTTTGGGTCTGTTCTAGAACACCTGCTAGAACCAGCTTCTTCACTATTTCTGGCTCCTTCTCTGGGGACCCAGGATACGAACTCTGAGAGAAGCAGGACATGGCCTGCTTCTCTCCCCATGTCCCTCTGCAGATGAGAGCATCATAGGGGATACCCAAAGCAGGAGGAGATTGCTAAGAGCAATGCCACTCATTGATTTAAAAATGCTGCCTTTTGGCTTTCTAGCTCAAGAACTCCCATGTCCCTAACTGTCCTGCTTTAGTTACAAGTCTTGCACTGAAAACATCTCATCTGACAGAATGCGAGAGTTCAAGGCTAGATGTCTGAAAGACTTGAGGCAGAATCCAGGCTCTGTTTACTTACTGACATGTGTGACCCTAGGCTCGCTGCCTAACCTCTATGGGCCAGTTTCCGTATCCATAAAAGGGGACGGAGTTGCTGGGAGGATTGAATGAGGTAATGTCTGTGAAGTTCCTGGCTTCATGCCTAGCACACAGTCAGTACTTAGCAAAGGTTAGCTGTAACTAGTCCATTGCACAACAGGACTTGTGAGGCACAAATCAGACTTAAACTATATTCTTGACTCCTACTGTTCCTTAAAGTGGAGCCTGTTTTCCCCCATTTCCTAATGAAAGCTTGACCTGGCCCATGACCACACAGGAGTTCATTTTTGAAGTGAGAACTGCAGTAATTGTTGATAGAATTCTTGCCTTCCATGAAGGAGCCCAGAGTTTGATTCCTGGTTAGTTGCACCTCATGTGCCAACCACCTCCCACCTATCAGTGGAGGCTTGAGTGTTGCTCTGATGCTGAACAACTTTCAGGAGAACTTCCAGACTATTTTAGACTAGAAAGAAAGACCTGGCAATCTGCTTTAAATACCAGGCAGTGAAAACCCTATGAATCCCAACAGTCTGACACACAAGTCATCTTGGGAATGGTGTGTGACCGGGTGGTGCTGTGTTGTGCAAGGCGTTGCCAGGAGTTGGAGGTTGGGCTGGCAGCAGCTACCAACAACAACACTTCATTCCAAGGAAACACTTCCCTCCATCCTGCCAGCAAGGGCCTCCTCCCACTGCTAACTGCTTCCGCCTCTCCAGGGGAGGTGGGGCAAGTAGGGGAGAGAAGGTGCAAGAAAGTCCTTACCTGGCTCCTACCGTCCCACCTGGCACTGAGCCCTTAGAACCTGGCTCGTGTGTGTGTGTGTGTGTGTGTGTGTGTGTGTGTATATCTCTCTTTCATTCTTTGCCCACTGTGCTTTCTGGTCTCTACTCAGACTCCCTCTTTGGGAACCCTCATTAGAGTGATGCAGGCTGCTATTCCTGCTACCTAGGAATCACATTCCCTCACCTTGCATAAGGAAACCAAAATGAAACTAGTTACCATCAATTCAATTCCAACTTATGTCAGCCTCACCCGTGTCAGAGTAGAACCATAGCATAGGGTTTTCGTTGACTGGTTTTTCAAAAGCAGATTGACTACCCTTTCCCTGAGGTACCTCTGAGCTAAAGTGTGCACCACCTAGGCACTGCCTCATGGATAAAGGAGAGAGCATTATTTTTCCTGACACAACCTTGCAGTCTGCCCACTTTAGCTTGTCTCACATTTTGGTTCCTCAGGAAGGTATCAAACATTTGTCCTTAAACTATAAGAGACACATTCACTGGCTTCCAGATATTGCCTGTTGTTGTTAAGTGCCATCGAGTCAGTTGCAACTCATAGCGACCCTGTACGGGGTTTCCGAGAAGTGGCTAGTGAGTTTGAACTGCCGACCTTGCAACCCAAGCCAACCTTGTGGTTTAGTGCTTATCCTATAGTGCCACACCAAGACCCTTCTTTCTAGACTTGAGATAAGGGTGAATTCACTGGTGAGGTGGGGAGAGGCAGGGGTGGTGTGACTCTTAAGGGGATTGGTTTCTGATCTCTGAAAGAGTTAGTAAGGATTGTTACACAACATGATAAATATGATTAATTTCACAGGACTGTGAAATGAAATTGATTTGGTTAGTGAATGTTTTGGTGTATAGTTGGGCTGCTAATCTCAAGGTCACTAGTTCGAAACTAGCAGCTGTTCTGTAGAAGAAAGATTTACAGTCTCAGAAACCCTACGTAGGGGGCTGTGAGTTGGAACCAAATCTACAGCACACCACCACCACAGCCAATTCTATTTGTGAAAGCAGCATCCCATCTCAGATGAACAAGTGACAGCATATGTTTGTGTGTATATATATGTTTCTTGTTGTTAAGGTTTCCAAGGAGTGGCTGGTGAGCTTGAACCATCGAACTTGTGGTATATACACACACACACACACACACACACACACACATAATACACATAACACACACACACACACACACATACATATATATATGGAGTCCTGGTATGGCACTGTGGGTTAACGTGCCAGACTGCAAATCTGTTTAAACTGCAACGTTGGTGGCTCAAACTCACCAGCCGCTCCTCGGAAACCCTAACCAGGGTCACTATGGATTGGAACCAACTTGATGGCACTTCACAACAATATATATATATATACACACACACACATATATACATATGTTGTTGTTGTTGTTGTCAGGTGCCATCGAGTCAGAACCGACTCATAGCAACTCCATGCACAGCAGAACGAAACAATGTCTGATCCTAGGTCAACCTCACTACTGCTGCCACTCTCAATGCCATCAATGATGCCACCTGGCTGATCCATCTCATTTGGGGTCTTCCTCTTTTTCTCTGACCCTCCATCTTACCCAGCATGACATCCTTCTCCAGCGACTGTTCCCTCCGGACAATATGTCCAAAGTATGAGAGACAAAGCCATCCTGGCCTCCAAGGAGCACTCTGGCTGCACTTCTTCCAAAACAGATCTATTGGTTCTTTTGGCAGTCCATGGCACTTTTAGTATTCTCCTCCAACACCACAACTCAAAGGCATCAATTCTTCTACGATCTTCCCTATTCACTGTCCAGCTTTCGCATCCATATGAGGCTATTGAAAATACCATGGCCTGGGTCAGGCGCACCTTAGTCCTCAGTGACTAAGTCACTGAACTCCTAGTGGACTTCAAACCCACCAGCCACTCCTCAGAAACCCTATACAGGGTCACTATGAGAGGGAACTGACTTGACAGCACTTACCAACAACTACAGTATATATAAAGGCGGTTCCCTTTGACCCCACCTACCTCAGGGAGAGGAGGAACCAGAGCATTTGCAAAATACCTCTGTCACAAAACCCTCTGTCATTTTTCACCTATTTCTATCCTCTCTTTGGTCTCAGAGCCAGCTAGGCCAGCTTTTCAGAAACTTCTGTATAATGGCCTTGGCACCTTGCTTTGGAATTTCCAACCTGTTGGATCTTGATAGCTCAGTGGAAACTTCCACATTAGCATCTTGTGCTAGTGATAACTTAGCCAGTACAAGACACTCTCCTATATCCCTCTTTCCCAAAGTGGTCTTCTGTCTTGTGCTTGAAACCTATCTAGCAATGGGGAGCTCTCGCCCTACTTTTCTCCCAGATTGTCCCATTCCAGTTTTCAGTGAACTTGGCATTGCTGGCAAGATGATCCTCCTGTGACAACAAACCTGGTTCCCTTTCATGAGATGTGGGTCTCAGGATTCCTAGCTTGAGAGCCTGTGTGAACCTAGCCTGAGAACGTCTGCCTGGAAGGCAGGGATTCTAAGTAGGGTAGGGGTCAGACTTCCTGGGCACCCTGTTCTCTAAGGAAGACTTTGACCTGAGTCTTTGAGTAAGCTTTTTTTCTACCTTTATATGAGACTGCATTTGGTATGATCCTGACAGAAAGCTGGTATTTGAAATCTCTGTGTTCAGTCACCGTTTCTCATGCTCATGACCCTAACATAGTTTCTCTTGATCCAGGAGCTGATATGCTGAGCTCCATGGGGGCATTTTGATCAGGGCTCTTTCTAGACTTTATGAACTCTGCAAAATCAAGCCTTGCACTTCTCTTCCCCTTTTGGTGGTTTTTCTAGAGTCAGCAGATTTTCAGCCATCTCTGGTCCCTGCATTGTGAGCCCAGACCCAGCCTGTCTTCCAATGAGCCCTTCTTTGTCATGTGCAAGCTGGTCACTGTGATCTTGGAACCTGTAACAATTAGGGCACTCCCAGTGTTTAGACATTTCCACCTGGTATGGCACTGGAGGATAAGCACTCAACCATGGGGTTGGTTTGAACCACAAGGTCGGTGGTTGTTCAAACTCACCAGCCACTCCTCAGGGTCACTGTGAGTCACAATCAACTTGACGGCTTTTAACAACAACGACAACCAACAGCCCTATGGTGAAGGCGGCATCTCAGATGAACAAATGACAGCATGCTAACAAGATGTTTGGGTCAGATAATGTGGGGACAATTTGGGGGGCAATGGCCTAATATCTAATAAACGCATTTTCAGTAGTTACATCATGGACCAGATGTGAACCTGGTTTACAACCTTGTATTGTTTTTTTTGACTCTTTACACCATTGGTAAAATAGAGTAGCCTCTTTCCTGTCCTCCCCTTGATCAGAATCTAGAACAGGACCTTGTGCCCCAGGTGATGTTGGACGTGGAGGCTGAAGAAGGCAGAACTAAACTCAGTTAGCATTGTTCACCTGTCTTCTTTTCTTGACTGAGGAGGAAGCTGTTGTTGTTGAGTGCTGTCCAGTAGACTTCAACTCATAGAAAACCCATGTGACAGAGTAGAATCGTCACTTACAGTTTTCTGGGCTGTAATCCTTCTCTCATGGAGCTGCTGAGTGGTTCGAACTGCTAGCTTTTCCGTTAGTAGCCCAGCTCTTGGCAGTTGTATCACCAGGGCTCCTTTAAAGAATACTGCGGTGTCCATTTGGCCATTCAGAAGTCTAATATAGGAAATTGTTCAACTCTTCCCTCAGGCACTCGGACACTTTGATCAGAGATCCTTAACCTCTCTGAGTCTCAATTGTTGTTGTTGTTAAGTGCTATTGAGTCGGTTCCGACCCATAGCGACCCTGT
>NW_006408566.1:5055439-5097638 GCF_000296735.1 Chrysochloris asiatica
CCGACCCATAGCGACCCTGTACAGGGTTTCCGAGGGTGTAAATCTTTACGGGAGTAGAAAGCCTCATCTTTCTCCCGCGGAGCAGCTGGTAGTTTTGAACCACTGACCTTAAGGTTCGCAGCCCGATTCGTACCCACTACGCTACCAGAGAGATTTCACCAGCATTGGCTACCTGGGTGACTCTGAGCAAGTA
The DNA here is from genome assembly GCF_000296735.1 of Chrysochloris asiatica. Classification (NCBI taxonomy): domain Eukaryota; kingdom Metazoa; phylum Chordata; class Mammalia; order Afrosoricida; family Chrysochloridae; genus Chrysochloris; species Chrysochloris asiatica. Next base: position 5,055,633 of record NW_006408566.1, read on the forward strand.
AATCACTTATCGCTTAAAGCCTCAGTTTTCAGATCAATGCGATGGGGATAATGCTGCGAGGAGTTATTAAAATGATCTGCGTAAATTGCTTTGCATAGAGCTGGCACACAATAAGTAATAACAAATAGTGACGGCCATTATTGATTATTGGTCCATGAAATATGTTCTCCGTTTTGCAGATAAGAATTTACTGGAATGGCTTCATGAATATACTGAATATACTTTCATATGTTGTAAGGGGTTCTTCTCACTGTTTTATCTAAGGAAAAAGATTGTTTTGTAGCTAGTTTGCTTATAAATATCAAATTATAGCATGTACTTAAAAAATAAGTTAGCTAAACTAAACAGTTTTCCAGTTTTGTAGGCTTTGCCTCATTTCCGTGTTAAGATTCAAGTAAGTGGTTTTGTCAAAACACTAGAAGAAATTTATATATTGTTTTCCCAAGGACTGTGAAAATATGCCAACAGAGATATATTTAGCTCAATGCTCTGAATTCAGATCAGTTTATTCCTTTCTTTTTCAATATAAAGACTGGTGTAGGTGGCACTTTTGTTCATCCCAGGAGGGGCTATGACCTTCCCATGGGTGCAGAAAGAGGAGACGCAGGACCTGAACTGCTGGGATGACCCAAACGAGACGGAAGCTTGGTCGTCAGGTGGGAGTGGAGAGGTAGCCTGTGGCACAGCTGGGATTCTTGTCCAAGGAGGTTTGTTCCCTGCAGCAGAGCAGCATGGACATGTCCTTCAGTAGTTCCTTTTCTGGGAAAGGGGCAGTGGGAAGTTCAAAGTCAGTAGTCCAAAATCTCTCAGTGCCCTACGTGTCCATGCCTTGCCAAATACGTGTGTCTACAGTGTTGCTGTCGAGTTGATCTGGACTCATGGTGACCCTGTGTGTGTCCGCTTAGACCTGTGCTCTATAGGAGTCTCCATAGGTTGTTTGTCAGAGGTAGATCACCAGGACTTTCTTCCACAGCACCCGAGTCCATCCAGAGGTACCTAAGAAGAAAGATCTGGTGACCCACTTCTGAAAAATCAATCCTTGGAAAATCTTATGGAGCACAGTTCTACTGTGACACACATGAGGTCGTCTGTCATAAGTTGGAATCGACTTTGGAAACAGTGCAGACTAGGTAATTACTTGTTGAATGCAGTTAGAAGTTGATATTGCGAGTGCCTGGGCACAGAAACCTTTGGTGACTGAATTATCTAAGTGAGCAGGAAGCCTGCTCATGTGTTGGATCTGACTTAACCTTCCTCCCTGAGCTGATGAAGTTGCTGTTAAGTGCAGTAGAATTGGTTCTGATTCATAGCGGCCTTGCATAGGTTTCCAGGAAGTGGCTGGTGATTTGAACTGCCAACTTTGTGGTTAGCAGTCAGGTGCTTATCCTACAGAGCTATGCCAGGACTCTCCCTGAGCTGGTAGTTAAATAGAATTCTCTCCATGTGGAGTTTGAGATCCAGCTGCATTGAAAGAGGAAGCATTGGCTTCTTGAGGGGAGGACGTGGCAGAGCAGTGGACCACTTCAGTCCCTCAGGGTGCATTCACTGAGCGTCAGCCATGTGCTAGGCTGGAGGAACAAGGGAGCAGAACCGACGCAGCTTGCATTCTCCCTGTTCTCAACCTCTTCGATCCATCCCCAGAGACTGAGGCTGAGTTTCATGACCTTTGTGAAGCCATCAGTTGGCATTGTATAGATAAGGTTTATAGGGGCCTCTTGCTACCATGCTGTGCTGCTGGCAGATACCAGTGGTAAAGTCAGTGTCAGTTACGAAATGTACATTTCAGGGCTGCTGATGCTGATATGGTATTCTATAGAGAGCCTCCAAATCCTATGAGTTTCAAGCCCACAAGAGCTAGATGTGCCCTGGGTGAGGGAGAATTGAGTGCACTCTGGCCTCCATCCTTTCCCTATTTTGTGGTCACCAAGTCAGTGAAGCCCAAATGAGCTTCTTCCTCAGGATAGGCCTGGCTCCCGTGTGTGTCTTCTGCAATGAGACCCAAGTTCCCACTGGGGGCTGCTGAACTTTAAATGAAGGGGAAGGGAGGCCCTGTGAGGAACCACTGTCTGGGCTCCTTCCTGGCCACCAGACACCCTGGATGCAGTGGAAAGGTCCCACTGTTGCTGTTCCTGCAGGGTTCTCAAACCCCCCAGTGACTTTGTGGTTGTTGAGAAGGGAGGCCCTGCAGAGAAGATGGGGAGGAAAGACTCCCAAGTGAAGCTTCCACAACTGAAATAGACAAAGTGCGAAATTCTCCTTTAAAAAAGTACAAGAAGAATCATAAAGCTGCATCATCCCTTGGAAAGCCCTGATCTGAAGTTTTAGGAGATTGTGCTGGGCAGCCTACAAACTACTAATCAAATAAATGTGCCCTCATCCTCTGACCTCAATCATGCCCCTCCCCTCTTTATTCACGAGAGGGCTGGAGAGAGCTTTGTTAATCAGACAGAATAAAATGCAATGGGAAGAAACAGGAGGAAGAAAAGACACTCTTTGTATTTGATTATCTTGCTAGCGCTTTGTGAAAAACCAAGCTTGAAAATAAATTCTGTTTTTGTGAAATGTTGGGCAATGTCGCCCTCTAGAGAGAAGCTAGAGAACTGCCTCAAATGAGCCATCTGAAGCATTCTGGTTGCTCTGATTATTGATAATTCTGGAAAGAAGTTGTCCATCTGTAATGAGTTGGCATAGTGAAAGAAGCCTGACCTATGAGTTTCTCAGGAATTTTGTGGGGAATATATTTTGGTTTTGGTTTCTTGGTTTGTTTTATTTTTTTCCTGGAAACACTTATTCTAAACTTGAGGTTGAATAGTTACAAGCCACTAGGCTTAAGGCTCACAAACCATTAAATCTACAGGGGACTTTTTGTGAGCCCTCCCCCACCAATATTAGTTACGGCAAATCCTTCCCAGTCCTGAGCTCCCTTTCAGTCCTTGAGGTTAAAACCCAACTTGTTAAGTTGTTAAGTACTGTGGAGTCGGTTCTGACTCATAGTGACCCTGCACTGGGTTTCCGAGGCTGTAAATATTTATAGAACCAGAATGCCTAATCTTTCTTCCATGGAACTACTGGTAGTTTCAAACTGCTGACCTTGAGGTTGGCAGCCCGACTCGTAACCACTACGCCTTTAAAACCCAACTAGGAACCGGGAATTCTCAACCACTGAGTGTCTGTTGTTAGTTGCCATGCTCCCATTTCTGATTCATGACTGCCTCATGTCTGTTCAGCACATTGCCGTGAAGTCAATGCAGGGATCCCTGGAGGCCCAGTGGTAAGTGCTCGGATGTTAACCGAAAGGTCAGTAGTGCAAAGGCACCAGCAGCTCTGATGGATTAAAGATCACAGTGTAGGAAATCCTAAGATTTATCACATGGGGTCACTATGAACCCGAATTGACTCAACAACATGTCTCTTAAAAACCCACTCGATACTGTCAGGTCCATTCCAACGCTTACTCTATAAGGAAAAAATAAAATTACACCGTAGGGTTTCCAAGACACAGATGGTTTCATCTTCCTCCCTTGGAGTGGCTGGAGGATTTGGTTAGTAGTCCAATGTTTGACCCACTGTGACACCAAGACTTCTACTTTGTCTACTGTTGTTGTTGTTGTTGTTAAGTGCCATGGTGTTGGTACCAACTCAATAGCAACTCTGTGTAGAGTTTCTGAGGAGCTGCTGGTGGATTTGAACTGCCTAGCATAGTGGTTACAAATTGGGCTGCAAACCACAAGGTCAGCAGTTTGAAACTACCAGCGGTTCCGTGGGAGAAAGATGAGGCATTCTGCTCCCGTAAAGATTTACAGCTTCGGAAACCCTGTACAGGGTCACTATGAGTCGGAACCGACTCCACGGCACATAACCACCAACCACCACCATCTTGCTGTTAGCAGTCTGGTGCTTTTCTTACAACACCACACCAGGATTCCTTCCCACAACTCTTATTAAGTGCCATCTAGTCGGATCCTGTAAGGAGCTCTGGTAGCGTAGTGGTTACGAATCGGGCTGTGAACCGCAAGGTCAGCAGTTCGAAACTACCAGCGGTTCCGCGGGAGAAAGATGAGGCATTCTGCTCCCATAAAGATTAACAGCCTCGGAAACCCTGTGCAGGGTCGCTATGAGTCGGAACCGACTCCACGGCACATAACAACAACAACAACAGTAGGATCCTGTATAGCGTTTCCAAGGAGTGGCTGGTGGGTTTGAACCACTGGTTAGCAATCCAGTGTTTATCCTACAGCTCCACACCAGGACTTCTCCCACGTGTTTTTGTTGTTGTTAAGTGTCATCGAGTTGTTTCCAACACATAGCAACCCTGTACAGGGTTTCCGAGAAGCAGCTGGTGGTTTTGAACTGCCCACATCTGTTGTTGTTGTTGTTAGGTGCCATTGAGTCAGTACCAACTCATAGTGACCCTATGAACAACAGAACAAAACACCGCCCAGTGCATTTGAGTCCACTGCTGCTGCCACTGTGCCAATCCATCTTCTTGGGGTCTTCCTTGTTTTCTCCAACCCTCTATTTTATCAGACAATCATTCTTCTCCAGGGACTGGTCCCTCCTGACAATATATTCAAAGTATGAGAGATGAAGTTTGGCCATCCTGGCTTCCAAGGAGCATTCTAGTTGTATTTCTTCCAACGCAAATTGCTTTGTTCCTTTGGCACAAAAGAACTTTTAGTATTCTCCTTCAACACCATAGCTTAAATGCATCAAATATTCTACAATCTTCCTTATCCACTGTCCAACTTTCACATGCATATGAGGTTATTGAAAATGCCGTGGTTTGGGTCAGGTGACATCTTTGCTCTTCAAAACTTTGAAAAGGTCTTGTGCAGCAGATTTGCCTAATGCAATATATCATTTGATTTCTTGACTGCTGCTTCCATGAGTGCTGATGGTTGTTCTGAGCAAAAAGAAGTTTTTGACAACTTTAATCTTTCCTCCATTTTATATGGATGTTATTTATTGGTCCAGAGATGAAGTTTTTGTTTTCTGTACATTGAGAAGCAGCCCGTACTGAAGGCTGTTAGAGCTCCTAAATGTAAACATCCTAAAGGCTGTTACAGGCTCCAGCTACCCACATACTTCAGACATATTGTCAGGAGGGAGCAGTTGCTGGAGAAGGATTTCATGTTTGGTAAAGTGGAGGGTCAGAGAGAAAGAGGAAGACCCCCAGTGAAATGGATTGGCCAAGTGGCAGTATCAATGGGCTCAAGCATGGCAATAGTGAGGTTGGCCCAGGATCGGGCATGTATCGTTCTGCTGTGCATAAGGTCGCTATGAGTTGCTAACGACTCGATGGCACCTAACAACAACAACAACAACAACAAGCTGCCCACATTAAAATCTTTGATTCAGTGCTGCTTGTGTAAACTGTTTATGTTAGTTCATTTGTACTTGCCTACTAGTAGCTTCCAAGGGGCTCTGGTAGCAAAGTGGTTACGAATCAGGCTGTTAACTTCAAGGTCAGCAGTTCGAAACTACCAACTGTTCTGCCGGAGAAAGATGAGGCTTTCTGCTCCCGTAAAGATTTACAACCTCGGAAACCATACAGGGTGGCTATGAGTTGGAACTGACGCCATGGCACACAACAACAACAACAACAACTAGTAACTTCCAGGAAGTAGCTGTCCGTCACAGTTAGGTTAACTGAGTACTAGTTACCGTGAAACCTTGATACCTGGAACACAACTAAATTACCTTGTTTTTCAGGTTCTTAAATGATTTCTGCTTTAGACAGGGTACAGTCTTAACACTTTCCTATTGCTCCCTTTTACTAGCAAATATTTTAGTTTTTCTTCTTTGACAGATTTTTATACAGGTTTTGACTTTCACAGGTTTTATTATATATTTTTTTCTTACTCATTTCTACATTTTCAGTGTATTTTTAAAAGCAAAATACAAAACAGACCCAAAAGAATAATGGTTGAACTATAAAAACATCTCTATTATTTCTCTTATGTTAAAATCTGGTTTTGTTCTGCCACCTTTATGGATTACCTTTGTTAATGACTCAACTGCTTTTAATTAGCAAATCTGACCTGATTGTTTAGCTGCTATTGTGCCCTATAAAATTAGAGCTTTCATAATAAAATCTCTTCTGCTATCTTTTGTTCAACAAGTGGTGTTTCTTGTCCCTGGATGAATGTGTTCATTATCCCAATTTTTATGGCTCGTCATTTCCACAAGTGAGGATACAATCAGACTGTTTATATTAGTAACAACTTTAATGTTTTTGTTTTCTGTGTCTGCTCTCAGCAACACTTAGGTGTCCTTCAGTTTTGTGGGGGAATGGCATTGTTAAGAGGTTGGTTGTTACTCATACTTTACGTTAATTGCTTACTTGGGGCTGTTTATCCAAAAGAAGGCTATGAAAGGAAAAGTGTGTATGTACTTCATGAAGGTTATTGTGATTTTCTCCCAGTGCACTTAAGAACAACAACAGTAAAATAATGATTAGAGATAATACACGTATATACTCTGCTATCTCTAGTTTTTCATCTCATGCAGTTGTTATGTAAAAAAAATATTTGAAGTGTCATGTGTTTTCTTTTTGCCCTGGATACATGGAAACCTATTGCCTGCCTTAAGTGGAGTTCCAAGACATGGTACAAAGTCTTAACTTTTTTGGCTGCTAACAAAAAGCTTGGCTGCTCACATCCATTCAGAGGTGCCTTGAAAGAAAGGCCTGGTGATTTCCTTCTGGAAAATCAGCCTTCGAAAACCCTGTGGAACACATTTCTCCTCAGACACACAGGAGGATCTCATGGGTCAGTCGACTCGATGGCAACTGCTTTTCTGTTTTGTCTTTAGCACCAATAGGTGTTAGTTGGGGAAGGGGACCTATTCCCTTCAAGTGTAGTTCATGGTGGGTTCCTCTGTTATTTTGGCCCCATGACCCAGCCAAGGTGGGGAGGGGCCCGGAGAGCTGGAATTCCTGTTGGGTGACTATGGATGCAAAGCACAGCCTGGTTGCATCTCTTTGTGAACACCTATCTCCTTGCTCCAGCTGCAGCCACCACCCCTGTCATAAGGAGGAGAATTTGCCCCTGGACCCAAAGTCATTCCAGCATCCCTGTTATATGGAGGAGAATTAACTCCCTGACCCATAGTCATTCCCCACTCACCTGTCAGTTTGTCATACTGAGGTGGTTTTGGTGTTGCTGTGATGTTAGAAGCGATGGCACTAGTATTCCAAGTACCAGCAGCATCACCCATGGTGGGCAGGCTTTGGTAGAGCTGCCACATTAAGACTACACGAGCTACTTCTAAAACCCTTTGCCATTGAAACCCTTGTGAATAGTAACAGAGCATTACCTGAGACAGTGCCAGAAGATGAGGCCCTCAAAATAGGGCCAAGGAAGAGTGGCCTCCTCAAAGTAGAGTCAGCCTTAATGACGTAGATGGAGCAGAGATTTCGGACATTCATTTGCAGATGTGGCAAAATAAGAAGAAACCACTACAAATAGCCATTAATACTCAGAATGAGGAATGTATGTGAAGTATATATCTAGGAAAATTGGAATTCATCAAAAAATGAAATGAAGTGCATAAAGATTGGTATCCTGCGCATTAGTGAGCTGAAATGGACTGATACTGACTATTTGGAGTTAACAAACCTATGATGTACTACACTGGGAATGACAAATTCAAGATGATAAATCATGAAATGTCAAAAGAAGATTTCAGGATCTGGCCTGAAGTGATGGGATAATACCCATAAAAAGAGGACTGTTATTTCACATTTATGTACCAACCACTAAAGCCAAAGATGAAGAAATTGGAAGATTTGTACCAGCTTTTTCAGTCTGAAATTAATCAAGCATGCCTTCAAGATGCAATGATAATTAATGGTGGTTGGGATGTGGAAGTTGGAAACAAAGAAAAAGAATCAGAAGTTGGAAAATATGGCCTTCTTGATAGAAATGATACCAGAGATCATATGATAGAATTTTGCGAAACCAATGATTTCATCATTACAAATACCTCTTTGGAGTCCTGGTGTGGTGCTGTGGATTAATGCACTGGACTGAAATGTCAGTTTGAACCACAAGGTTCGGTGGTTCAAGCTCACCAGTCGCTCCTTGGAAACCCTATGCAGGGTCGTTATGGGTTGGAACCGATTCGATAGCACTTAGCAACAACAAATACCTTTTTTTTAAACAAAATAATTGGTGATACACATGGGTCTGTCTAGATAGAATATACAGGAATCAAATCTATATCTGTGAAAAAGATGTTGGAAAAGCTCTATATTGTCAGAAAAAGGCAGAGGCTGACTGAAGAAGAGATCATTAATGGCTCACATGCAAAATAAAGTTGAAGCTAAAAAAATTAAAACTAGTCAGTGAGAGCTAAAGTATGAACTTGAGCAAATCTCATCGGAATTTAGAGCTTATCCAAGAATAGATTTGATGCATTGAACATAATGACCAAAGACCAGATAGGTTGTGATATGACACTAAGAACATCATTTGTGAAGAAAGCAAAAGATCAGTAAAAAGATAGGAAAGTGCAAAGTGAATGTCGGAAGAGACTCTGAAACTTCCTCTTAAAGTTAGACTTGTGTGGTGATGGTGGTGTGCTGTTGAAATGGTTCCAACTCATAGCAACGCTGGAGTCCTGGTGTGGCACTGTTGGCTAAAGCACTGGGCCACAAGGTTGGTTTGAGCCACAAGGTCAGTGGTTCAAACTCATCAACCGCTCCTTGGAAACGCTATGCAGGGACTCTATGAGTCAGGACCTACTCAACTGCACTTAATAACAGCAACAATATTGGGTTCCCAAGGCTGTAAATCTTTCCTGGAGCAGAAAGCTTCATCTTTCTCCTGAGGTGTGTCTGTTAGATCCAAACTGCTAATCTTGTGTTTAACAGCCAAGTATATAACCCACATACTATTAGGCCTCCTTGGAAGTTAGAGTAGCTAAATGGAAGAAATAATGAAGTAAAAGAACTGAACAGAAGATTTCAAAAGACTGTTTGAGAAGACAAAGTGAATTATTATAATGAAATGGGCAAAGACCTATAGTTAGATAACCAAAAATGGAGAATACACTCAACATTACTCAAGCTGAAAGAACTGAAGGAAAAATTCAAGCCTGGCATTTCAATGTTGAAGGATTCTATGGATAAAATGTTGGAAAACACAGGAAGCATTAAAAGAAGATGAAGGAAATTAATAGAGTCATTGTACCAAAAAGAAGGTGTCGATGTTTAACAATTCCAAGGAGGTAGCATATGATCAAGAGCTGATGCATTGGAAGAATTCAAAATGACACTGAAGAATAAAAATAAATAAATATTACTCATAGGCAAAATAAATGAATAAAAGGGTGTCCTGACACTTAAAAAAAAAAAAAAATCAGTTGACCATCGATGGTCCCGTACTGTTTTTGATTTTTTGAATACCTTTTATATTTCAATGAGCATTCAATGTATTCTGCTGTTGTGTGTACAAAATGACTATAGAAGTAGAATTCAGAAAACAAATACATTTCAACATAAGAAATCCTGCTGTTTAAAAGTCAAACTGAAAAGACACATTGGGTAAAATATAATTATATTGTTTCATTTTATAGTAAAAGAGTTTGCACATTAAAAAAAAAAAAAAAAACACTGGAAAGCATTGATGAAAACCAAGGTTATGGAATTGACAGAATAACAACTGAGATATTTGAACAGAAGGAGGCAATGTTTACTTGTATATACCAAGAAATCTGGAACACAGCTACTTGGCCAACTGACTGGAAGAGATCCATATTTTGCCCATTATGAATAAAATTTATCCAACAGAATAAGAAAATTATCTGACAGTTTTTGTTGTTCTTAGGTGCCATTGAGTCAGTACCGACTCATAGTGACCTTATGCACAGCAGAATGAAACACTGTCTGATCCTGGGCCAACCTCACAACTGTTGCCACACTTGAGTTCATCGATGCTGCCACTTGGCCAGTCCATCTTGTTGGGGGGTCTTCCTATTTTTCTCTGACCCTCCACCTTACCAAAGATGATATCCTTTCTCCAGTGACTGGTCCCTCCTAACAATATGTCTGAAGTATGAGAGACAAAGTTTGGCCATCAACGGAGAAAAGACTGAAGTTGTCAAGGACTTCAATCTTCTTGGATCAACTATCAACACTTACAGAAACAGCAGTCAAGAAATCAAATGACGTATTGCATTAGGAAAATCTGCTGCACAAGACCTTTTTAAAGTGTTCAAGAGCAAAGATGTCAGGTTGAGGACTAAGGTGTGCCTGACCCAAGCCATGGTATTTTCAATAACCTCATATGCATGTGAAAGCTGGACAGTAAATAAGGAAGACCATAGAAGAATTGATGCTTCTGAGTTATGGTGTTGGAGGAGAATATTGAAAGTGCCATGGGCTGCCCATAGAACCAACAGATCTGTGTTGGAAGAAGTGCAGCCAGAGTGCTCCTTGGAGGTCAGGATGGCCAAACTTTGTCTCTCATACTTCGGACATAATGTCAGGAGGGACCAGTCGCTGGAGAAAGGATATTATGTTCGGTAAGGTGGAGGGTCAGAGAAAAAGAGGAAGACTCCCAGTGAGATGGATTGGCCAAATGGCAGCATCAGTGGGCTCAAGTGTGGCAACAATAGTGAGGTTGGCCCAGGATTGGGCAGTGTTTCGTTCTGTTGTGCATAAGGTCGCTATGAGTTGGCACCGACTCGATGGCACCTAACAACAGCAACAAGTATCATTAATACCACATGGAAGTAAAATTTGTTGAAGGTAATTCTAAAATGTTTGTAGCAGCACATCCACAGGGAATTTGCTAGAAATTCAAGCCAAACTCCCAAGAGGAAATGGAACAAAGGAAATCATTACTGATGTCAGATGTATCTTGGCTGAAAGCAAAGAATGCTAGAGAGATGTTTATCTGTGTTTTATTGACTATGCAAAGCATTCAACTCTGTGGATTATGAGAAATTACAGATAGCATTGTGAAAAAGGGGAATTCCAGAATGCTGAATTGTGCTCATGCAGAACTTGTGCATAGATAAAGAGGGAGTTGTTCAAACAAAATAAGAGGATACTATGTGCTGTTTGATCCGGGAAAGGTGTCAGTGTTGTATCTTTTCAACATAACATTTTCAATCTGTATGCTAAACAGATAATCCAAGAAGCTAAACTATATGAAGACGAACACAGCATTAAGATTGGAGGAAGACTCATTGGTAACCTGTAATATACAGGTGGCACAGCTTTATTTGCTGGAAAGGGGACTTGAAACGCACTTACTGATGAAGATCAACTACAGTCTTCAGTATGGATTATACCTCAGCATAAAGAAAACAAAAATCTTCTTAACTATGTCAGTAAGCACCATCATGATGAATGGAGAAAATATTGAAGTTGTCTAGGATTTCATTTTACTTGGATCCACAAGCAATGCCTGTGGAAGTAGCAGTCAAAAATCATTACATTTGACAGATTTGTGCAAAAGACCTCTTTAACATACTAAAAAAAAAACAAAGGTGTCTTTGAGAATTAGGGTACACCTGATCCAAGCCCTGGTATTTTTAATCAACCTCATAAGCATGCAAAAACTGGAAAACGATCATGACTAATTACAGCTGTCACAACTATAAAGGTAGAAGTTTTGTAACATAAAGGGGAGAATAGTTAATCTTATAGCCCAGGAACAGAGACTATCATGGGAGAAGAGCACAAGTGGAATATGGGACCCTATCCAGAAAAGCAGCAACACCAGAGATAGAGGCAGAGATGAGGACATGGAGAGAGGGAGCAGCTGAGGAAAGAGAAAGGCTGAGTGCTGGTGGCCAGGAGGCAGGCTAGCAGAATGTGCCCTTTAGTTGTTTAAATTATTGTATATTCCTGAGTGTTTTGTGTACATCCCACCGCCCTCCAAAAAAACAGAGGGAATAGAAGCAAATACTGTTGAATGATGATGCATGGAGGAGATTGTAATTATTGCAATGAAACAATGTATATAAAACTGATGTTCTCCTGTGTAAACTATCACTCAATTCACAATAAAAACTCAAAAAAACAAAAACAAAAAACACTGGAAAATGAATAGAGAAGACTGAAAAAGAATTGATCCCTTTACATTATGTTTGCGAAGAATAGTGAGTGTGGACCGCCATATTAAAATAAGCAAAACTGTCAAGAAACAAGTACAGCCAGAACATTCCTTAGAGGCAGGACTTTGGTTTTTATGTATCAGGACAAGCTATCAGGAGAGATCAGTCCTTGGAGAAATACGTTAGTTTGGTGAACTAGAGAGTCAAACGAACAAAAAAGGAAAATCCTCAACAAGGTGGATTTTCACACAGTAAAAATTGACACTGGCTACAACAACTCAAACATAGTTGTCAGGATGGCACCAGGCAGGCGGGATTTCATTGTGCTGTACAGTGGATCATTATGAATCGAAACTGACTGAATGGCACCTAACAACAACAGCCCCTAGTCATTAGTACTTTTCTCTCTTCTTGGGCATCTGTCCCCTTTCCACTGTTGAAACTGGCCATTAATCTAATGTTGAGACAGCTCGATTCATTAATGATCCCTTGATGTTTAGGTAATTACAAGGCTGAGCGACATCAGAATGATATGTAAGTTCCCTCTAATTTTAGAGCATTTCTAAGCTTTCATTATTATTCCCAAATTGGAACATGCTGAAGTTTAGACTCTGCTGACTAGGACAACCAGGGAAGCAGGGAGGAGGACAGGTCTGAGAAATGGGTATTTAGAATAGGTCAGAATTGGGATTTATGTTTTTAATGAATAACAGTGTTTTGCAGACATTTGTTTTTCCTGTTGGTGAAACTGTACATAACACAATATATGCCAGTTCAACAATTGCTACATGTATAAATTTGTTGACATTTGGTTACAAGTTGTGCTACCTACCCTTCTCAATGTCCTTTACAAAATCATTCCACCACCTTAACAAAAACATCCTTTCTCTCTCCTCCTATCCTTGGTGATAAATTTTGGTTTCTCTATATATAAACCAAAAAATTTCCTAATTACATATGAGCACGATCACGCAGAATTTGTGTTTGTTGTGCCTGACTGATTTTGCACAGCTGAGTTATTGGCTCATCCATGTTGTGACATCAGACTCCAGTTCTGTTTATGGCTTACCCTGACTGATTTTGCACAGCTGAGTTATTGGCTCATCCATGTTGTGACATCAGACTCCAGTTCTGTTTATGGCTGACTAGTATCCCATAGTGTTGATCTACCAGGTTTTATGTATCCATTCATCTGTTGATGGACTTTTCAGTTGGTCCCACCTTTTGGTTATTATGAAAAGTGTCACTATGAATATGGGTGTTGTATAGACATTTTGAAGGAATTTCATAGTAAGTCCTATGAGATGCAACAAGAGGCAGTAGAAGCCAGACCCCCCCCCCCACCACCACCACCCTCTGCAGCCTCCTCTTTCCTCTTGTCTCTGGCTTGAGCTGGCCTCTCTGCCTGGACCACTCCTTTATTGTATCAATCTATTTATAGCCCTAGCACAATGTGTATTACCTGGTTTATTTCAATGACTTAGCTAACAAATGAGCAAATGGAAGATTATTCAGGGTCATAAAAGGAACAGTGCTAGGCCACCATTGTTGTAAAGTGCCATTTAGTAGGTTCTGACTCATAGCAACCCAGTATAGGGTTTCCTAGGAGTGGCTAGTGAGTTTGAACCACTGACCTTGCAGTCCAGCACATTATCCTGCTGCACCACACCAGGACTCCACACTGGAACTTAAAGGCCACTGAAACAGCCATGCAAATAGTGTTGTTGCTGTTGTCTTTCCAAATTGAAATATGTTTTGTAACATACCAATGAGTGAGGCAGCTAGTCTATGGTGGGGTAGACATTCTCATCCATGTGGAAATTGGTAAGAACTTTTTTTAGGAACAAAATCTGTTCATATATTATCTACAACCTTAAAGTAGTCATTCTTTTAATTTCACAAATAATGTAGAAATTTCATAGAGAGAAGATGATAGTTGATGGACGAGTAAAACCCCAAACCAAACCCATTGCCACTGAGTAGATTCTGACTCATAATGACCCTATATAAAGTTTCCAAGACTAACTTTTTTCAGAAACAAATAACCTCATGTGTCTCCCACAGAGTGACTGGTAGATTTGAACTGCTGACTTTTCAGTTAGGATTCCAGAACTTATCTACAGCACTACACCACAGGCGCTCTTTGACAGACTGGTAGTGGATTCATTTTGGAATTGCCACAAATTTGTAAAACAGTCTCTTCAAGATTCTACAATAGGAAACTGGGTGTTTTTTTTTTTAATGTAAAATGGAATCTCACTATAAAAAAAAAAATTATGTTTCTTCACCTGTGTTGTAGTATTTTTTCCTAAAGTGAAGAGCCTGAATATAGTCATGACAAAACATCAGAGAAACCCAAATCAAAGTTACTATACAAACTAATTGGTCTTCACTCCTTTAAAAATATCGATGTCAAAGAACATAGACTCAGGAGTTGGCCCAAATTAAAAAAGTCTAAATTGTGGTGTTGGAGGAGAATATTGAAAGTGCCATGGGCTGCCAAAAGAACCAACAGATCTGTGTTGGAAGAAGTGCAGCCAGAGTGCTCCTTGGAGGCCAGGATGGCCAAACTTCATCTCTCATACTTCAGACATATTGTCAGGAGGGACCAGTCGCTGGAGAAGGATATCGTGTTTGGTAGGGTAGAGGGTCAGAGAAAAAGAGGAAGACCCCCAGCGAGATGGATTGGCACAGTGGCAGCATCAGTGGGCTCAAATGTAGCAAAGATTGTGAGGTTGGCCCAGGATTGGGCAGTGTTTCAATCTGTGCACAGGGTCACTATGAGTCAGTACCGACTTGATGGCACCTAACAACAACAACAATGCTCCACAATATTTCCATGCATTCGTCCAAATATTGTCTTTCAAACCCTTATATATTTGTGGGTATATTGCCACTCTCCTTACCATACCCATGCAGCCTGTGTATCTGTGGCAACAATTATGAGGTTGGCCCAGGACCGGCCAGTGTTTTGTTCTTTTGTGCATAGGGTCATATGAGTCCGTACTGACTCAATGGCATCTAACAACAACAACAAAGACATGACAATTATATACAGTGTGGAAGTTTGGGTTTTATTTTGCTATACAAGATAATGTTGGAACAATGAGCACAATCTGAATAAGGTCTGTAGAATGTAGTATTAGTAGTGTCAGTATTAAATGTCCTGGTTTGGTTAATTAATGTGTACCATGAAGTCATTTCTGACTCATACGGACCTTTTAGGACAGAACAGAGTAGAACTGCCCATAGGGTTTCTGAAGTTGAAGCAGATTGCCACATTTTTCTACTGCAGAGCAGGTAGCAGCTTTGAATCGCCAATCTTTTAGTTAGCTGCCAAACACTTTTACCACTGTGACACCAGGACTAAACACACACGCACATATTTTTTGTTGTTGCTAGTTGCTGTCTGGAGTCCTGGTGTGGCACTGTAGGATCAGCACTGCACTGCTAACCACAAGATTGGTGGTTCAAACCCTCCAGCTGCTCCTTGGAAACTCTGTACAGGGTCACTCTGAGTCAGAACTGACTCGACGGCACATCACAACAGCAACAACAGGTCGCTATCTAGTCCAACTCTTTGCAACCCCTGGTGTACAGAGTAGAATGCTCCATTGGGTTGCCTCCAAAACCTGTCTTCACAGTGGGTGGGTTTGAACCACTGAACTTTGGCTAGTAGCCCAACAAATACATATAGTTGTTAACTGCTGTTGAGTCAGTTCTGACTCATAGCAACCCAGTCGTAGGGTATAGGGTCTCTAAGGTTATAAGTCTTTGCAGCAGCAGAAAGCCCCATCTTTCACACTGTAGAGTGGCTGGTGGGTTCAAACTGCTGACCTTGTAGGTCAAAGTCCAGTGCGTATCCTACACAGCAGAGCCAGCACAGTCCTGTGTGTGTGTGTGTGTGTGTGTGTGTGTGTGTGTGTGTGTGTGTGTATGGAGTCCTTTGTCCAGGGGGAAGGGGGGGCTGAAAGGGATGGCAGATAAACAAATCAGTGATGATGATCCTGGATTGGTTACTCTGGGAATGCAGACCTTCCTAAAATGGACAGACATGGATTGGAGCGGGGTTGGTGGTGCAAATGGTTAAGCGTTCAACTAGTAATTGAATGGTCAGCAGATCA
Source organism: Chrysochloris asiatica (assembly GCF_000296735.1). Lineage (NCBI taxonomy): Eukaryota > Metazoa > Chordata > Mammalia > Afrosoricida > Chrysochloridae > Chrysochloris > Chrysochloris asiatica. The sequence goes on from NW_006408566.1 coordinate 5,071,826, forward strand.
AACTGACCCAGAGGTTCTTCAGAAGACAAGCCTGAAGATCTGCGTCCAAAACGTCACAGCCTTGAAAACCACAGGGTGCGGCTCAGCTGTGTACACATGGGGTCACCGTGAGTTAGAATCGACTTGACAACAACTAACAAGAGCAGTGGTCAGGGTTAACTGAGGGCAGGCTTTGATTCTAGACTTAGAGAAGTCCTTGAGATCTTGCCACTCAGAAACGGGTAGCAGAGCGTTTTCGGCCACACATCCCCAGGTATCTACCATGTAGTTCCACAGTGACCCACTAAAAGATGAGCAAGAGAAATTGCTTCTCCTCACAGAGTATCATCCTGGAGACCCTAGCAAGGGACTCCATATCCCCTGGGCCTGCTTTCCCAGGCATCGGAGGAAGTGGGCTGGCTGCAAAAGCAGGAGGTATGCTTTCCAGTTACTCTGAAGCAGAACCCTGATTGAACTTGAAGTCCTTACTTCCAGAATCACCGTGGGAGTCTGCAGGGAGCCCAGAATAAGGGGTGATGTCAGTAACATGTTGGGAAAGTTAGCTGATCCTCTGATGCCCTCAGTTAAACTGCTGGAACCTGATTGATTCATTTGGAATCATAAATCTAACCAAGAGGCTGAGACAGCCCAGGCTCTGTGACTGCTTCTAGAGACCCAGAGTTGTTACCCTGAAGCAGTGTTATTGTTGAGCACTGTGTCCCCTATTTTCCTAGACAGCAACCCATTTTTAACCAGTCTATTGCCTGGATTCATTCTCCATTCCAGTTGTGAACACCAGAGGAAACCAATACAGAAATATTTTTAATCTGCCATGGAAAAAAAAAATCAAACTGAATAGCCGTTACAAATTCTACAACTAGGTTAGATTAAAAGTTTCTCCAGGAAAAAAAAAATCAAACTGAATAGCCGTTACAAATTCTACAACTAGGTTAGATTAAAAGTTTCTCCAGGAAAAAAAAAATCAAACTGAATAGCCGTTACAAATTCTACAACTAGGTTAGATTAAAAGTTTCTCCATTTATTTTAGGGTGCGTCTAGCCATATCGGAGCATGATTTCCATTTTAATGCTATCTTGTAGATTGTTAACGAGGATTTCATGAGCGGTTATAAATTCGGGCGTGGCAAATGGTAAGTATTCAGTAATTGCCCACTAATATCAATAAACATTGACTAGGCCAGTGTTCAGAGAGAGTCTACTATACCCTTGGTCAGGAGACCTGGTTCTCATTCCCAGCTCTTCCCTCAAACACCACAGCAGTAATAAACTGAACTGGAAAGAGGCCTTTGGAATATTTTCTCTTCTAGTCCAACAATCTCATTTTCAGAAACTTAGAGCGAGAAAAGATGTAAGGGCCCTGAGTTTATTGCCCATTATAAATCTTCTCCCACCCATTTTTTAAAGCAAGAATAGGATTGTTCTGAGAATTGGGTGAGTTAGTGTCTGTCAGGTTCTAAGCATAGGCCCTGTCAGCACAATGAGTCCTGTGTACATGTTAGTTTGTGCTGTTGTTGCGGATCCCTGTTTAATTCTGTTCCTCACCAGTTCGACTCTTAAGGATAAAGAGATGTCCTCCTTAGGTCCCTACCATCAGACACAGTGTCTACAGCTCTTCATTGATAGATGAAAATATCTTCCTGAGGGCAGAATTTAGGCAAAGTCTGATTTAGAACTTATACACAAATACTAAGATCGGCTTTCCCATTATGTACCCTTTGGTTTCCTTCTCCCTTTGACTTCATTTCTCTGGGCCTCAGTGCCCTCATCTTGTGTGTAAGCCATGGGCCTCAGTGCCCTCATCTTGTGTGTAAGCCAGAAGGTTCCTCCTGAGCACTGTGCCTTGTAAGTCTCTTGGAGAGCCGTGTGTGTGCTTGACTGACCACTAGGTGTCGCCGTTGCTCAAACATTAGAAATAACAGAAGGGACGGAGGATGGGGTGGAATAGAATTGCTTTGAACTTGTTGCCCTAGCAGGAGTGGTCTTATTCTCAGAAATTGGTTGCCATTTGGATGAGTTATCTGGGTTGCTTTGGGGAGGGAGGCAATTGTCCAATGACCTCATACACATTAGTTCACCTCACCAGCCTGTGGCTCTTCACAGGTAGTAATGCATGCAATATGATATCATGCATGTAACATGCTCAGTACTTTGTCGCTGTGGAGGGAGAGCGCCAAAGATTAGCAGCAATGAAGGCTAATTATGGTATTTGATACTGTAGAACTCTGCTTCTTTGTCCCCTGAAGGGCCAAGGGGATGGGCTTCAAAGACAGGCTTTGGGCTCTGCTCTCTTTTTTATGAAGCTAGACTTCAAAATAGCCCCTTAAATGGCAGCAAGAATGGTGTGTGGTATATGAGCCTTAAGTGAAAAGGAACCCTGAAATGTTTTGAGGGACATGAGAACCCCATGCAGTATCACCAGGAAGTTTTATCAGTCAGCACAGAGCAGTGTTTTGTGTGTAACTGAGACTCAGAGGGGACAAGGGTGAAGGTGGGCATTATCACAAAATATCCCTTGCTGAAATTGTTCAAGGAATGAGTATTTTTGTAGCATGAGCCATCATTCAGATCTGAGTGTCTTCGTTTTAAAATAATTTGGGAGGGTCTTCTAGGAATAATGACTAATTTGCACTTTGGAGTCCTGGTGTGGTACTGTAAATTAATGCACCAGACTGCCAAGCCCTTTGAACTGCAAGGATTGGATTGGTGGTTCAAGCTCACCAGCTGCTCCTCAGAAACCCTATACAGGGTCGCTATAGGTCAGAATCGACTCAACAGCACTTAACAACAACAACAATATGCACTTAACAACAGTATTTTTCAGCACAGGACTGTTAACCACAAGGTCAGAAGTTCAAACCCACCAGCTGCTCCTCGGAAACCCCATACAGGTTCACTCAACAACAGTATTTATTACACGTTTACTGCGTGCAAGGTACTATGCTAAATGCCAAACCTGTGTTACTCCATTTAGTCCTCCCAGCACCGTTGGGGTATGGTTATTATGCCCATTTTATAGATAAGGAAATTGGGGTGCAGAAAGATTATAATAACCACTAACAGGTTTTGAGTGCTTACTACAGTTCAGGGATCGCTCTAAAAGTTTTAAGGCTGATTCTCACACTAACTCTATGAAGTATTGTTGTTGTGTGCAGTGGAGTCAGTTCTGGCTCATAATGACCCTGTATAGGGTTTCCAAGGAGCAGCTGGTGGATTTGAACCACCAACTTTGCAGTTACAAGTCCAGTGCATATCCTATAGCACTACACACAGTACTCCACCCTATGAGGGTGGATCCTTTTATTGCCTTCATTTCACTGGTGAAACAGACAAAGAAGTCACGTAGCTTTCTTAGGGTCACAGGGAGTGAGTGGAAGAGTCAGGATACAAACCCAAATCTACCTATTTCCAAAGGCTTTTTTGACAGCAGCTGTACTGTATTGCCTCGCACAGTGCTTTGTACATAATTGTTGTTGTTGTTGTTGAATACTGTTGAGTCAATTCCGACTCATAGCATCCCTGTATAGGGTTTTCGAGGAGTGGCTGGTGATTTTGAACCTCTGACCTTGTGGTTCAAATGACCTTGTAGTTCAGTGCTTTACCCCACATACACAGGACTCCATTGTATACAATAGAGACTTGATAACATTAGGTTGAGTAATTCTCAGTCTATAATTAGCAAATGCTGAGAGAAGACTGTAAGAAGGGACTACGCAGGCTTTAACTCTCATCCCACCCAAACTCAGGCCTCTGCCAGCCTCCAGTGTCTCTTATGGGATGTGGTTGTTCCACATGCTGATTTTAGCTCCTAAGTTTTGTTGGTAATTAAGTATTCTTCCACTGGAAGACATTCTGTCATCCTGACAAACATTTTCAGGGAACACTTCCACAGGGAGCATCTTAGCTAAGTTTATTTGCTTCACATTATTCTGGCAAAAGTATTTCTTGGGTTTGTTTGCTCTGTTTGAGTTGTGTCCATCTGGTTAGCTTATAAAAACCAGGGCCCGGATGGTTGCCGGGGTATGGAGACCAGCCCTCAGGATTGCAGGGTCAGTTGATGCTCCCACAAGCTGATGGAGTGTAGTTAGCCCCAGGGCAGGCACGGGCCCCAGGCCTGACACCAGGTGGATGCCAGGGACAGAAAGAGCTGTGAGTTCTACTGTTCAGGTGAGCGAGCTGGCAGTGTTACCAGGCAATGCCACTTGAGCGTCATGTTATTGACGAGGTCTGAAAAAAGCAGGCACATTAATCATTCTCCAGGTGTAATCATTCACAATGTGGGGTGGGGGTGTTGGTTGGCTTCTTGGTTTTGTGTCACTACAGAAGGAAACCAGAAAGAAGTTCTCACTGAAAACTTCTCAGACCTGAGGTTCCCAGTACTGAAGACTTGTTTTTGTAGTCCCCTGCCTCCTGCGGCTTTTTCTCTTTAAATGAGTTGAGCTGTCTCTTGAATCTTGGATTCTTGGAACATCTGTGTGAACTAGCGGCCCCTTGATTCTGCTGTCTCAAGGAAAGCAGTATGTTTTGTTTTGTTTTTCTTGAAATGTTCTCACACTAAACTAAGCACAAGATTTCCCCCCACCCACTGTGACCAGGATTATGTATAGCAAAGGAGAGAAGAGTTTAGCGCTGTGGGAGGGGGAGGTGTTCATTGATGGACCATGGTCCCCAAGAAGGCAGCTGGCTGCAAAGGCTCCCGTGTGTGCCTGGCCCAGCTGCCTCTCCCCTTCTGGCCATTTAGTCCTGTGCTTACTTTCCCAGCGTACGGATGAAGCAGGGTGTTGTGTGGTTCAAGGATGCCTGAGTAAGAGTCTGACGTAGATGTAGATGTTTTATTTCCTCTTGTCTAAAACACTACATCCTAGCTGTTTTCTCATAATGGTACACTTGGAAAAGTCCTACTGTGTTGTGCAGGAAGATGCTTGGTGGACGACAGTCATTCTCAAGCCTCTTGACAGCCCAAGCCCTGCTTGCCTCCCCAGGGCTGAGGTACCTCCGACCCCCATCACTGCTTGAGAAGCTTTGGGCCTGAGACATGTTGACCTCAACATGCATATTACTTACCCCTGAAGTCCAGTGAGCAAGGACTTTAATTTACCAAACTCTTTTGCTGCCAAAAGATGGAAATTCAAAATAAGTGTTCATTTTAGAGATTGCGAACCCAGCTGCTGCTTCGGCCTTGTGAAACTTTTGACAGTCAGAGAGGTTCAGCCACTCAAAGAGTGTGTGGTCTACGAGGAACTGGTGACACAGCTGGGTCTGGAACCAGCCCTGTGCTCATGTAGCCATGGGGTTGGGGTGAATGAGGACACCCAAACACACACAGGCACAAACACACAAACGCACACCCACACCCCCCGAGGTTCAAAAAGAGCTCCTCTCCTTCATTTAGAGTACTGGTCTATACCATTCTAAGTGTTGTTTCAGAACTCAACATTTTAAATTTATACTTGACCATATTTCCTGTATTACATAAGCCTTACTTACTCCCCACTCTGAGCCCCGAAGATGGGAGACTGGAAAAGAGGGCCTCATGCTGAGAGCGGTCATCCTTCGAGGGACAGCCACAGCACACCTGTTCTTGGGAACCCACACCTGACATCATTTGTCACCAACTTTTTCTTGCTTGAGAAGCCCGTTTACTCCACAGAGGGTTCATGCAGCAGCCTCCCAACCGGTCTCTCAGACTCCCCACGTGGAAGCCAGAATGGTGGTTGTTTTCTTATAAACTGCAGACTTGATTGTGATACTGCCCTTTCCACTTCAGTCTTTGTCCCCCTTTGCTGACATCTTAATATTTCTCCGGAAAGCCTGCTTTGACTCACAACGTCTGGGCTTGGCATCCCTATTGCACCCTCTCCTTTACGTAGCATAACATTGATCCCACTATTTTAAAGTTATCTGTTTTTTCCCCACCACTCTTCATCCACCCACACAATTCTGAGCAGCCCCAAGGGGGTCTGTCTCATCAGTGATTTTATCCCAGGGCCTGGCACAAACAAAGTGGCATCAAGTGTGCATTTGATGAACGCCTCTGCTGTTCAGACTCTAGAGTTTTTCTTCATTCTCCCATGCCCAGCTCTGCTGGTGTCTCAGTATCAAAGCTGTAGCATCTTGAAGGTGTCAAAACTCTCATATAAACAAACAAAAACTTACCAGTAGCAATGTCTTAGGACCAGGGTCTACTTAGCACAGCTAGTTTATAATTGCTGTTCATCATTATGACCCTAGGACATTGTAAAAGTCTTAAGTGCCCTTGATTCATCAGAGGTAGATTAAATTATTCATTTAGAAAAGGTTTTGCACACCTGCTTTGCACAAAACATGTGCTCAGTTCAGTGAGGTTTGTACCAGGGGGTATAAAACAGGCTTTGATGCTAAAAGTTAACCATAGAACATGTTGTTCATGCTTCTTCTTTTGTTGGACATTAAAAACACAAAAAGATAAAGGCCCTAAAGAAGTTGAGCCCCATTTTAAGGGAAGTGGGCCCTGCAAGTATGTGAAGGTAAACATAGGCAGAGGCCAGAAGCTGTTCATTCAAGTACTGGAGTGGACTTAAGCCACCCTGCCTTTAAAGGGAACTCCAAGGATGTATCAAATGCAAACCTGCCATCTGGGCCCACAGTGTAAAGAAAGAAGTAAGATTTGTGTTAAGTATCCCAACACAAAGACAGTAAAAATGCCCTGAGAGGCTGCTTCTGTTTGGACTTAAGAGTAACAGAGAATTGATTTGAACTGGCCTAAACCATCCTCCTGGTGTGGCGCTGTGGGCTAATGCGTCAAACTGCAAAGTCATTTGAATTGCAAGGTCAGTGGTTCAAGCTCACCAGCTGTTCCTTGGAAACGCTATACAGGGTCGCTATGGTTCGGCACTTAACAACAACAACAAACCATCCTCCTGCTTTGCAGTCCTTAGCCCATCAAGTACATCTCATAGGAACAGATGGGTTGCAGAGGTCTTCTCTCCTATCAGTGCTAAAGCAGACCAAGGAACTTTTTCTTGATGCATCTCTCTTTAAGATGTGAAGAGACTTTTCCTAGAAAGCCCCAAGGCAATTGCTCATGTACCTTATTGGCCAAAGCAAGGTCATGTTCTCACCCCTAAACCAATCACTGACAAATGGGGTGGGGCCATTTCTGTGGCCTAGACAAATCAGGGTTTACACTAGTCATATGTAGAAAGGGTGAAATTGTTTTGTCAGCAGAGATGAAGGGGGAGATGGCTACTGAGAAGCAGGTTGTAGGGCCTGCTATAGAAGGAATCATTAACAATCTTGCTGTTCTGAGGAGGGCAAGCGAGCCTTCACCAAGATTGCTTCTGATGGAGAAGACTGAGAGTATGTTCTGATGGAACACACGAGCCGGACTTCCATGTTGTAGAGGAACACAATCAGAGTTTTCTTTGAGACTCCGCTGGCGGTAAAGCATTGATTGGAGGGGTTGAGACAGAAGTTTACCCAGCTAGGAAGCTGTTGCAACACTGCAGTAATCCAGTGGTGAGCTGCTCATAGGTCCAAGTAGGGTGGTAGCAGTAAGGATAAGAATGAACCTAGTTGAAACATACTAAGATAAAGTGAGTAGGCAACCTCTGTGTGCAGAGTAGAACTGTGCTCTATAGGGTTTTGTTTTGTTTTGTTTTGTTTGCAGGGGGACACAGATCACCAGGACTTTGTTCTAAGGCACCTCTGAGTAAAAATGTCCAGCCTTTCAATTAGCAGCTAAATATGATAAACAGTTTGTGCCATCTGATAGCAAATGGCTTTAAATTGAGCAGGACTTGGAGCTAGAAGGGTGTGCAGTGTAGGAGTTGGTGGGGGTGCTCAGAACGACTCCAAGGTATCTGGTTTGGGCAGCTGCCAGGCTGGCAGTGCCACTCCCTGAGCTGGAGACCATGGTAGTAGGTGGAGGTTTGTGGTAGGGACAGGAATGATGAGTTCAGGTGTGACTTGAGTTTAATGAGTGGGAGGCGGGCGGGGTCAGAAATGAGTGCCAAGGTAATCGGGAGTTGGATCACGCAGGGCCTTGTGAGCCATGCTAAGGCGGCTAGATTATAAGACCTTATATAGAGGTAGTGGTGGAAAGGGTCTCTAGGTGATGGAAAAGGTTAAGTGTCCAGCTACTAACTGAAGTTAACTGAAAAGTTGGTTCATATTCACCCGGGGGTACCTAAGAAGAAAGGCCTGGAATTCTGACTCCCCAAAGTCAGCAGTTGGAAGCCCTATGGAGCACAGCTCTACTCTGACAAACACAGAGTTGCCCCGAGTCAGAGTAGACTCTAAGGCTACTGGAGGAGTAAGGAAAGATGGAGGAAAGAAAATGCCAAGAGCAAGACCAGAGACGGCAAAACTCACAGCGTACACTGAGACGACAGCAGTGAGCTATTGTGTGCGCTGGTAAAATGGGGTAGATAGACTAACCCAAAACCACATCAAACGCGGTGCCATCGAGTCGAGTCGATTCTGACTCACAGTGCCCCTGTAGGAGGGACTAGAACTAGACCGTAGGGTCTCCAAGGCTGCAAGTCTTGATGCAGGCAGACTGCCCCACCTCCCAGCTGCAGAGTGGCTGCTGGTGGGTTTGAACAGCTGACTTTTTGGTTGACACTGGAGCATTTTAACTACTACATCACCAGGGTTCTAAAGGAAGATGTTGTTGTTGTTTGTGAGTGCCATCGAGTCAGTTCCAACTCATAGTGACCACATGTAGTGTTTCCAAGGAGCGGCTGGGGAGTTTGAACCACCAACCTTTTGGTTCTAGCTGACCTTGCAGTTGAGTGCTTATGCTGCAGAACCATACCAAGATTCCTAAAAAAGATTGCTGAAAGAGATGGGAAAATGTTGGAAAATAACACCTGCCCTGAAAACAGATTCATGAAGGGAAGTGATAACTTGCTTTTAATGTGGCATGGTCACACTTAATGGAGTTCTGGTTTGGCACTGTAGGATAAGCAGTGGACTACTAATTGTAAGGTTGGCTGTTCAAACACACCAGCAGCTCCTTGGAAACCCTATACAGGGTTGCTATGAGTGGGAACCAACTGGATGTCCCTTAACAACATCAACACACTGCTCACTGCCTGGCTGCTCCTATTAGCAATGACAGCCCTAACCCCTTAGAGCAAATCCCCAGAGCAGCTCTCTGTTCTTGCCTTGCAGCTTAAATCTCGGTGCCGTAGAGTCTATCCTGATTCATGGCAATCCCGTGTGTGTCCGTGTAAACTGTTCTCTGTAGAGTTTTCTATAATTGATTTTTCTGAAGTGTATTACCAGGCCTTTCTTCCACGGCACCTCTGGGTTGATTTGAACTTTCAGCATCCCCATTAGCACCTGCGCTCATTAACTGTTTGTAGCACTCGGGGACTGCTACGGGGGGCTAGTGCTCTAACTACAGATCCCTCCAAAGAATCTTTACTCGCCAGTTGCCAGACACTGGAGAAATGCTAGGAATCGACAACTAAGTAGAACACAGTCTAATGTGGGAAGCAGCAAAAGGAGAAAATAACAGCAAAGCATGAAGGTGGAAACAATGCTGTGAGTGACCAGGACCTTTCAAGTACTCAGTGGAGGGGTTGTGTGTCCAACCCAGATGTGTGTGTGCTCCTGGGGGCTGCCCTCATCTGTGCCTTGCTTTTGCCTTGCCTGCCCGCTGGCACACCTGCTTTAATGATGTAAATAACTTCCAGGGGTGGTGCTTGTTATGGATCATTCTTTGGCAGTGGAGCATGGGACTATTTAAAAACAGGAACTTGTTTTTTTTTTAATAAAGTGTTCATTATCCCAAGATGGTACAAAGGGTTAAGTAGTCACTCAGCTGCTGACCAAAGGTTGGCAGTTGGAATCTACTAAGCGGCTCTATGGAAATGACATGGCACTCTGCTTCCATAAGATTGCAGCCAAGAAAACCCTGCGGAATGGTTCTGTAACACATGGGGTTGGAGATGAGACTTAACAGTACCTAACAACAGCTGTGTGCTCGGCAGTGTGACCAGTACTGGGGCTCCTGCCTGCTTCATGCAGTTGAATGGGGAAGACAGCCACATGAGCAGCCCATTATACTACAGAAAGGTCAGTGCAGTGATGACCTACCTGCAGGAGGCCAAAGGCAGGCCTGCTCATTCATCAGGGAAAGTTGCTGGGAGCTGTAAAAATAGATTCCAACTACGTTTCTTGGCCTTCAGATTTTTATACAAAGGCAGGGACATGAGTTGGCACTTAGTGTCTGGCACATAGTAAGCCTACAGTGGATTCTCATAATATTTGTAGCTCAGATTACTGGAGGGATTTGCTGAGAAGAGTACAGAGAATGTTGCTAAAATAAAGTGATGAGACTTCAGGCAAGTGTCAGTTGCATAAAAGTAAGAAACTAAATGTATGAGAACAATTAGAAAAGGAGTGGAAAATGTTTTCAACGTATGTTCTGCCTACAGTTGATGGGAGCCAGCTGTTGAGAAGAGATTTTAATTAACTTATGTCTGGGTCCAACAAGAAAGAGAAGTGCGATCCATTAGTGATGTCTCCTGTGGGTGAAGTCAGGGGAAGAGGCAGCAAACATGCCATACATCTACCATCCTAAAATTAGAATAATAGCTCGAAATAACTGAGATCCAGATACATAAAACCTGTCAACCCGGATGGAGTCCCAGCGCACGCATGGCATTTTTCAGACAGACAATGCTCCGTTCACATGTGGAATTTATTTTTGAAAGTAAACAGTTGCATTTTCAAAATATCTTTTGAGCTCCATACATTCAGGCTAATCTCTTCTACTTGTGACAGCGAGATAGCTACCCACTTGTCTCTGATCAAACCTAAGAACAGAGCAACATCCCCAAACACCAAAGAAATTGCCTGCTCTGCTGATTAAATTATATTCCTTCCACTACTAAGAGTAAAGGAATATAGAGATATATTAGATTTTCTATAAGAGCTGGAACACAGAAAGCACTGCTAATGAGAATATCCAGTTATCCAAAAGTTGTCATTAGAGGGTCAGCCCAATCAATCAAGAATGAGCCATTTTGAATTACTACTCAGTTGATGGGGTAGGGGAGACCTTAGTTTCTTGTATCTTGGTAATAACTCTTGCTAACAGACAGATGTGATACAAATGTACTGGTACTTGTTTTGCTTCACTGTCATTAACCTGCCATCTCTGTGCGGTATTAAATGCTGATTGGGGCTAGAAAGGCAGCTGGGCACTCCAGAGGATTGGGAGAGACATGCTTAGTACATATGTTTAGTGTGTTAGGTTTGGGAGATGGCCCTGTTTGCTTGCCTTTGGTTTAGCTCTTCCACAGCATCAAGATATAACCTTTTCTGCCAGTCTTAGAGACATGCAAGAGAAATCGATGTTTCATAGTGGAAAATCATTTTGATTTCTGTTTTCAGGTGTTTCTGAATAGGAACAAGGGCCAATGGAGAGCTTTTTAGGTTACCCAAATGTCCAGAGAGCTGCAGCAGGCATTTGTGTACAAATACTTTTATAGACCTGGTCCCAAACACAGGGCCCGACTCTGGACAGTGAGCTGTGCTGTCCTGGCCACTGCCCTTACAATGGCCCAGGCAGCTAAGGGTGTTCTCTTGGAGCTACTGAAAGCTATTTTTCTACAAGAGAGTGTTATTCCCTGAGGCAGACCATTAAATATTTATCTGCACCTAAAACATCATAGTATCTTACAGACTCTGCCTTACTGTTGAGTGACTGTAACTTTTACTCTAAATGTGGTCATTCTGTTTTTTATTTACTTATTTTTTAATGGTCTCCAAGATACATTTTTTCATAGTACAAAAACGTAAATACCTAATCCTGGATTTATTATGGTTTTTGCTACAGGTCTCTTTTGAAAATAGGCTAAATCTTAATAAATGTGTGTGTGTGTGATATGTGTGTGTGTAGTGTATGTGTGTAAGCGGTTGGAAAAGTAGTCTGGAGTGGCCTAAACAACAATTAAAGTTAAAAATTGTTGACAAATATTTTTATCAAGTCAATCCCCAGGTTATAGATGTCCGGTTTGCATACAACCTATAGTTAAAGCCTACTATATTAAAATTTTGAGTACATACATTATTTCATAGTAGCTACTTTGTGATATGCATCAAAATGTTGTTGTTATTATTATTACTATATTATTATGTTAAAGATGTTTTAGTATCTGGAAGTGCTTTTTTTTTTTTTTTAATGTTGTTTATGCAGGAAAGTTACACTGTTACTATATATACTACTAAGGCTGAAGTTAGATCTGGCCTGTACCTAACTGTTATGACTAAACATTTGACTTAAAGACAGGTCTAGAAGCAGATCTTGTTTGTTGTTCAGGGACTATCTATGTAAAAAGAAAAACAAAAATGTGCCCATCTTTTTTTTTTTTTTAATGATGCTACTTTACTTCTGTTAGTTTTTAAGTACTTGATGTAGTAATGTGTAGATTCTTACCTGATGCATTAAAATATGAATGCATTAAAATATGAAACTACAACTCATAAAGGGAAAAGACCCTAGTACACATTACTGATGCTGTAACTAAAATGAATCTTGAAGATAAGGTGGAAAGAGTCGAGTTTCCTCCGCACATGCACTACCTGTTTACTCCGAGTCTGAATCTAGGGATGAACCTCAGTTAGTGTGCATGGAACTAGGCAGAGGAGGTTCTGAGAAGTAAGTTCGCATGGAAACCTAACCACCAGTTATAACACTGTTTCTATGGGAAACTATGCCCCATAAGTACCTGCTTTCAAAGCAACTTTTGAAGCCCCACAGCTTTATAAGTTGGGGGTTAATGATATAAAATGATCGTCTACTGATGTGTAAAATTCTAAACACTGGCCCATCATCAAGCATTATTGAGTCACTGCTGGGTGGATTACGCTGTGATAAGCATAGCAGGGTGAAACAAAAGAAGTAAAGGAGCGTTTCTCCCCTCAAGAAGCTTGTACCGTGTTGAAGAGAGAAAACATGCAGACGAAGCAACTTGAGAACTTTCACAGTGTCTGAGCCTACAAAGCAGGAATCCTGCAGGCAATGCTGTGAAGGAGGCGTGTGAGGCAAGTGTGGTTAATCAGGAAAATGTGGGGTTTCACCGGCAGAGCATGTTCCCTATTCATTTGTAATCCCCAGAGGCTCACCAAAGACTCTCTCATTCTTCCTGGAGAGCCTCTCACAAGCGTGAATCCATGGCTGTAGTGAATGTCATATGATCCCCGCATGCCTGGCAATTCGAATCCACAAATGGCATGTGGCTTTACCCTATTAGGAAAGACTCGGGCTTTTTTCTTTACTCCTTTTTTTTTTTTTAAATGGAGGTTGGCTCTCATAGCAGACTGGGCAATGGTGTGGCTCCCACCCCCAGAGTTCCAGCTCTGAAGCACACCCTGGTGAATCAGCCTTTCTGCTAGCTCCGGAGATTTGGAGCCTGATTTTCTGTTTTTGTGTAATTTTCTGGGAGCGTCTACAAACCAGATGGGCCTTAGCCAGTGACTCAGTACCAGCAAGGTAGAGGTTTGCCTTACTGGCCAGGAAGAGCTTGCTTTTTATTTTACCAAGCCTTGAAATCACCTAAGAAAAGAGAAATTGGGCTGTAAATTTCCTGAATCTGGGGCTGTATTGCATCCCACTGGGAATGCTGGCAGCCTGCAGAGAGCGGGGGCAGGTGTGAGGGTGAGGCATCCAGATCAACCAGTCTGTCCTGATCAGAGGCTCCTCAAATTAGCCCTTTGCTCCCTGCTGCAGACTGCTTCTGAAAAGGGCTTCTCAGGGGCTGTGATTAACAAATAACTGCATCAGTAGCCATCCTTGTTGGTACCATTTTTAGCTTTTGTTGTTGTTAAGTGCCGTAGAGTCCATTCCCACCCATAGCGACCCTGTATAAGGTTTCCAAGGAGCAGCTGGTGAGCTTGAACCACAGACCTTGCAGTTCAAATGCTTTTGCAGTCTGATGCATTAGCCCACAGTGCCACATCAGGACTCCATCCTGGGTAGTGCAGACAGTTACTGCCCCCTACTAACTGAAAGGCTGTCCACCCAGAGGTACCTCAGAAGAAAGGCGTGGTGATCTGCTTTTGAAAACTCAGTCATTGAAAATCCTGTAGAGCACAGTTCTACTCTGTCACACATGAGGTTGCCTTGAGTTGGAATCAGCTCCATAGCAACTGATTTTACATATCAAGGCCACTAGGGGCCAAGGGAGAGAGAAGATTCTTATCCAGTTTAAAATGTAGTGATGATGAGGACATTTATGATGGTAATGCACCAATAAATATTAATTGACTGTTTACTAGGTTCCAGAGCCCTGGTGTGGTTCTGTAGAATAAGCACTGGACTGCTAACCACAGGTCAGCAGTTCAAACCCACCAGACTCCCCTCAGAAACCCTGTTGTTAAATGCTGTCCAGCGGGTTCCAACTCATAGGGACCCCACATAGGATTTCCAAGGAGTGACTGGTGAATTTGAACCGCCGCCCTCTGTTTAAACTGACCTCGCAGTCTAGCGTGTTATTATTCCCCGGTGCTACACCAGGACTCCCAGAAACCCTATAAAGAGTCACAGTGAGTCAGAACCTACTCAGTGGCACACAACAACAAAGAACAATGTTGTAGGCTCTGGAAGTACTTCATAGCCTTTGTCTCATTTAATTTTTACAACCCTGAAAAATTATTTTCTCCATTTGCAGATGAGACAAACTGAGGCTTAGGAAAGTTAAGTAACCTATGCAAAGTCTCACTGCCAGTAAATGATAAAGCCAGGACTCAAACTCAGATCTCTCTACTTCAGTCACCTGGCCTCTCAGTACCCTTTTCTCTCTCTCTCCAGTTTTTCTTATAGATCTTAAAAGACAAAAACCATTGCCAGCTTGTTGATTTCTGACAGAGTAGAACTGCCCCACAGGGTTTCCAAGGCTGCAAATCTTTACAGAAGCAGACTGACACAACTTTCTCTTTTGGTTAGCAGACAAGTGCTTCAGCCGCTGGGCCACTAGAACTCCTCTTCTAGATCTTATGTAGCTTTATTTTCTTGCATTATTTGGGTGGATTCTACCCAAACCCACTCCACCTCAAGGAAATGGGAAGAGGAAGAGGCCTTAGAAAAATAAGTCAGAGATGAATTTATGTTCAAAAAGTGTTGAGTTGGCCCACAGAAAAGGAATGGCTTTTCTGACCTTTGCATGTGTTACAGAAGAATGCATGGAAATGTGTGGGAGAAACAGAAAGTAAACCAGGACGGACAGGGCAAGATGAAATAGAAGGAAATGTGATCATGAGCAAGCAAAGAGGCAGCTCTGCCTTCAAAAGTAGTGTGTGAATGGTTTGCACTCTGCAGACTCTTCAGTTTCAGACACTCTCAGCAGTAGGCAGAATTCCCTTATTTGGGGGAGAGTTTTGCTTTCCAAAAAACAAAACCATGACATTTAAATTTGAGTTTCTACAGGGACTGGATGAAATCACCACTGGAAAAACAAGAATGGCAGCACATGATAATTATTTCAGGAACTCTTAAGATGGTGCAAATAAAAATACCTGCCATCCCTGGGAGAGACACAGCGGCCTTAATTTTCTGTTTGCTGTCCCCCAGACTCTGGTCTGCCTTCTGTGCCCTTCTTGCTGCCTCTGCACAAGTTCCCTTGTCCCTGGTGTTTCCTTGGTCTTAAAAAAAAGTACAGAAAGGAGATTTGTATAAAACAAGTAGCATCTTCTTAGACAACTATGATATAGGTACTGTGCTACTCTGTTCTTCATATCTGATGGGTTTTTGATTTGCAACCTGCCTCCTAACATGTTAGGTATCTATCGGTGTCTATTCTATCAGGGATTTCTTTATTGATCTTTAATCAAACTCTGAAATGCCCAAGACGTCTCTCTTCAAATGAACCATTTTGCAGGCAGAGGAATCCTTTGAGTGACTTGCAGTCCACGTTTGTAAGTCCTTCTTTTTTTTTTCTGCCTCCCTTCTTCTCCACTGAAAGGAAGGTTGTTTATCCTCCTCCTCCTCCTCCCATGCAGACTGACAACCTCTTGTTGTGATATAGCAAGTTCTGTAGTTGTTTGTTCTTTGCAGATTAGGGTAATGAAATACTCTTCACTGCTTCTCACTTTGCTGCAGTACATAGAGCTCTGCTGAACTGCTCTTGTCCTCCTGGCCAGCAGCCTGAAGTCCTACAATATCTTTCCTTGGAACAGGGAGCTGACATTGTTCGCATAGCATACATTCCTGGACAGTTGAAATATCCCATTCAACCTTCAGAGCATCCCAATCAGTTTGTGGGTGTTTGTTCCGGGCAGAGGGGGAGAGAGATGGTAGCTTTCAGGCTCCACACATGATGCTACACACACACACACACAAAATCCATTTTTTTTCTACTATAGCAATTGGTTGACATTAGTGTTGCTAAAATTCACACATAAAATTAAACATTTACAATCCTTCAGTTTTAGTGACCAGAAACAGATACACAGTGAAACCTCTGAGAGCCGAAACTCAACAGGACTGCCGTATTTTTCTGGGTTTTGACATGTTTCCACCTTTCACATGGTCCAGTCTTGATGCTTTTCTATCACTCACTGCTAGGGGAAAGTAGTTTTCCTTCTCTGACAGGTTCGAGTGCCTTATGCAGGTTCTGGCTTTTGCAGGTTTTACTGTATTAATACATGTTTCTTACAACATTCTCCAACTATCCCACTCCCATGAACTCCTGCTGTGATATTACAGGGTCAGCACTAGACTTCCAACAATAAGGTCTGCAGTTCACACCCACCAGCTGCTCCTCAGACAACCTATACAGGATTGCTATGAGTCAGAACCAACTCGACGGCACTTAAACAACATCCCATTCCCATAATATTAAAACTTTTTAAAAAATAGTCCAATTGTATTTGAAATTAATCTTCATTTGTTAAGATGCTAACAGCTCACCTTTCTCAAAGTGCATCCTGGTTATGAGTGGTGTCTCATGAGGGAATCTTTAAAGTTCTGATCCCAAAGATTAAACCTTGGCCTACTCAACACTCAGATTTTATATGCTTTTGAAACTGCGGGAATCCTGTGAGGAAAAGTTTGGAGTTGTGTATGTGTGAGGGTTGGATCCAGAAACAACATCAAGAGAACCTGGAATAACCAAGTGGATATTCACCAGGTTTTCTTCCATTTACTTTGAATGTAGTCCTCCCCCTTAAAAAAAATGACTTAAAAAAAAAAAAATGTATCATTTTCATATTATCTGGCTACCTTTTGCTTTCAAATTGGAATTTAAGCCTTATACATTATCACATACCTTTCGTTTATCAGTCCCTTCATCTTTCCTGAGACTAAAAGAAAATAACTACAGACAAATCTCACTCAGAGAGAGATGCAGGTGCGGTTCTAGACCATCGCAATAAAGTGAGTCACATGAAAGAATGGTTTCCCAGGATGCATAAAAGTCATGTCTGAAATATTGTGAGAATTATCACAATGTGTCGCAAAGACCAATAGATAGATGAGCTGTGGTACAGCGTTGCCAAAAATTTTCAATTTGTTTTTATTTTAAAAAACCAAACCAAACAAACAAAAAAAACAAATTATCTATGAGGTGAAGTAGAGTGAATCTGCCCATGTTTTCGAATCTTGGACTCAAAATAAAATTGCAGCCTCCCTAAATGTCTTACTGGCAGTCACTGGGTTTCAAGCATAGCTTTTCTCTCTTGCACATAATTTAAAAATCAAAACATCAACTGGTGAATTTAAGCGGAACCCCTCCTCTATTTTTAGAACAGTGTAAAGTATTTTGCAGGTTTTATTTTCAGCCACAGAGGCGGGTGGTAGTGGGGGAGGCTGCTGGGCACTTCTCCATCCTTTGGTGAAGAGCTGGCTGACCACCTCCGGATGCTCTCCCCAACCCAGGCCACTTCCGAGCCTCGGATGAATTGGTTATTGGGAAAGAGAAGTGTTGAACTCATGATTTTAAAAAATGGGGGAGGGGCTTGGTAACTTTCCTTTCAGTTCTGGTGAATTTGTAAGTGGTTATTGAGCTTGGTGAAGGAAATGGGGACTTTTTTTTTTTTTTTTTAATTAAGAATGGAGGAGAAAAGTTTCCTTATATATTCTTACTGGAGTCAAGTTAATTATGCCTTTGTCAGCAGGTAGTTTATAGGGGAGTCAATTAAAAAAAAGGAGAAGGCTCTGGCCTTTAATTATCCCAGTTGGTATTCAGCTTTAGAAAGACTGTGTACCTGCTGAGTATGTTAATTTAGCCACTTATAACCTGCATCTTCACTCTGCCATCTCCCTCCACTCAATCCTACCATACCTCTCCAAAGAAAAGAGGCCTGAGTATTCGGTGATAATAGCACAGAGAACTTTACACCTACCTCTCTTCATTCCTATTTCTTAGTACTTGGGGTTTTAATAAAAGTCTTTAAGTCAGTTTGTTTTGTTCCTCATGTAACTTCACTGTCATTTATTCATGAATTCATGTATCCATGGTGTTGATCCCATGCACAGCACCGTGGAACAAAATGCTACCCTGTGCCAGCCCCAGACTCAGTTGCATATTAGATTGTTGTAACCTGGTGTGGTGCTATAAGATCAGTGCTGGACTTTGAACTACAAGGTCAGCAGTTCAAACCAACCAGCTGCTCCTTGGAAACCCTACCCAGGGTTGCTGTGAGTCAGAATGACTTGATGGCACTTAACAACACAAAAATAGCATAGGGTTTTCCGTAGCTGATTTTCAAAATCACCAGACTTTCCTTCCTAGCCCATCTTAGTCTGGAAGCTCAGCGTAACCTATGGAGAACCACAGCAGCATGCAACAAGCTCCGCTGGCAGCTGGGTGGTGGCAGTACGTGGGGTGCATTGGCCAGTAACTGAACTTGCATCTCCTGCACAGAAGTGAGATTCTACCACTGAATCACCACCGCACCCTTCTCCCTTTGAAGAAGAGGAAATTGAAATGTAAAGAAATTAAGTAGGTGGTCCTATTGGGGCAACTTTAGAGATATCTAGACCAGGGATGGGAAACATTTAGCCCTCAAAATCATTTGATCCGGCTCTTCCAAGTTCCAGCCATAGCATTGTTACTGTTAACTGTCATCCAGTGGTTCGGATAACTGGATAGGGTTTCCCAGAAGCAGCTGGTGGATTTGAACTGCCCACCTTGTGGTTCACAGTCCAGTGCTGATCCTACAGTACCATACCACAAGTCATAGGCATCACATTATTAAGTGTCATTGAGTTGGTTCTGACCTATAGCAATCCGATACATACAGAGTGTCCAACGAACAGCTGGTGAGCTTGAACCTCTGACTTTGCAGTTTAAACCAACCTTGCAGTCCAGCACCTTAACCCACAGCACCACAGCAGGACTCCCACTAGAGGTGAGTTAATTAAATATTTGACCAAACATAGCAAGCTAATTTGTTAGTTGATAATATTGTGTGGCCCGCCAATGATGTTATAAATTTTGGCAGAAAAAAGGTCCCCACCCTTGATCTAGACCATAGCTTTCATGTAACACACAAGAAAATGTGAAAACACCCAGAAAAGTGAAACACCTTCTCCTAAGTCACACAGCTAATTCACATCAGATTTAGAACTAAAGACTAGGGCTCTTTTCCAAATGTATTCTTCAGTTCAGCAATGCAGGTTAAAGCCAATGTTTGTGGAGGGCCTTCTGCATCTGCCACATTGCAAGAGCCTTTGCTTTATATTTTCCTTGACTGTCAGTCCATTATCCCTGCTTTATCTGCCATCTGTGTATAGGTGCCCATGTAAGAGAGAGATTGGTTTGTATTTATTTTATTTGGTTAACACTTAGGTAAGTATCTACTGTATGCCAACTGTTCTAAACACTTTACAAATATGAAGTCCTTCATCCAACCCAGTTGTGATTCTCATTTTACAGAGAAGAGAAGTAACTTGCCTTTGATCATACAGCTAGTAAGTGGCACAGTCGGGAGTCAAACCCAGACCGCCTGGCTATATATAGTCTGTGAATTTAGTCAGTGCTCCCAGCAGTTGCTCTAAATAGGACCACATATGCCGATGATGGGCTGTAGAGGCTTAGGTTCAAATCCCAAATGATGTGGTGCCTTTCTGGACCTCACTCTTCCCATCTGTAATAAATTCTTTGTAGGGCACAGTGCTGGAATTCTGGCCTGCTTTCTGGGAGACTCAGGCTTGATTCTTGGCCAGTGTACCTCATGTGTAGCTACCACCTGTCTGTCAGTAGAGACTTGTATGTTGCTACAATGCTGAACAGGTTTTAATGGAGCTTTAAGTCAGTCTGCTTTGTTCCTCATGTAACTTCAATGTCATCTATTCATTGATTCTTGTGTCCAGACTAAGATGGGTTAGGAAGAAAGGGTTGGAGATCAACTTCTGAAAATCAGCCAATGAAAACCCTCTAGATCACAACAGTCCAATCCACAAAAATCATGGGTGGCATAGGGTCAAACGGTGTTGTTGTTGTTGTTGTTGTTCCCCTTGGTTGCCATGAGTTGGACTCATTTTGGTGGCAGTCATCAACCACCAGTGATGAGAAGATGACATAACATATGCATAGCCCCTCACAGAGACACCTGACTCCTCCTAATCAGTCACACCTTCATAGTTAGCTACACATTCCTGATCCTAGAACTGTGCCTTGTCTCTGTTTCTGTAGGGCTGGACTAAGATATACAGATTCACTCAGTACACTACAAGTTGGCACTCCTTCTCACAAATATTCTGTATATTCTGGAAATCAATTTTTGAGAGAGGAGCCTGTGTCCTGAATGGGGCACAATGGAGAAGAAACTCCAAGGGTCGCCCTCTGACACCTGAGAATTTCAATTCAGCATCTATACTTGCACAATGAAGTTGCCAGTACAGAAACCATGCCATTTAACCCAGGACGTAGTGGTTACGAATCTGGCTGCTAACCTCAAGGTCGGCAGTTCGAAACTACCAGCTGTTCCGCAGGAGAAAGATGAGGCTTTTCTGTTCCCGTAAAGATTTGCAGCTTTGGAAACCCTGTTCAGGGTCACTATGAGTCAGAACTGACTCCACGATACTTAACAACAACAACCTTCCTTACAGACCCCTAGTCTGGTGCTGTAGGATCAGTACTGAACTTCAAACTACAAGGTCAGCATGCAGACCAACCATCTGGTTGGAAACCTTATCCAGGGTCACTATGAGAGAAAACATTGAAGTTGGCAAGGACTTCATTCTTCTTGGATCAACTATCAACACTCACGGAAGCAGCAGTCAAGAAATCAAACGACTTATTGCATTAGGCAAATCTGCTGCACAAGACCTTTTTAAAGAAGGGCTTTGCTCTTTGTTGAAAAAGCAAAGATGTCAGCTTGAGGACTAAGGTGCACCTGACCCAAGCCATGGTATTTTCAATAACCTCATATGCATGCAAAAGCTGGACAGTGATTAAGGAACACCATACAAGAATTTTCAGTTATGGTGTTGGAGGAGAATATGGAAAGTGCCATGGGATGTCAAAAGAACCAACAGATCTGTTTTGGAAGAAGTGCAGCCAGAGTGCTCCTTGGAGGCCAAGATGGCTAAACTTCGTTTCTCATACTTCAGACATATTGTCAGGAGGAACCAGTCACTGGAGAAGGATATCATATTTGGTAAGGTGGAGGGTCAGAGAAAAAGAGGAAGACCCCCAACGAGATGGATTGGCCAATGGCAGCATCGATGAACTCAAGCGTGACAACAGTAGTAAGGTTGGCCCGGGATCGGGCAGTGTTTCGTTCTGCTGTGCATAAGGTTGCTATGAGTCAGTACCGACTCGATGGCACCTAACAACAACAACAAGCCATAACCGACTCGACAGCATTTAACAACATCTTCCTTACTAGGCAGTTGAGGGACCAGAGAATCAATCTACCAAAGCTTATCTCCAGCTCTGTGACTTGCTAACTCCAATTTATTTAATTTCTTTGTGCCACAGTTTCTTCATACATCAAGTGGGGGGATAATATTTCCTTTCTATAGAGTTAGTGTAAAGATTAAATGAGGTAGTCCTTGTATATATAGCACTTAACACAGTGCCTGGTACATAGTTGTTGTTAAGTGCCATGGAGTCAGCTCCAACTCATAGCGACCCTGTGTAGGGTTTCCAAGGAGTGACTGGTGAGTTTGAACCGCCGACTTGGTGATTTAAACCAACCTTTCAGTCTGGTGCCTTATTCTATAGTGCCACACCAGCACTCCAGTGGTAGTAAGCACCCAATAAATAGTTATATAAAGGGCCTCTATGGGTCGGAACCGACTCGACAACACTTAACAATAACAACAAGTATCATTCAAGCAATGGTCTTTGGGGATCTCTCTGTCTCTTTCACACACATACTAAGTGACTTAGCACATTATTTCTACTGACCATTTTCAGTACTGTCCTGACATGTAATACCATTTTCTGTATAAAATTATTTCACAGCAGAATGGCTTGTCTCATAATTAAGCCCCTGCTTCCAAAGACTGAGTATTCAGTTTACTGATGGATGGACATATAGAAACATCTTAAACATGATAGTAACCTTTATCAATTTTTCTTTGAGATTTTTAAACTACATTTCAAATTTAGTTAAGGTCTTTTAGGAAGCCCAGGAAGAAAATTCAACCACATGCAGATGTGAGTGACCCCAAACTCTCTTAATTTGCAGGAACCACCCCTTGGCAAAAGGAGCTCTGGTAGCGTAGTGGTTACGATGAATCGGGCCATGAACCACAAGGTAACTACCAGCTGTTCCACAGGAGAAAGATAAGACTTTCTGTTCCACAGGAGAAGATGAGATTTACAGCCTCAGAAACCCTGCACAGGGTCGCTATGAGTTGGAACCGACTCCACAGCACATAACAACAACAACAACCCCTTGGCAAAGGATCCTTAGACAGAAGGCATTCTAGCCTGTCATTTTCCTTGTCTAATCCAGCCAAATCTGAGTGTCCCTCATTCCATTTGTGGCGTTTTTCAGTGACTGTGGCAGCAGCAAATACAAAACTCCATCATCTGCTCTGTAGAAACGTGTGTCATAAGGCTAGGTGCAGATTGTGTTATTATTTATTAATGAAACTTGGTTGTACTTCTGTTTTTTTAACTATACTATATTGTTATTTTGCCTACCCAGCTGATAATGGCCAAGAAAATCTTACTTTTGCTGTATCAGTGGATTCCCAAACCCACTGCCATGGAGTCAGTTCTGACTCTTAGCAACCCGATGTTGTTGTTGTTAAGTGCCTTTGAGTTGGCCCCGATTTATAGTGACCGTGTATAGGGTTTCCTAGGAGCAGCTGGTGGATTTGAACTGCCAACCTTGGGGTTCACAGTTTCAGTGCTTATCCTACAGTGAGGATTTCCAAGACTGTAAAGCTCTATGGGGATTGATTTGAACCTCTGACCTTACAGTTAGTAGGCCAACACCTAACCCACACCACCACCAGGGATCCTTTGATAGTAAGTACAGTACATGCTCAGTGTTGATGCTGAGCACCTAAGATTCCAATTCCAAAAACCCTAGATGGCAATTGACTCACTCCCAACCCCCAGCCCCTCTAGCCCCTGCCCCTACTAGGCTTCAGATCCTGAAAGGTGGCCTCTGTGATAACGCTCTACCCAGAGAGTCAATCACCTGTGAATCCAGTATTATGGAGACATTTGCTCTAAGCCATCAGAGTCCTTTGTTCTTCCCAATTAATAAGTAGTCAGCTGGCAGTCAGCTAGCTGGCTTCTCCACCCTTTGTTAATATCCTAAACACCCGTATTTTGCATTCCATCATCAGGGTATTTATTATAGCTGCATACAGATACCATGTTTGCTGTTTTTCTTTAAATTGATTTAAATTCATTCTTTTAAAAATATTTTTGTTGTTAAGTGCCGTCGAGTTGATTCCAACCCATAGCAACCCTGTATAAGGTTTCCAAGGAGTAGCTGTTGAGCTTGAACCACTAACTTTGCAGTTCAAACGATAGCCTCATCTAAAACAATAGCATACATAAGAACTACTGATTAGATATATAATTCCATTTTCTAACTATCATTAAAATATATCTTGTTGTTGTTGAGTGCCATTGAGTCACTGTGAATTCATAGCGGCCTGTATAGGGTTTCTGGAGAGCAGCTGGTGCATTTCAACTGCCAACCTTGTGGTTAGCAATCCAGTACTTACCCTACGGCACTACAGCAGAGGTCCAGAATATATAATACACATTAGCTATTATTATTAAGGAGTTCCTTAGTGGTGCAAACATTTAACGTTCTCAGCTACTAACTGAAAAACTTAGTATTCAACTTCTAGAAAATCAGCCATTGAAAACCTGAGGAGCACAGTTCTACTCTGGAACATACGGGGTCACCATTAGTTGGAATTGGCTCAGTGGCACTGGTTGATTGATCATAATTAAGTTAAAACAAAGGCTGTATGACCAAAAATCTTCATATGTTCCAAAGATTGGGGAATAGCACTCTTTAATGCAGAGCGATCAAATGGTGTAAGTTCCCAGAGACTTGTCACTGAGATTTTGTGCCTTTAGTTAGAATTCAAAATATTTATCTTTTAGATATAGTGCATTGTGCATACTGTTCTATACCATTTATCTTCAACTTCTTTGAACCCTGTCTTCCTTTTAAGACCTTAAAATTTATTCTTCCTTTGAGATAATAATCATACTTATCTCATAGAGTAATTGTGAGGATTAAAGCTCTGAACAAGGTACCTGGCACATAGTTAAGACTATTAGCTCCTCTTTGGTCTTTGTCGCTATTTTCTTCCCACCTGAGCTATCCATGCCTGGGGACAGAACGTCTGCATTCTTTGTGAGTATAAGGGTAAATAAAAAAGTATTGCTACCAGACTTCCAATTCATACATGCATGAGCTTAACCCACACAAAACATGTTTAAACTTGAATCTGCAATCAGTGGGTGGCTACAGACAAGTTCTCTCACTAATACATTTATCTTAGTCTTGTTGGTTGGTTGGTTCGTTGGTTGGTTTTGTGCCATGAAGTCAGCTCTGACTCACAGTGACCCTGTATAGGGTTTCCAAGGCTGTAAATCTTTATGGGAGCAGAAAATCTCATCTTTCTCTGCAGAACAGCTGGTGGTTTCAAACTGCTGACCTTGAGGTTAGCAGCCCAACTCGTAACCAATATGCTACCAGAGTTCCTTAGTCTTGTTAGGCTGCTTTTAAAAAAAGAATAAGCCTAATCAAAACAGTGGCTTCTTAGGACATCTGCTGAGGTGGTTAAATTCAAAGCAGAGGTTAGCTCAAAAGGTCATGGCAGGGGAAAAAAAAGAAAAAGATTATGGCAACAGTTTTGGGGATCTTCGAAGACCTAAGATGATTGTGGGGCCATGCTGTGAGGAACTTTTGAGAAAATTAAAAAAAGATAAAAAGATCAGGAAAGTTGCATCAAGTAATTTTTGTCAACAACAATGTACCTGCTCATTCATGAAGGGTGGCAAGAACTGTCCTTGGAGCATTTCATTGGGAAACCTTACCCCATCTACCCTACAGTTCTACTCTTCCCCCTTCAGACTTCATTTCATTTCCAAAACTCAAAGAACATTTAAAAGAAACCTAATTTGGATTCTTCAAGGATGCCAAAACTGCTAATCTGATGTTTAAATTGAAAAGCACAGAATTCTTCTAGGAAGGGATGAAACACGACCTTCACAAGTATATAGATGTAGTTGGAGAACAAGTCAGGAAACAATAGCCTCAAATTCTGATACTAAAACACAAGCCAAACCCTCGGCCACCAAATTGATTGTGACTCATGGAGACCCTTTATAGGGTATCCACCTAACCCACAGCACCACTATATTTTAAATAAAGGTATCTAT
>NW_006408566.1:5098848-5099840 GCF_000296735.1 Chrysochloris asiatica
CTATGGATATTTAAATATTAGCAGAGTCACCCAGGGTGGATAGATTTCAGCTGATCTTCCAGATGAACATAGACTAGGAAGAAGGACAGATGAACTACTTCCGAAAATTTACTCACTGAAAACCTTATGAATAACAGTAGAACACTGTCAGCACCAGAATATTGACTATCAAAACAGGATGAAGAGCACCAAAATATTGTTAGATAGAGTTCCAGAAGATGAACTCCTCAGGTTGGAAGGCACTCAGAGTATGACTAGGAAAGTGCTGCCTCCTCAAAGTAGAGGAAACAAATGGAGTAAAGCATAAGGGACCTTCATCTATTGATGTGGAACAACTCAAAATGAAGAGAAACAGCTGTTGTTGTTGTTAGGTGCCATTGATACAGTATCAACACATAGTGACCTTATGCACAGCAGAACGAAACATTGCCCAATCCTGGGCCAACCTCACTACCATTGCCACGCTTAAGTCCCTCGATGCTGCCACTTGGCCAATCCACCTTGTTGGGGGTCTTCCTCTTTTCCTCTGACCCTACACCTTACCAAATATGATATCCTTCTCCAGTGACTGGTCCTTCCTGATAATATGTCCAAAGTCTGAGGATGAAGTTTGGCCATCTTGGCCTCCAGGGAGCACTCTGGCTGCACTTCCTCCAAAACTTACCTATTGGTTCTATTGGCAACCCATGGCACTTTCAATATTCTCTTCCAACACCATAACTGAAAAGCATCAATTCTTCTATGGTCTTCCTTATTCACTGTACAGCTTTCGCATGCATATGAGGTTACTGAAAATACCAGGGCTTGGGTTAGGCACACATTAATCCTCAAGCTGACATCTTTGCTCTTCAACGCTTTAAAAAGGTCTTATGCATCAAATTTGCCTAATACAGTACGTCGTTTCATTTCTTGACTGCTGCTTCCATTAGTGTTGATAGTTGATCCAAGAAGAATGAAGTCCTTGACAACTTCAATCTTTTCTCCATTGATAA
>NW_006408566.1:5102010-5135903 GCF_000296735.1 Chrysochloris asiatica
GTCAACTCTACTTTGAGGAGGCAGCTCTTCCCCAGTCGCATTTTGAGTGCCTTCCAACCTGAGGGGCTCATTTTCCGGCACTGTATCTGACAGTGTTTCCCTGCTATTCATAAGGTTTTCAGTGACTAAAGATTCGGAAGTAGTTCGTCACTCTGTCTTCCTAGTTTGTCTTCGTCTGTAAGCTCATTTGAAACCTGTCCACTGTGGGTGACCCTGCTGGTATTTAAAATACCGGTGGCATAGCTTTCAGAATCACAGCAACTCACAAGCCATCACAGTACAACAAACTGACAGATGAGTGGTGGAGGAACAGCTGTAGACATCCATTAATAATCAGAACCTGGAATGTATGATGTATCTTGAAAAATTGGAAATTGTCAAAAATGATATGAAACACATAAACATCAGTGTCCTAGGCATTAGTGAGTGGAAATGGACTGTTACTGGCGATTTTGAATCTGACAGTAACATGGTATGCTAAGCTGGGAATGGCAAATTGAAGAAGAATGGCATCACATTTATCATCAAAAAGAACATATCTGTCTTCAAGCACAACACTATCTGTGATAGGATAATATCTGTTTGCCAAAAAGGAAGACCAGTAAATACTACTATGATTCAGATTTATACGCCAACCATTAAAGCCAGTGATGTTGAATTCTACCAACTTCTTTCATCTGAAATTGATCAAGCATGCAATCAAGATGTATTGATAATTACTGGCAATTAGGATGCAAAGGCTGGAAACAAAGAGAAAGGATCAGTAGTTGGAAAACATGGCCTTGGTGATAGAAACAAAACTGGAGATCGCATCGTAGAATTTTACAAAACCAGTGACTTCTTAATTGCAAATATCTTTTTAAAACAACAGAAAAGTGAATTTATACACATGTAACTGACCATATGGAATAAACAAAAATTAAATTGATTGCATCTGCAGAAAGAGATCGTGGAAAAGCTCCATATCATCAGCCAGTACAAGGCCAGGAGCAGACTGTGGCTAGACCATCAATTGCTCATATGTAACCTCAGGCTGAAGCTCAAGAAAATTAAAACAAGTCCACAAGAATCAGTATATATCTCATCTACAATTAGAAATCATATGAAGAACATATTTGATGTATTAGACACTAAAAACCAAAGACTAGAAGAGTTGTGGGATGACATGAAGAACATCATACAGGAAAAACCCAAAAGGTTATTAAGAAGACAAGGAAGAATGAAAAGAACAAAATGGCTTGCTCTCTAATGTAGAGATGTTAAAGAAAATGAAAGAAATGAGGAGGTAAAAGAGCTGAATAGAAAATCTCAAAGGTCAGCTTGGTAAGACAAAGTCCAGTATTATAACAAAATGTGCAAAGACCTAGAGTTTGAAAACCAAAAGGGAAGCATACACTCAGCATTTGTCAAGCTGAAGGAACTGAAGAAAAAATTCAAGCCTCGACTTGAAATACTGAAAGATTCTCTGGGCAAAATATTGAATGATGCAGAAGCATTAAATGAAGATGGAACGAGTACGCAGAGTCGCTGTACCAAAATGAAATGGTCGATGTTCAACCATTTCAAGAGGAAGCATATGATGAAAAGTTAATAATCCTGAATGACGAAGTCCAAGGTGCATTGAAGTCATTGGCAAATTACAAAGCACCAGGAATAGATTGACTACAAATTGAAAATTTTTAACAAACTGATGTGGTACTAGAGACACTCACTCACCTATGCCTAGAAATTTGTAAGACAACTACCTGGCCAACTGACTAGAAGAGATCCGAATTTGTGCCATTCCAAAGATAATGCAGAATGTGCAAATCATTGGACAATATCATTGATATCCCATGTGAGTAAAGTTTTACTAAAAGTTAACACAAAAACAGCTTCAGCCATACATTAACAGAGAACTTCTGGAGGTTCAAGTGAGATTCAGAAGAGGATGTGGAACAAAAATATCATTGCTGATGTCAGAAGGATCAAGATGTTTACCTATGCATTATTGACTATGCAAAGGCTTTAGATTGTGTGGATCATGATAACATATATTAACAACATTGTGAAGTATGAATATTGCAGAATACTTCATTGTGATCTTAAGAAACCAATACACAGATCAAGAGGCAATTGTTTGAACAGAACAGTGGGACACTGAGTTTTTTTAAATTAGGAAAGGTATATACCAGGGTCATATACTTTAATCATACAATCTGTATTCCATCTGAGCAAATAATCTGAGAAGCCAGATTACATGAAGAAGAACATGGCACCAGGATTGGAGGAAGACTCATTAACAACCTGCGATATGCAGGTTATACAACCTTTGCTGAACGCTAAGAAGACTTAAAATACTTACTGATGAAGATCAAATACCACAACCTTCAGGATGGGTTGCATCTCACTGTAAGTAAAGATAACCAAAATCCTCAACACTGAACCAATAAAACACATCCATATAAATGGAGAAAAGACTGAAGTTGTCAAAGATTTTACTTTGCTGGGCTCAACCATCAACATTCATTGAAATAGCCATTAAAAATCAAATGATGTCTTGCATTAGGCAGACTTGCTGCACAAGACCTCTTTAAAGTGTTCAAGAGCAAAGATGTCAGTTTGAAGACTAAGGTGTGCCTGACCCAAGCCATGGTATTTTCAATAACCTCATATGCATGCGAAAGCTGGACAGTGAATAAAGACCATAGAAGAATTGATGCATTTGAATTATGGTGTCGGAAGAAAATATTGAAAGTACCATGGGCTTCCAGAAGAAACAACAGATCTGTGTTGGAAGAAGTACAACCAGAGTGCTCCTTGGAAGCCAGGATCACTAGATGTCTTCTCTCATAATTTGGACATTTTGTCAGGAGGGATCAGTCACTGGAGAAGGATATCATGTTTGGTAAAGTGGATGGTCAGAGAAAGAGAGGAAGACCCCCAAAGAGATGGATTGGCACAGTGGCAGCAGTAATGGGCTCAGGTGTAGCAACGGTTATGAGGTTGGTCCAGGACTTGGCAGTGTTTCGTTCTGTTGTACATAGGGTCGCTATGAGTCGGTACCGACTTGATGGCACCGAACAACAACATGATTTTGTAGTAACACTTTTTGACCTACCTTCCTATATAATACATTAGCTTTGCCTCTAAAAGATCTCCATCCTGTATTATTACATTGGTAAAGACCTGGTGGTTGTAGAATAATCAGGGGAAAAATAAGCAAAGGCTGGAGTCATGAGAATAAAGCATTTCTTGGTATTAATTCATGAACCATGCACATTATCAGGGATGAGTCTTTTTTGAGAATACCTTAATTCTAGTGTATTGGGAACCACTGCCTCTGACCAGTTCTAAACTGAAATTCAGCCTTGAGAATTTTATGTTTTTGATTGCTAAACATGCCATTGGTCCCACCATCTATTTGAAATGTTCGAGCAAGTTTCCAGATCACTTACTCTTTTGGTCATGGGTTCAGATGGCAGCAGGACCAGGGAGGCCTAGTACTTGGGATGTGTGAGGTGAGCCTGGGTCCTATCCCAAGGTGCATCTCACTTGAACAGCCTCATGGGAATGTGCTTTCTGTAAAGAATCCAGGAATCTGGATTTTTACGCGAAAGCTCCCCATTTTTTAATGTTGACCTTTTTTTTTTAAACAGGTCTCTCTGGGCCATATAAAACATGTCTGCTGGCCAGCTTCTGCCCTCCAGCTGCCAGTCTGCGGCTTTTGACTTAAGACTTCGCTTCCTTGCTATGATTTTAGAGTTTCTCCTTAAATATACAATCTTTTTAAATAATTTAGTCTAATATCAAACAGCTTATTATATACTCTAATAATGCTGGAGTCAAACAGCAATTTGTAACTCTGGTGGTTAGTTTCTGTTCAGGGTGATCTCAGCCTCTCCAAAATCTGACAATGAGCCCTGGAATGTAAGTATGAGCTTCATTCCTCTCCCTCTTGGGAACCAAAGAGACAGTTAACTTGCTATGGACTTTGGTTAGAATATGGTGAACTATATTCTTTTTTGTAGCGCAATAAGGAACAGCTTGAAGAAAAGTACATGTTGGCTGCATATGTAATGACCTTGCATAAGAAGGTGGTGGCCTTGAAGTCCAGGTGTGCAATCTGTCAGAAGAGCCAAGGTCCTTGACTTGTTTGTTCTCCCCAAAGGCCAGAGGAGCTATCAAAACAAAACAAAACAAAACAAAAAGTTTAAATCCTTCATGAAGAGGCATTTCTCTGCCTCCTTTCCTCACTCTATATTTTACTGAAAATGAGCTGAAGTTTAAATTAGGTAATGAGCCCCCTAAATCATGCATGACTTTTCGGCCCAAGTTGAGGCAAAAACAGGGTGGGGAAAAATAATTGGGAAGTAGTTAAACCCAAAACTTGTTGCTGTTATATCGATTCTGACTCCTGGCAACCTGTGTTTGCTGGGCCATAATCTTTATGGAAGCTGACAGTCACTGGGTGGGTTCACACTGTCACCGTTTAGGTTAGTAGCAAGAGCACAAACCATGTGTGCCACTCGAAGACCTTATGGTCGTCATCTTTTTTTTTTTTTTTTTTAAAGCATTATTAGGTGAAAGGAACCCTTGTGTACTGTGGGCTATACGCATTGGGCTGCTACCTGCAAGATCAGCAGTTCAAACTCACCAGCCACTCCACAGGAGAAAGGTGATGAGGCAGTCTGCTCCAGTTAAAACCTACAGTTTTGGAACTCCAATCTAGGGTTGTTATGAGTTAGTGGCAGGGGTTAGTAGGTGAAAGTGTAAAACAGGCTCTTAATGGTTCATCCATAGTTGTATACTGCCTATTAAGTTATGTGTCAGGCACTCCAGTGGGCTTTTGGATTGAAAACATTGTCTTCCTATCCTTCAGAACAGAGTCAAACTACCCCTACAGGGTTTCCAAGGCTGTGTATCTTTACAGAAGCAGACCAGCATATCTTTCTCCCACAGATTGTCTGGGAGAGTTTACCACTGCTAAGTGAGGGCTCCTTTTTACATTAATTAGCAGGGATCTTTAAACTGAAAAAGTTGGGCAAATAATTACTTTAAACCTTTAGTTACTGGTGCAGAAAGGGAGAGGGAATAGGGTTAAGTGGCTTGCATAAGTGGCACAGTTAATTAATGACCGGGCTGAGACAGATTCCTGATCTCCTGACCCAAAGTTCTATCATCACCCATGTGCACCTGTTCTGTCAATTTTGTACCACTTTCTTCAAACCAATGAATGAGGCATTATTGCCGTAAACGAACTGAAATCATTTGTATTTGGCCAGGAAATTATTTTAGTGACTTAGTTTGCTAATGATTTAATATATAAGAATTTTAATTAAATTTTGCCTTAGGTTATTTTTAAATCCACTTGCAACAATCCTCTAAATACATTCCCTTTTTGCAATGTAAAAAATAAGCTCAAGAAGGATCAGTGAAAATAAAAATTTTAGTTTATAGTAGAGAAATTACCAAGCAAGTAAGTAATTCTCTTGTCAAAAACTAAGACTTGGTTTTAGTTACCAACATCATTTTGAGGAAGCTTAGAATCCTGTATAGAACTTAAAGAAGGGCTGTATCTGAAGATCTACAATTCCCATTTCAATTCCTGACTCCACGGTTTTAGTACCTGACCCAGTGGCTGCAACAATGAGCTCAAATATAACAATTGTGAGAATGGTGTAGGACTGGGCAGTGTTTCCCTCTCCTGTGCATATAAGGTCTCCATGTGAGCTGGCTCCATGGCACCTCACAACATGACCAACATTAACTCACCCCTCTGAGCCTTAGTTTACTCTCCTGTGTGAAAGGCAGTTAATGCACTTAACTTCTAACGGATAAATGGGTTGTGTAGGCCCACCCAAAAGCTGTTTGGGAGAAAGGCAGCCCTGATCATTTGCTCCAAAAACTCAGCCACTGAAACCCCTGTGGAGCACAGTTCTACTCTGAGGCACATGGAATCACTCTGAATTGAAATCAGTTTGCAGCAACTTGTTATGAACATTTGAAAGCACTCACATTTGCTGCCAGCACAAAAGGCAAAAGGATCCCTCTGCAAAGAGACAGTTGTCGTCTCCGTCCCTCCCCACCCCCCGGCTCCCATCTTACACATGAAGAAACTGAACTCTGAGATAAGAGGTGACCCAAGTAAACCAAGTTCCACCTGGAGTCCAGTCCACCCTACGGCTGTAGCCTCCCTGGTCCTGCTCCTATGCTGGCTTAGGAATCTGTCAGTAGGTGGTGGACAGTTTCTTTGGCGGCTCAGGAGGTGCCCCAAGAAGGACTGCTGCCCTTGGGCTGCCACTGGGAACCAAGTAGGAGCCTGTAGGCTGCAGGAGGGAGTTCTCTTGAGGCTGCCTTGGTGGCTCCATTACTCACACAACCCTGCCACACAGCACAGCTAGCCCTGGCCCTGAGCACAAGGCTCATTTACATAATTGCACAACAGGAAGCAGGTCCAGTGTGTAGTATCACTCTGTTCTGGCAACTGAGAGCAGATTGCTTCAGGTGCCCTGGGTCTTGGCTCCCTCAATAGAATCAGGGAACAGTAGCCTGCAACTGCAGCCTTCTCTCTGCTTCCTGCTTGGGGATTGTTTTGTTTTGTTGGTTTTTTGTTTGTTTGTTTGTTTTTTAGTCAGTTGTCACATGTTTGGCAGCCCTGGCAGGAAGACCAGAGGGGAGTGGGGGTTTTGTGGAGTCAGTTCTGATGAACAAAGTCCTCTAGCTCTTCTCCCTTAGTGGCTGCAAGTGAAATGGCAGATGCATGAGTCAGTCCATCAGACAGGAACAGGAAGACGTCCCGTTGATGCCAACAGTTCAGTTTTAAGAGTTTACCCCCCAAAAAACGTCAGCGTGCTCTTCCGCCTTTCCCCAAGCACAGAGGGCTGAGCACCTGGCCTTTCCCTAGTGAAGAAGATTGGGTTACTGCTCAGGAAATTGGCCTTTGTCCTTGGTCTGCATCTGTTGCCATATCAGAGGACCCTTGAGAACAAAGAAACTTTCTGTATCAACTTTTAAATTCTTTTATATTCCCTCATTTAACCTTCCCTTGAAACGGTAACTCACTCTATGGTGTTTTAGGGCTTTCTTTTATGTAAGAGTTGTTCATGTTTTTCTGACAGGAAGTTTGTTATTAAAGATCACTTACCGGCTACAATATCTTCAGGGATTCTCTGCTCCTTTAAATTGAATTCTCATAATTCCTTTGTTCTTATTTGGTATTCTTCCTAATTATCATAATACCACCTATTTGTTGAGTGCTTACTAAGAGCCAAGGAGTCCTGCTGGTATTGGACTGCTAACTATAAGGTCTATAGTTCAAACCACCAGCTGTTCTGCAGGGGGAAAAAAAGATGAGGCCATCTGCTCCCATAAAGGTTTACAGTCTCGGAACCCCCATATAAGGTCACTATGAGTTGGAATCAGTTTGATGGATTTGTGGTTTGGGTAAGCAGGTACCACTTTAAGAATTTTACATATTCATTGAATCTTGATAACATCCTCATGAGATGATACTTGTTTTTGTTACTTGATATTCAGACTCATGATAACCCAGTGCACAACAGAACAAAACATTACCCAGACCTGTGCCATCTTCTCAGTCATTCATGTGCTTAAGTCCATTGTTGTGGCTGCTG
This sequence comes from Chrysochloris asiatica, assembly GCF_000296735.1. Classification (NCBI taxonomy): domain Eukaryota; kingdom Metazoa; phylum Chordata; class Mammalia; order Afrosoricida; family Chrysochloridae; genus Chrysochloris; species Chrysochloris asiatica. The sequence continues at coordinate 5,109,627 of NW_006408566.1, forward strand.
TGTGTTTTGAGTGCCTTCCAACCTAGGGGGTTCATCTTCCAGCACTGTATCAAACAATATCCTATTGTGACCCATGAGGCTTTCTTTGATTGATTATTAGAAGTGCATCATCAGGTCTTTCTTCCTTCTCTGTCTTAGTAAGGAACCGCTATTGAAACCCGTCCACCAGTGGTGACCCAGCTATTATTACTTGAAATGCTAGTTGCATAGCTTCCAGTGTCAAAAGCAATGTGCAGGTCACCATAGTACAACAGACAGACAAACACATAGTGGCCTTGAGGTATAGGGATATTGATACTCCCATTTTGTAGATAAGGAAACTGAGGCACAGGTTAAGCAACATTTCCAAGTCACACAGTTAAATGGCAAAAGTCAGAATTTAAGTTCGTCCTAACAATTCCCTTTGCCAACATGTCTCCAAGTGTGATCAGCAAAGCAGTAATCTCATGAGATGTTGTTAGGAAAACATTTCTATGTTCGATCATTTGGAGAGTTTTGGACACCATATGCCTCTTGCAGATCATAATGCATCTTAGTATAGTAAAGACCCTGAGAAATCTTGTATGAAAGAAGCCTACTTACCATTTTTAACAAGGGCTTGCCAAAATTCATATGGCATGGAATCCTTTTTCCATGTAGAACTATTAAATTGTGGTACATTTTGAGAAGCACTGTGTAGCCTAAGAAGGCAATGTAGCATAACAGTTATGTGCATGAGCTTTTGAGCGAGACTGAAAAATAAAAAATAGCACTGGTGTCAGTCAAGTTAATTACAATTTATGGTGGCCCACGACTCGCCGGCACCAAACAACACCACCACAAAATGTCTTACAGAGGATTCCTGCTGTGGTACTGTAGGATCAACAGCACTGAACTGCTGACCAAAAGCTCAGCAGTTCAAACCCACCAGCCACTCTTTGGAAACCCTATGCAGGGTCGCTATGCATCAGAATCGACTTGATGGCACTTGACAACAACAGATGTCTTAGAGAATGGAACATCTTCAGAGGGGTTTCCTGACTTTAATCTTTATAGAAACCAATTGCCAGGCTTCTTGTCTGCAGCACCATTGGGTTGTTTGAACAACCAAGCTCTAGGTTCAAACGATTTGTACCACTCAGAGACTACCTGGACTCAAATTCCTTGTCTACCTACCAGTTGCTGTCAAGTTAATTCTGACTCATATTGGCCCTATGTGTGCCGGAGTAGAATAGTGTGCCCTAGAGTTTCCAGTGAATGATTTTCAATCATAGATTACCAGGCCTTTCTTCCAAAGCACCTCTGGCTGGAATCAAACCACCAACCTTACAGTTAGCAGTGAGGGCGTTAATTCAGGGACTCAGTGTTTGCTCTTCTGTAGGTAAATTAGTTAGCTTCCCTGTGCCTCATTTTCCCTACCTGTAAAATGAATAAAATATAATACTTTTCTCTCTCACTGGGTAATTGTAAGTGCCTGGAAAAGGCATAGAATAACAGTGGCTTGCATATGGAGACATACTCAATGCATTAAATGTAGCAAAAAGAATCAAAACATTTGCCACCTGGAGGGTCTGTCCACAGCCAAAATGTTGTTTTATGGGTCTTCAGAAAGCATATCAGAGGAAGCATACCCTCCTCCTTCCCCCCAGTGACCTTTCTTGTTGCCCTGAACTGTCTCTGCCCGTCACATCTGGTTGCTCCAGATAGCAGCCCAGACCTAGGCTCAGGTCTAGGCAGTATGTCTCTGCCCTTGAGTCAGGATTAGCATACACTCCTCCAGGGACAGAGAACTGCTATCAGGGTCAGCCATATGCTTGTGGGTGGCCTGGGCAGAATCTGCAGAGAATGTGCTAGTGAGAATGGAAGGAACTCCAATTCCCTGTGTTTGAGCAAAGACAACTAACTACCTTGTCAAACTATTAGCCCGCTAGGTTTGCAGAAGGGGAAACCATTGTAGTGCATTGAACTTTCACTGAACTTGCTTCTCCTCCCCCCTAAACTACTCCTCCAAGGAAGAGTGAACTGTGAAAATCCCAGCAGTTTCTGCAGGCTCTGCTCCTGGGCACTAGAAAGAAAGAGCTATGCTGGTCTCTCAGAGTGTGGCCTTGCCTGAACCATCTGTTGGGAAGTCCTGCGGGTTTGCGCTTCCCCACCCCTCCCGTTGTGTTTGAAAGCTGGTTCTGATTGACTCCCAGGATGATTTAGGGGAATTCTATTGGGACACAGAGAACAATTTTGGGAATTCAATAATTTTCCAAATTGACTGCAAGCATTTGTTATGTTGCCCTTTGTTCATTTTATGCAAATTTTAAATGCCTCAAAATGAGAGATTAAAATGAGAAAAAATACAATAACTGTATGGGCAAGGATGGTTGCTTATGATATATCGTTGAATGAAAAATGCACTTTGCAGAGCAATTCCTAAATACTCCATTCGTTTTTAAAATCCCATGCTTGCGTATGGACTATGTGTCCTAAAAAGGTGCAGGAAGAAAGCAAAAGAAACTGGACTATATAGTTCCTGCACTAGAGTGAGATTTAGAAGGAAGGAGTTTTCATTTTTTAATTTTATTTGCATGCATATAGTTTGGATTTTTAAAAGACATTCCTTTTGTTGTTTAAATAAATAAAAGCAAGCACCCCAATCCAGCTCCCAAAATAGGGCTCAACTTTAAATAGGAGTGGCTGCTAATGGTAGTGTTGTCTGCCTGCCTGGAAGGCTTTGCAGCAAGAAGGAAGGAAACTCAACAGAAAATGAGCCAATTCTGGTCTCAGCTCTGTGCACACTCAAGTCGCCCATGCACTGTGTGGCTTTTAAACCTGTGCAGTTGCAAATAGTGCTACATCTTGTTTTTCCTTTCCCACACCCTCCTTTGGGTAAGCCGCACAGACTGCTCAGATCCTCAGGGTTCAGCTCCCCCTTTATTGCCCTTGGCAGTGATAAAGTGCTTTAATCACCCAGGCCCACCCCAAGCTGAAATGTAAGTGGGCACAACTGCCAGGAGGGCAGTTGTTATCTGGGGTTCACCTCTGAGAAGTCCCTACTCCTCCTTCGTGGAAGTTGTCCCCCCAAGACCTGGAGCCCTGCCCAGTGGGAGGAGGGAGAGAGCCATGTCTCAGAGTGAAGAACCAACAATTTTTTCCCTAGTTCTGAGGGACCTTGGACAAATCATTAAATTCCTTTCTTGCCTCCATTTTCTCACATGCTGGCTAGACAAAGTAATTTAATTACTGACGGAGATGTTGCTGTAGTTGTTAAGTGCCAGCAAGCCGTTTCTGACCCATAGCGACCCTGTATAGGATGTCTGAGGAGCAGCTGGTGAGCTTGAACCACCAACCGTGCAGTTCAAACCACTTTGCAGTCTGTTGCATTGTCCCACACAGCGCTACACCAGAAGCAGAAAAGTAATAAACACAATGTTGTTGTTAAGTGCCGTCGAGTCGGTTCCGACCCATAGCGACCCTGAACAGGGTTTCCAAGGGTGTAAATCTTTACGGGAGTAGAAAGCCTCATCTTTCTCCCGCAGAGCAGCTGGTAGTTTCGAACCGCTGACCTTAAGGTTCGCAGCCCGATTCGTAACCACTACGCTACCAGAGCTCCCTTAAGCACAATGTACTGATCTGCAAATAAAAATGTCAGTGAACATTTTGATTAGTGGTAGTGAGCCATTAGCCCTACCACTTAGCACCTGAGCTGATTTCTCTTCTAGTAACGTGTCTTGCTCTTTCAGTTTTGATTTGGCAACAGAACCTCTTTTTTTTTGCAGTGTTCAAAGCACTTGATGTCCTTGAAATTCCCTCCTTTTTGATAAGAAACCCAAGAACCTAAGAGATTGAACAGTTTGTCTCTTTTCCCTGCTTGCTCAGATCCCACAGGCAGCCAGGGAAAAGAGCCAAGAGTAAGATGGACATCTATGATTCCATGTTCTAGGTAGTAACTAACCAGGAAACGGACCTATCGTGATTAGGGGCAGTAGTGATTCAGTGGTAGAATTCTCATCCTTCACAAGGGAAACCCAAGTTCAATTCCCAACGGCATACTTCTTGCATACCTATCTGTCAGTGGTGGCTTGCTTGTTGCTTTGATACTGAACAGGTTTTAGGGGGCTTCTAGTTAAGGCAGGTTAGGAAGAAAGGCTTGGTCATCTGTTTCCAAAATTCAGCCAGTGAAAACATTATTGATCATAGTGGTCCAGTCCACACCAATTATGAGGATGTGCAGGGCTCGGCAGCATCTCTTTCCCTTGTCCACAGAGTCCCCATGAGTCAGGAGCTGACTCAGCAGCGGCTAGCAGCATTTTAATTTTATAGCTACTGTATTTTGAAGGCCTCCCTCACTGATGATCAGCTTTTCATTGAAAAGCACAGGATGAGACACCATTTCTCACGTACACTCTTCTTATGGTCTTAGGTAAGGAGCTCTGGTAGTGTAGTAGTTATGAATCGGCCTGCGAACCTCTCTGCTCCCATAAAGATTTACAGCCTTGGATACCCTGTACAGAGTCACTATAAGTTGGAACCGACTCAACGGCACATAACCATCAGCCACCATGGTCTTAGGTAGCTAGCTTTAAGCGCTTTCCTCCTCCATGACCAAGTATTTGTTTTTGTATTCCATTAGATATCTATCATTCAGGACAGTGATTATTTATACTCTTAAGATTGAACAGAATACCTGAGCACATCTCACCCAGCCCATAACTATGTTACACCCAAGTGTGGGGTTTTTCCCCACCCATGTTCCTTATTTCCTCAAAAATGTTTTAAATGTATATTACTTATCTGTATGTTAATTACTTGTTGAATACCACTAAGTCAGATGGAGTTTGTTGTTGTTAAGTTCCATGGAGTTGGTTCCAACTTGTAATGACCCTCTATAGGGTTTCTAAGGAGTGGCTGGTGGGTTTGAACTGCTGACCTGAGGTTAGAAATCCAGTGCTTATCTTGCAGTGTCACACCTGGACTCAAGTGGCAGTTGTTATTGTTGTTAAGTGCCATCGAGTCAGTTCCAACCCATAGCAATGTTGTATAGGGTTTCCAAGGAGCAGCTGGTCAGTGGGTTTGACCCACCAACCTTGTGGTTCAAACTGACCTTGTGGTCCAGTGCATTATCCTGCAGTGCCACATCAGTACACCTTGAGTGGGAGTAGCGAATATCAAAATATAAGTGGACAGATTAACCACATTACAGAGCAAAAGGCTGATAAGTACCACAAAGGCAGACAGTATGATTTAGACTCCAAGGAGGAAGAACTCATGCATCTCCATCCCTTAAAATGCTCAAACCAAAACTCTCACTGTTATCCATAAGTTTATTCTGACTCAGAACAACCCTATACAACAGAGTAGAGCTAATCCCTAGGGTTTCCAAGGCTGTAAATCTTTATGGGAGCTGACAACTTCATCTTTCTCCTGAGGAGTGGGTTGAACCACTTATATATGGTTGTGGCAGCCAACATATAACCCACTGCAATACCAGGGACCTTTTGAAAATGTTCAGTGGCTCTCAATTACTTGCAGCAGAAAATGCAAACTCCTCGGAACTGACTCCATGGCGCACCACCATCACCATCACCATCACCACCACCACCAAGCCTGGCAGTCAACCTTTTGACTCCTACCCACACCCCTTCTAGCTCTTCCTCTTTACAGCATCTCTACTGTAGAGGCTTCATTCACAGCTCTAGCCTTGCTGGAGCCAGCTCCTTCACTTAGAATGCCCTTCCCACCAAGTCTGGCAGTGCAGTGCCACCTTCTCCTGGAAGCCTGCCCAGATTTTTCCCCAGCTGGAAGGAATTACTCCCTCCTTTGAACTCCTCTTGGACTTCATTCTCTCTCTGACTCTCTTTCTTCTCATGATGCTTTTTTTTTTTCTACTTAAAATTGTTTGAGGCTGTGCCTGTTTTCCTGCTATTGGATCAAAAGCTCTGAGGGCAGGGGTTATGGCTTGTTTTTCTGTGTATAGCAGACCCTGATAAAAGGTGTGGACTGTGGACGGGAGAGGGTGGGGAGTTTGGAGTTGTAGGATCAGCAGAAACATAGTGTGTTAGTTGTTATTATGTGCCATGGAGTCGGTTCCGACTCGACCCTGCACAGGGTTTCTGAGGCTGTTAATCTTTACGGGAGCAGAATGCCTCATCTTTCTCCCGCAGAGCAGCTGGTAGTTTCGAACTGCTGACCTTGTGGTTTGCAGCCTGATTCGCAACCACTACGCTGCCAGAGCTCCTTAGTGTGTTAGCGTGACCTGAAATGGCCCTGTAAGCAGGGGTGTTGGGAATGGGAGGGCTTTCTGAGGGAAAATAGCAGAAACATGTCACAGAATTAAGAAATCTCAAGGGACATTTGAGGAGTGACAAGTAGGCATTGGTCTCACCTTTTCTGGGTTATGGGGCCTAAAATATCTGATGAATTATTTGGACCTTCTCCCTAGAAAATACACACACCCACAACATTTCACAGAGGATACCTTGACTCTTTGTTGTTGTTGTTAAGTGCCATCAAGTTGGTTCCAACCCATAGCAACCTTGTATAGAATTTCCAGGGAGCAGCTGATGAGCTTGAACCGCTGACCTTGCAGTTCAAATGGCTTAGTCTGGAAAGGTAGGTTACAGCTCACATATCAGGGACTTGAGGGCCACAATGAAATTTATTTAACAGTCAGTTGGAGCACTTTATGGTGGCTTTTTGTTTTTAACTTTTTATTGAAGTGTAATATTGTACAGGAAAGTGCCCAAATTGTAAGTATTATGATTTTTCACCAACTAAATTCACAGAGAGCATCACTTAGAAGTCCCCTTGTGTTCTCTTTGCCAGCTTCCCCCCTTCAAAGCTAACCACTCAGCGGACTTCTAACAGCATAGATTCATTTCGCCTGGTTTTATACTTATTAGAAAGGGGATCATATGACATGTACTCATTTGTAGTCTTTTATGTCTGACTTCTTTTACTCAGCATTATGTTCTTGAGCTTCTCCCCTACTGTTGCATACATTTGAAATGTGTCCATTGTCATTTTCTGTGTAGTATCCCACTAAGATTATGCTCCTATTTCAGTCATTTGGGAACAGTTAAGAATGGCGTTGCTGTCAGCATTCTAGGTAATGGTTTTTGGTGACCTGTAGCCACCTTTCTGTTGGATTTGTAGGACTAGAATTGCTATACACGAATGTTTTGTTTCAGTGTTGACACTAGTGTTAAGCGCTGTCAAATTGGTTCTGAGAAATAGCGACCCCATATGGGGTTTCTAGTGGCACAGGACCAAACAGGCTTCCATTCTGTTGTACATAGTGTTGCTATGAGTCGGAACAGACTCAGTAGCACCTAGCAACAGCAACATAGAGTTGCAGAGGAGCAGCTGCTGGATTTGAACTCCCAACCTTGCTATTAGCAGTCCATTGATTATCCTACGCCACACTCATTTTGTGGATATTGCTAGATATTTGTTCATAAAATTGGTGGCCATTTGCATTCCCAATGGCTGTTGTTGTTAAGTGCCATCAGGTCAGTTCCAACTCATAGCGACCCTATAGGGGTTCCAGGGAGCGACTGGTGGGTTTGAACCACTGACCTTGTGGTTAGCAGTCTATTGCTTATCCTACAGTCCCATACCAGGACTCCCACTGACTAGTTGATGATTTTTGAAGGGCACATCAGAATTTCAGGAAGATCTTATTATGTGTGGTATCTATAATGGTTTGCAGCAGTGATTCCAAATTGTGTTTCAAGGAGTCCTAGGGCTCTCCAGAATCCCCTCAGGGATTGCCTTGGGAAACAAAGGAAGTCTGTTTAGGAGTAGCACTCCAGGTTCCTCATTCCCAGTCACTCTCAAACAGAGCAGACTTGCTTGGATCTATTTAATTAGCTTTTGCCACTCTCTAGGATTACTGGTCCACGCCAGCAGTCATAACAAGCTGAAGGCCTGGAATAGAGCTCAAGAAAAGTCAATGAAACCACGCTGTTGCCATCACCTCCTGTTACGGATTGAATTGTGTCCCCAAAGAATATGTTGAAGGCTTAACTCCTGACACCTGGAACATGCCCTTGTTTGGAAATAAGGTCTTTGAAGATGTTATCAGTTAACAAAACTAAAGCAAGCCCACTGCCCTCAAGTCAATTCTGAGTCATAGCGACTGCATGTAGGATTTCCAGGACTGTAAATCTTTACGGAGGCAGACAACCTCATCATTCTGCTGTAGAGTGGCTGATGGGTGTGTACCTCCAGCCTTACAGCACAATGCGTATCCCACAGCACAACCAGGGCTCCTTTATTGGACTAGGGTGGCCTCTGATGTAATACGACTGGTATCCTATGAAAGAGAAGAGGCACAAAGATAGACAGAAAGAAGACACCATGTATTGCATCCACATACCAGCGAGTATGTAGGACTACCAGAAGCCAGGAAAGATAAGAAAGGGTCTTTTCCTGAAGGCTTCAGAGAGAATGTAGACATGCCAACACCCTGAATTCAACCTGTTGTTGTTGTTGTTAGCTGCCATGTAATTGGCCCCCAACTTATGGTGACCCCATGCACAGTGGAACACATGCCCCACATCCTGTGTGTTTACATTGCTGTAACCAATGGTGCAGAGCACCAGTGCATCAGAGCACGAGATGCAGTTTTCTCTGTCGCCTATATGGTTTCCTTTAATGGCATTTATCGTCTCTCCCTTGATCACTGGAGTCCTGATCTGGGGTGGAGAATAAGCACTGGACTGCTGACTACAGAGTCAGTGATGCAAACCCATGAGCCACTCCTCAGGAACCCTATACAGGGTCATTGTGAGTCAGAATTGACTCAGTGGCACTTAACAACAATAGCCTTGATCGTTGGAATCCATGTTGTTGTTGTTGTTAGGTGCCGTCGAGTCAGTACCGACTCATAGTGACCTTATGCACAGCAGAACGAAACATTGCCCAATCACGGGCCAGCCTCACTACTGTTGTCACGCTTGAGTCCATCGATGCTGCCACTTGGCCAATCCATCTCGTTGAGGGTCTTCCTCTTTTTCCCTGACCCTCCACCTTACCAAATATGATGCCCATCTCCAGCGACTGGTCCCTCCTGACAATGTGTCCAAAGTATGAGAGACGAACTTTGGCCATGTTGGCCTCCAAGGAGCATTCTGGCTGTACTTCTTCCAAAACAGATCTATTGTTTCTTTTTTTTTTGGCAGCCCATGGCACTTTCAATATTCTCCTCCAACACCATAAATCAAAGGCATCAATTCTTCTACAGTCTTCCTTATTCATTGTCCAGCTTTCACATCTATATGAGGTTATTGAAAATATCATGGCTTGGGTCAGGCCCACCTTATTCATCACGCTGACATCTTTACTCTTCAACACTTTAAAAAGGTCTTGTACAGCAGATTTGCCTAATGCAATATATTGTTTGATTTCTTGACTGCTGCTTCCATGAGTGTTGATGGTTGATCCAAGAAGAATGAAGTCCTTGACAACTTCAATCTTTTGTCCATTGATAAAAATGTTGTTTATTGGTCCAGTGGTGAGGATTTTTGTTTTCTTTACGTTGAGATATAATCCATACTGAAGGCTGTGCTCTTAGATCTTTATTAGTAAATGTTTTAAGTCCTTTTCACTTTCAGCAAGCAAGGTTGTATCATCTGCGTATCGCAGGTTGTTAATGAGTCCATAGGTGGTGTAAATGGTTAATGCACGCAGCTGCTAACTTAAAGGTTAAATGTTCAATACCATTCAGAGGTAATTTGGAAGAAAGGCCTAATTATCTACTAGGGGACTTCAGAAAGTTCATGGACACATGGAATTAAAAGATAGTGGAATTTTTCCACAAACTTTTTGAAGCCTCCTTTTACTTCAAAACCAAAGAGTCGTTGCAAACCCTGTGGAGCCCAGTTCTACTCTGACATGCATGGGATCATGTAGACAGACTCAAGAGTCAACTCAACAGCAGCTGGTGTGGTTCCTTACAACTGGGCCATATTATATGAAAGATGAGGCTTTCTACTCCCGTAAAGATTTACACCCTCGGAAACCTTGTACAGGGTCGCTATGGGTCGGAACCGACTCGATGGCACTTAACAACAACAACAACAACATATAGCAGGGAAGCATTAACAGCTGAAACTAGTTGGTGTGAGTAGCTCTAAAAAGATGGGAAAAGAAGCACCACTCTGAGAAGCAGAGAGGGAGGCATAGTGCACCCTGATTTGCCATTGGAGAAGTTGAGGCCCCAAAGAGGGAGGGACTTGCCCACAACCACCAGCTAACCAGAGACAGGGTAGGTAGTCTTGGAGACCTGGGGACTGTGGCTGTTAGCCAGGAGCGCACATCAAAATCACTTGGCAGTTTTTCAGAATGCACCTTTGCCAGATCCTACTCCTGCGTATTCTGGTGCCATAGGTGTGTGGTGTGTGTGTGCTGGGGGTTGGGAGGTGGGATCTGTGTGCTTTAAAACAACAGCCCAGGGAGCTCTGTAAGGCAGCCTAACGGGATCCATTTCCTAGTTTCGTTTTAGTTTACATCTTTCACTTTGTCCTATCTCTTAAGTACAGGCATAATCTGCTTCTAAGAAACATTTCATTACATGGCTTATATTTTTAAGAGAGGGGAAAAATCTTTTTCTCTATATTTAAGAAGCAAAAGGATTCTGGTATTTTCCTAATTATCTACATAAATAACTAACTTATTGATCACATAAATTTATAAGCTATATTCAAGTGGTTCACACAGCTTCAGAAGTAGAAATTGAAATAGAAGTAAGTAATTAAATGACCCTATCTATAGGAGTCCTGCTGTGGCGCTGTGGGTTAATGCACCAGACTTCAAAGCCATTTGAACTGCTGCAAGGTCGGTGGTTCAAGCTCACCAGCTGCTCCTCGGAAACCCTACACAGGGTCGCTATGGGTCGGAACCGACTTGATGGCACTTCACAACAACAAAAACATCTAAACTCTATGGCAGTGGGTTTGGGTTTGAAATATAGATGGTAAGGAGATCTGGAGGCACCATGGTTAAAATGCTTGGCTGTGAGCTGGAAAGTCTGCTGTTTGAACCCATCAGTTGCTCTGCAGGAGAAACTGTGTTAGTCTGCTTACATCAAGATTTACAGCCTTGGAAACCCTATGAGGCAATTCTACTCTGTCCTACAGGGTCACTAAGAGTCAGAATTGCCTCAGCAGCAGTGATGTAGATGGTAGAGTCCCTGGGTAGTACAAATAGTTAACACACTTGACTGCTTACCACAGAGTTGGAGGTTTGAGTCTACCCACCCAAAGACACCTTGGAAGAAAGGCCTGGCAGTATAGTGGTGGTGGTGTGCTGTGGAGTCAGTTCTGACTCACAGTGACCTTGCATACATAGGCTTTAGTGGTGGTGATGGTTGTGTGCTGGGGAGTCGGTTCCGACCCATAGCAACCCTGCACAGGGTTTCCGAGGCTGGGAATCTTTGCGGGAGCACAAAGCCTCATCTTTCTCCCGCAGAACAGCTGGTAGTTTCGAACTGCTGACCTTGGGATTAGCAGCCTGATTCATAACCACTATGACCTCTGGTAGTCTACTTCTGAGAACTCATCCATTAGAAACCTTATGGAATAAAAGTCTACTCTGACATGGGTTGCCAATGAATCATAATCAACTTTATGATGGTTGAGTTTTGTTGTTTGGTTTTTTGAGGGGATGGGGGGGGGATTGTGTTTTAGGTGAAAACTTACATAGCAAATAAAACTGTAATTTTTCTACAGATTTTTTTATGTGCCCTTGGTTACGGTCTTTACCTTGTGTCATGAGTTCCGTTTTGTTCTGTTTCTGTTGATGTAGCTTCTCGTCCCCTTCTTGCCTTCTCACCTATACTTTTGTGTCAGTGTTAACTACTTGGTCTCATATATAGTTCATTGTTTAAGGGAGCCCATTACTCACAGGTGATACTGTCTGTTTTATAAGCCAACAATTGTTTGGCTAGAATCCTACTGTGGTACTATAGGATAAGCACTGGACCAACAGGCTGGTTTAAACTGCAATGTTGACAGTTCAAATCCACCAACTGCTTGTCAGAAACCCTATACAGGGTCACTGTAAGTCAGAACCAACTTGATGGCACTAAACAACAGCAGTTGTTTGGCTGAAAGGTAGATCTGCAGAAATATCTTCAATTCCATGTTTAAGGATATCTTTGGGGCGGGGAGTGATAATATAAGAAATTCCTCTAGTCACTATTGGTCAAGTGGATTAGGAATGTAAGTTTTGTTCTGCATTTTTCTTCCAAGTCTATCCAAAACCTTCTCCTGTGTCCCTGGTCAGAATGGTTGGTAGTGGTAGCCAGGCACTATCTAGTTCTTCTAGTGTCAGATTAGAAGAGGCTGTGGTTCATGTCCTGTGAATTAGTTTCTTCTTTGAGCCTCTCATTTCCCATTCTCTCTTGCGCCCTAGGATTAGAGACCAGTAGTTGTATTTTAGATGGCCACTTGCAAGCTCTTAAGATCTGACACTGCTCATCAAGCTAGCATGTGGGACATTATCTTTGTGAGCTATGCTAGCAGCAATTGTTTTTTATTTGTTTTGGTTTAATATAGAATGGTATGTGAGAAAGATCCTTTTGTAAATTGTGATCTTTTAGTGGCATTTTCTTATTACAGGCTTATTACTTACTACATTAGAGTCAGAAATCAAATTTATACTTTGGGTAAAGGAGGAAGTGACTTACAAACATGTGGCAGCATCTACACTGTGACGTTTTTATGTTTTCCTAGAATTCAGTTGGGGATGGTTTTCATCCAGGGATAACGTGAATGCCAGATTTGTTCATTTGTAAATGTTGACATTGACAGGTAGTGGCTGTTAATGAGAATTGTATGCATTACTGAGTGTTTATTTCTTCCACCTCCTAAAATCAGTCATATCATTTCTACATGTGATACAAATGCCTGCCATTGATTTTGACATAATATTGTGCATACAAGTGTTTGACGAAATCCTCTGAAAATATGCCAAGGACAGATTTTTGATAGAATCTGCTTCAACCTTCTGTAACTTATGCTGATCTTTCTCAAGAGTTTAATCCTGACTCATTAAGTGTCAGACAAGTTCATTAGTTTTTTCAATTGAATATATGATTCTGTCAATAAAAGGCATTAATATCATTGTGACAGCTATTAAGATCTGCTTGAAAGGTATATTATGCCCAGTGCAGTTAATAAGATGAATTACTCTTGGGAAGCAGCCCCCTCCCTCTGTTTTAAGTGCAGATTTAAGCAATAGTGGTATCTGGGACACTCTCTAGAGCTTGCAGCATCAGAAGTACACTTTCCTTTATGTGAGGAGCAAAGTGCCACCAAGGGCAGAGACCAGATAGCCTGAATTATTTAATAACAAAAATGCACTGTAATCCTAATAACCTCTGTGCCTGTGGTTATAATCCCATCTGGGAATCGGTGTAGCGTGTGTCTTAAATCCATTGCAACTTTGAGATATTAAAAGAGATTAAATAAGCAAGTGAAAGAAACAAAGATGGGAGAAGAGAGATGCCAAGCTACATGAAGATCACCCAGGAGCTGAGGCTCAGACACAAGGACCTTTCTTCAGGGTGGACAGAGAGAGAAAACCTTCCCCTAGAGCCAGCACCCTGAATTTGGATTCCTAGTCTCCCCAGCTGTGAGAAACTAGATTTGTGTTTGTTGCAGCCACACACCTGTGGCACTTCTATTGTAGCACCACTCAGTGATCCTATAGGAGAAAGCAGAACTGTCCCATGGGGCTTCCGAGACTGGAATCTTTGCAGAAGTACAGTGCCTCTGTTTTGTTGGCCCTCCCTCCTGATAATGTGTCCAACATGAAGTGTTTAGGATCGCTTTTAAATTTTCATTCTTGAAAACATATGCACACATACAAGTAGAATAGAACAATGAACCCCATGTACCCAGCTTCAACAATTAGCAGGTCAGTCTTGCTTCATCTGTATTTCCACCCACTAGCTCCATTCTGCTCATTTCTATCACAATGCATGAGTTGTCCCTGTTCTTGAACTTTGTATAAATAAGATTGTGTCCTCTTATGCATCAGTATGTATTTTTATACGTCTGTCTTTTGCTCAGTCTGGTTTTTGAGAGCATCCATGTTGTTGTGTGTGTCCATAGTACATTTCTTATTTTTCCCTGACAGAAGGCTTTATTTAGCCTGAGCTGCTTTGCTCTCTACTCCCCCCACCCCGTTTTTGATACTTGTGTCTTTCAGGTCTTTTCTTAGCCTCTTCTAGCCACCGCCCTCCCAGCTGAGTCCTGAGCCCTCTCAGTTAACTCATCCTCTGGCATCTTCACTCTTGTCTCTTGTTTGTTCCTGGACACTCCTCCTCTGCATACAAAATGCTCGCATGACAACTGTCTCTTAAGACAATCTAAAAGATGTTCAATTTCTTGCCCTCTACACTGCCAGATTTCTGTAAATATTCTCTGACATTCACTGCTTAAGTTCCTGAATTAATCATACTCTCTTGCAGCCCCTAATAACTTGCCATCTGCTTCACACTATCAAAACTTCTCTCTCACAGGTCCCCAGGAACTTCCTAATCACCAAGCCTAGTGAGTTATTCTTGCTCTCTACTTCCTTTACCCCCATAAAGTGACTAACAACCATCTCTCCACCTACTTTTGTGAATAGCAATTACTGGGATTTTTTTTTTTTTAAGATCATAAAAGTATTACATGTAGTTCAGAGGACAGTCTGGAGCCAGGCAGCCGGGGCTGGAGTGCTGGCTCCTCCACCTACAGTTGATGTGACCTTGGCCATCTGGTCATGTTCTTAGCGTCTACCTCCGTCAGTTCCCTCTTTCCTAAACTGGGACGAACAATAGTTATAACCTCACAGTGTTGTTCTGAAGATTAAGTAAGGCAATATCTGAAAAGGCCTTAGAACAATGCTTGGCAAGTGTACATGTTATATAAGTATTCTCTGTTACTGTCATAAAAATAAAACTTATAAACTACAATGCTTTATAAGAAACAGTACTAAAAAGTCCCTAAAATGTCTACCACTTAGTCATAGCTACATTGTGGGGTATATCCCACTGATATGTTCTCTGGGCATATTAATTGTTAACTAAATCTTTCTGCACATCTGTAACTTGGCCTTTTCCCCTAATGTGCCCTCTCTTCCGCAGCTTTTGTGACGATATGACACTGTTTGTGGAGTCCCTGAGTGGTACAAATAGTTAACATGGACAGTTACTAACCAAAAGGTTGGAGGTTCAGGTCTACCCAGAGGCACCTTGGGACAAAGCCCTGGCAGTCTACTTTAGAAAACCCAGCCTTTGAAAACCCTATGGAAGGAACACAGTTCTACCCTGATGCATGTAGTATTACCATGAGTCATAACTGACGCGATGGCAACTGGTTTTTGCCCTAGTACGTACAGCTTCCCCTGCCTCTCTGGTGGCTTCTCTGTTCCTTAGAAAAGAAAGCTGCTGCCCTAGTTATTCCCAATTCTGGGAAAAAGATCCAAGGGTCCACTCTGCTCTTTAATTCATGCTCGCCCAATGCAGTCAAAAGCACCTCACTTCTCATTCAATCCTCTTAAGGTTTAAGTCTTGTTCATTCTTACATTTGCATATCTCTTGCATTCATCTTTTTCTTTGCATTCCAGTTGCCTTTATCTGTTTGAAATCTCATGCTCTAATCCCTAACGATAATAAGATAATAATGATAAGAAGAGATAGCATTATGTGATTTCTTTGTGCCAGGTGCTTTTCTATGTCATTTCATCATTAAATCCTATGAGGCAGACACTTTTGTTCTCCCATTTTATATAGAGAGAACCTTGGCATTCAGTGAGGATAAGTGACTTGTTCAACATCATACAACAGTAAGTAACAGAGCCTGGACTTGAATGAACCCAGCGCCATCTTACCCCAAAGCTTGGGCTCACTCCATATTGCCTGTCCCTAGATCTTCCATAGGAGCCCTGGCGGTACAAATGGTTCAGAGGCTCAACTGCTGACCAAAAGGTTGGTGTTTGAACTTCCCCATCAGTTCCATGGGAGAAACACCTGGTAATCTGCATCCATAAAATTACTAAACTAAGTCAAGAAACTCGTTTGAGGAAGTTCTACTGTGTCACACTGCATTGCTGTGAGTTGGAATGGACTCATATTCTTGCTTGTTGGTCTCTATCTACCACCTCTTACTCCATACTACATAAAGCTACAATACTGTTTTTCCAGTACAACTCCCTTCTCTCATTTTAGGAAAATCCTTGATGGTTCTCATTTTCCTATCATCAGGTTCAGCTTTAATCTACTCTCTATTGCTCTTGTCAGTCATCTGCCTGGAAGTCTCCTCATTCCCTTAACCCTCCCCCCATCTAGTTCCTATTCTTCAGAACTTGATTCCTTTAAGACCCATGTCCCTCATGACTCATTGCTGACTTCAAATCCTCAGTGACTATCCCTCCTTAAGCTTCTGGAACCTATGCTTACTTTTTGGCCCTCTTACAGTTCTTATATATTGTCATCCTGTTGGAACCATAAGCCCTTTAACCAGGAGACGAGTGTCCCACATTCATAGTTGGTGATGCCCAGCCCCAACTATAATGTCAATGACTATAAATGTCAGTGAATTACAGAAACTCTTCTCAGCCTTTTTCTCTCTTGAATCCGTTCCTCCTGCCCTGTCAAGCAGCTTGCAGTAGTCAAAGCAAGAGAATGACTACCAGTTGCATCCTACAGCAGTATTTCCCTGCTACCTCATTTTTAACTCTTTCATGAAGTGCTTGGGGATTTTTGTGTATGTGTTTCTTTGTTTCTACTGCATTCCAGGCAAATGAGTGAGCATCTGTTTAGCAATATTAAAAAGCGTGCTATCTGTTTAATGTGGATCATTAAACAGAATCCCAAGTAATCTTATTCTGTTTTGTCAAGTCCACCAGGAATAAGTGTAGAGTAGCGTCACCATGGGAGTCCTGGTGTGATGCTGTGGGCTAATGCGTCAGACTACAAAGTCGTTTGAACTACAAGTTCGGTGGTTCAAGCTCACGAGCTGCTCCTTGGAAACCCTATACAGGGTCGCTATGGGTCGGAATCGACTCAACGCACTTAACAACAACATAACAGAATCACCATGACTCTGCATTAACTTGACAGAACTTAACAATAACAACTACTCCATGGAGTCCTGGGTGGCACAAATGGTTAAGCATTCTGCTGTAACAGAAAGGTTGATGGTTGAGTCCACCTTGGAAGACAGGCCTGGGGGTCACTAAAATCCCTGTGGAGCACAATTCTACTCTGACATATATGAGGTTCATTTGAATCAGAATTGACTTGAAGGCAACTGGTAGCTACTATACAGACTCTATCCTGTGTAAAAGGTCACATTGCAGACAACTTCCAGCCCTGCTCAGCCAGATTTGGTACTCAAGGGTAGAAGACAGGTCCTTCAGAAAGGTTAGTGGGAAGGATTCCCAGTTGGTCAGATGAATGGAAAGGAACTTATATCAATGTTTTCTGGATTTAAGTATCAAAGGAGCCACAGACCAGCTTACCACAGGTAAAAGGTGGAACTTTAAGCCAGGGCATTTGGAATTTTCTACCTCCATCCTTAGACATTTTAGTCTCATCTCCCTTCACCAGAAATAACCTCCTCAAACTGTAGGATCTGTCTTTGCATCCCTCAACCCCCAACTTGGTATTGTTGTCCTGTTGCCATCAAGTCGATTCCGACTCTCAGCAATCCATAGAGTAGAGTAGAACTAACCCCACAATGTTTCCAAGGTGTCCTGCTGTAGCGCTGCAGGATAATGCACTGGATCATAAGGTCAGTGGTTCAAACCCACCAGCTGCTTCTCGGAAACCCTATACAGAGTTGCTATGAGTCAGAACCGACCAACAGTACTTACAACAGTCCTTACAGAAGCAAACAGTCACATCTTTTTCCTGACAAGAGGCTGGTGGATTCGAACTGATAGCCTTTCAATTAACAGCCAAACACTTAACTGCTGTGTCACTGGGCTCCTTATGCAGTTTAGGATAGTGCCAGGTATATGGATGAAGCATAGTTTAAATAATCCAACTGTTGATTTATTTGACAGCTGGATCATCCCTCTGTGTAAAAGCTGTAATTCAAAAATCACCTCCTTCTAGAACAGTCGTTCTTAAACTTGAGCAAGCATCAGACTCCCCAGGAGGCTTGTTAAAACACAGGTTTCTGGGGCCTCGCCCCAGCATGTGTGATTCAGTAGGTCTGGACTGAGGTTTGAGAATTTGCATGTCTAGCAAGTTCCCAGGTGCTTCTGATGTTGCTGCCACCAGTCTAGAGACCACTGGTCTAGAAGACTTCCTAGCTGGGGTCACCCCTTCTCTGAGTTGCCTTCCATTTCCCTCCACAAATGCTTATTAGCACCTTGAGGATACCGTGAAATATTATCTTGGATATGCTCTTACATCTGGAAAACATTCTCTCACTATGTATATTGTTGTTTCTCCTCAAAAGCAGGCTAGCATAGTGGGTTACATGTTGGGTTCCTAACCACAAGATCACCAGTCCGAATCTCCCAGGCACTACATGGGAGAAAGAGGAGGCTTTCTGCTCCTGTAAAGATTTACAGTCTCAGAAACCCTCAACAGAGTCAATATGAGCTGCCGCCACCACCACCAATTAAAAAGCAGTGATCATTTCCACGTCCCCTGCAGCCTCAGGATGCTCCCCTGCTGGACCTGCAGGAGGGAGGCATGTGCAAGAATGGTTAGGGACACCTGAATTGATTTCAGTCTTGCCTCCTATTAATTGCATGTCTCTGAGGCCTTAAGGAGTCTCTGGATAGCACAAACTTTTGGTTAAGCACTTGGCTACTGTGAGGTTGGTGGTTCAAGCCCACACAGAGGAGCTTCAGGGGGAAAAAAACAGGTGGTCTGCTTCCAACCAATAATAGTCATTAGACTGCTCTGCAACACCTGGAGCTGCCTTGAGCGGGTATACCTGATGGCAACTGGACATTTTTTTTTTCCTAAGAGTTTTCAGTTTCCTCATTTGAAAAATGAGTTAATGATAATCATCTTCAACTTGATCTCCAGGTTATAAATTGTTAGTTTGGGGGTTGTTTTTCCGTTTGGGTTTTAAATAGGTTACAAAACAATGCATGTAACAAAAACCAGTTGCTGTTGAGTTGATTCCAGCTCATGGTGACCACATGTGCCTCAGAGTAGAATTGGGCCCCAGGGCTGATTTTTTAGAAGCCGATCACCAGGCTTTTTTATTTCTGAGGTACCTTTGAGCAGACTTGAACCTCCAACCTTTTGGTTAGTTAGCCTAGCATATTTTCTCCTGTAGTATTTTTGAAGTCAGAACTATGTGTAGACAGTCTTGTATATTCATGGGCTATCTTCAGAAAGATAAGAGAAATTGGTCTGGAAGTCTGGAGCAGATGGAAATCTAGTTTTTGTCATAGACCTTCCTTTCAGACTGTCTTAAATATTTTGCTATATGCATCCATTCTTTTAAAAATAAAATTAAAAAAAAAAAAAAACAGTTGATAAAATCAACTTTTTTTCCTTTTCAGGGCTATTGTAAAGAGTAAATAAAACAACTTTACATAAAGCCCTTAACACAGTACCCAGTACATCAAAAGCACAATGTAAACGTTAGCATTGTATTTAGTAATAAATTAATATCGAATTCATTTGTTCATGTAGTCATTCATTCATGGATATGCATGTGAAGTTTCCAATTATCTGAAGCCAGGCATGCAGATAGATATAAGCAAATCATTTCTCAACCAGTCCGGCTACACCAGGTAAAGAATAAAACTTGTTTTTAAACGTCATTCTCAGTGTTGACTATAAACACGTTTCTGTGCACGACTGGATGGATCCTGGCATTCTGCCCAGGGGCACAGCCTACCACAGAAGGGACCAGGTCCTGCACCACTGTGGGTCACCATCAGAGGGCATATGGCCCCTGGGCCCACCCTGAGATGAAAACCTGTTTTGGGCACAGGATGGGGATGCAAGACAGTGTGGCCCTTGGGAGCTGGGTGCCACACAAGTGGCCATCCCACACTAGTAGTGAAAGTTCACCGTGCTCACAGTTGGCCTTAATAAAGTGGATGGAGCCTCAGGGACTTTACCCAGGTTTCATACGCAGAGCTGTGCAGGGAACCAAGCAGTTGGTAACCTTTGGCTTAGAACAGTCAGTATTTTCTGGGATCCCTGTGAGAACGAGCAGCTGGGTGTTTCCTGTTTCTAAGAAAATAAACTAAACACTGGGCACACAAACACTCCACAGTGATAGGTTCATTGATGTCTTGGTTGCTACGTAGCATGTCATAGTTTAACCCCAGGTGTTTGAAGCCCCATTCTTTGCCCAACACTGAGAGAGAGAAGATGGCATGCTCCCCTGCCTGGTTAGGGCAGGGCTTCTAAAGTAGGAGAGATCTTGTTTCTACCACTTAACTAGCTACATGATCTTGGGATAGAGTATTGAACTTTGTTGAAGTCTTCATGTTGTTGTTAGCTGCTATCCAGTCAGGCACCAACTTGTGGTGGCCCCATGCACAATGGAATTGGACTTGTACTTCATGGGTTTTCATTGGCTGATTTTCAGAAGATCACCAATCGTTTTTTCTTTTAGTCTTAGTAAGTATTGTAAATCTGGCCTCGCATGGTTGTAGAGAATGTTGTTGTTGTTAGGTGCCATCGAGTCGGTACCAACTCATAGCGACCCTATGCACAACAGAACGAAACACTGGCCGGTTCTGGGCCAACCTCACTACTGTTGCCATACTTGAGTCCATCAATGCTGCCACTTGGCCAATCCATCTCGTTTGGGGTTGTCTTCCTTTTTTTCTCTGACCCTCCACCTTACCAAATATGATATCCTTCTCCAGAGACTGGTCCTTCCTGACAATATGTCCGAAGTATAAGAGATGAAGTTTGGCCATCTTGGCCTCCAAGGAGCACTCTGGCTGCACTTCTTCCAACACAGATCTGTTGGTTCTTTTGGCAGCCCAATATTGGTATTTTCAATATTCTCCTCCAACACCATAGCTCAAATGTACCAATTCTTCTACAGTCTTCCTTATTCACTGTCTAACTTTCGCATGCATACAAGGTTATTGAAAATACCATGGCTTGGATCAGACGCACCTAGTCTTCAAGCTGACATCTTTTGGTCTTTAACACTTTTTAAAAAAGTTATTGTGCAGCAGATTCATGAGCTAATAATATCTGTATAACAGCGTGGCT
The DNA here is from genome assembly GCF_000296735.1 of Chrysochloris asiatica. Taxonomy (NCBI): domain Eukaryota; kingdom Metazoa; phylum Chordata; class Mammalia; order Afrosoricida; family Chrysochloridae; genus Chrysochloris; species Chrysochloris asiatica. The sequence continues at coordinate 5,130,808 of NW_006408566.1, forward strand.
GGCACAGTGCCTTATGTATAATCAGTTGACAGTTGACCATTGCCTTCAAGTCCATTCCAACTCATGGGGATTCCATATGTTAGACTGCAGCTGTGCTCCATTGGATTTTCAGTGACTGATTTTTTACAGCAGATCGCTAGACCATTCTTCCAAGGCCCCTCTGGTTGGACTTGAACCTCCAATCTTTCCATTAGCAACCAAGTGACTCAACTGTTTGTACTACCCAGGGACTTCACCTGACACGTGTGTGCCATCAAGTAGATTCCAACTCCTAGCGAGACTGCCCATGACAAGAACAGAACTGCTCTATAGGGTTTCCAAGGCTGTAATCTTTACGAAAGCAGACCACCACATCTTTCTCCCTTGGGACAACCGGTGGGTTTGAACCATCAATCTTTCAGTTGGCAGCTAAGTGCTTAACCACTGCACCACCAGGGCTCCATGTACCTGGCACATTGTAAACAACAAAGGTTGTTGTTGTTGTCAAATGCCGTCGAGTCGATTCTGACCCTGTATAGGGTTTCCAAGGAGCAGCTGGTGAGCTCGAACCACCGACCTTGCAGTTCAAACGGCTTTGCAGTCTGGTGCATTAACCCACAGCGCCACACCAGGAGCTGTTGTTATTATTTAGCACGGAAGTAAATAATGTTCTAGAGCCCTTTGAGAGCTTGATGACATCTGTAAACTCTCGCCTCAGATAAAGTAAACTTAGGCACACACATCAAATTTTACTATAATTTTAGGAGATTCTTGCACAACTTTTCCTTCCCCAATTCATGCATGGGCCAGTCCCCAAGAGGCCCTTGGATGCCTGAGCTGAACGCAGATACGGGAATTCATAGTAGGAACTAATTACTTTAAGCAAATGAACTTAGGGAGGACTTCCTGATTGAGGTAAAAACTAGGGCCTAAAAGCATCAGATCAATTCTGAATCATGGTAATACATATCAGAGTAAAGCTATGCTGCATATGGTTTTCAGTGGATGATTTTTAAAGAAAGTTATCTCGAAGCCTTTCTTCCAAGATACCTCTGGGTGGACTTGAACCTACAGCCTGTTTTTCAGTTAGCAGTCTTTTGATTAGCAGCCCAGCACTTAGTCCACAGCATCACTAGGGCTCCTTCCAGGGTCTATAGGAAGAGGAAATTAGAAGAGGCCAAGAGAAATGGACAGAGGACATGAACAAAGACTCAGAAGCTACACTCGTAAACACAGCCCATGTTCAAACTTTCCTGTGCCTCAATTTCTTAATTTCTAAAATGGGAGTGAAAATAGAACCTCCCTGACAGTCTTGTATGTTCAGTAGGATAAGGTATTGACAATGATGAATATATAGGCCAGTGTCTGGTATATAGCAAGCTCTCAGTAATAATAAATTCCTTTTATGATTGTTGTTGTGGTTAAGTGCCTTCGAGTCTATCCTGTCCCATAGCGATCTTATGTACAACCAAATGAAACACGGCCAGGTCCTGCACCATCCTCACAGTTGCTGCTGTACTTGAGCCCATTGTTGCTGCCACTGTGTCACTCATCTCTGAGGGTCTCTCTTTTTCTCTGTCCCTCCACTTTACCAAGTGTGATGTCCTCTCCAGGGACTGGTCCATCCTGATAATATGTCCAAACTATATGAGAAATAATGTCTTGCCATCCTGGCTTCTGAGGAGCATTCTGGTTGTACTTCTTCCAACACAGATTTGTTTGTTCATCTGGCAGCCTGTGGTACCTTTAATATTCTTCTCCAACATAATAATTCAAATGCATCAATTCTGCTATGGTCTTCCTTATTCGTTGTCCAACTTTCATGTTCATATGAGGCTACTGAAAAGATCATGACTTGGGTCAAGGTGCACTTTTGTCCCCAAACTGACACCCACCTGTTCTTGATGTTGTGTAGATTTGCCAATGTAAACTGAACTATAGTTGTTAGAAATATTAGAGAAGATGGGGCCAAACTATAGAAAAGGTCTTATTTTACAAGGCTGATTCCTTTAGAACTTACTCTAGAGGTTCTGAGGAGTCCCAGGAACATTTTTGTGCCAGAGTAAAGTGGTACTGTCTGTAAGCAGAGTAATCAGTATAGGTAAGAAGGGAGAATGATTAGAGGGAGGAGTCTTCTGAGGCTGAGCCAGTAATGCTGATTTGAAGTGCTTGGGTCAAGACTGACATACAATGCAAGCCAGGAGAAAGGATCAAAATAAAAATGCAAGATTTATCAAAATCAGAGTCATGCTAATTAGACTCCTGGTGTGGCACTGCAGGATAATGCACTGGACCTCAGGTTCAGTTTGAAACTCACCAGCCGCTCCTCAGAAGGTCAGCAGTTCAAACTCACCAGCCGCTCCTCAGAAACTCTATATAGGATAGATATGAGTCAGAACCAACTTGATGGCAACTGGACAACAACTAAAGTCGTCATGTGGCACTGTAGGATAATGACCTGGACCACAAGGTCAACGATTCAAACTCACCAGCTGTTCCTTGGAAACCGTATACAGGGATGCTATGAATCAGAACTGACTCAATGACATTAACAACCACAATAGAATTGTACTATCAACATGGTAGCCACTCACTACATGAAATGTAGCTAGTCCAAGTAAGGTGCACTGTAAGATTTTGAATGCTTACTTACTATTAAAAAATGATACCCAGAGAAGCAGTGATGCCAGAGATGGAGGCAGAGATGATGACGTGGAGAAATGGAGCGGCTGTGGACTTTAGACCCAGAGAGGGAGAGGGGCTATGTGCTGACGACCGGGGGGGCAGGCTTGCAGGGTATACCCTTTGGTTGGTTGATGATGCTTGCAACAATATACAATAGGATGAATGTAAAACTAATGTTCTCCCATGTAAACTATCATATATTTCACAATAAAACATTAAAAAAAAAAAAAAAGAACCATGGGCTGCCAGATGACTAAACAAATCTGTGTTGGAAGAAGTACAGCCAGAATGCTGTTTAGAATCAAGGAGGGGGAGACTTCGTCTCTCATCCTTCTGACATATTATCAAGAGGGACCAGTCTCTGGGGAAGGACATTATACTTGGTAAACTGGAGAGTCAGCAAAAAAGAGAAAGACCCCCCCTCCCTCCCCACTCCCACACACAACGCTAAGGATAGACACAGTGACAGCAGCCATGAGCGAAAGCATAACAATTGTGAGGAGAGTGCGGGACCAGATAGTGTTTCGTTCTGTTTTGCATAGGGTTATTATGAGTTGGAACAGACTCGATGGCATCTGATAACAATAACAACATAAAAATTTCCATATAAGTATATGAATATTCATTGTAGTCTTTCCCCCCAATTTTTTTGTGTTTAAATCTTTCATAATAAATTATCAAAATACTGCATGCTTGGAGAGATGGAGCAGCTGGGAACTCTAGACCCAGAGAGGGAGAGGGGCTGTGTACGGACAACCGGGAGGCAGGCTTGCAGGGTGTACCATTTGGTTGGTTGATAATGCATAGAGAGGATTATAACCATGGCGATGTAATGATTAAACAATACGATGAATATAAAGCTAATGTTCTCCCCTGCAAACTATCACATAATTCACAATAAAACATTTAAAAAAAATGAATGCAAATTATCTCAGGATTTTTTGGCATTGATTACATTTCCATTTTGTCATGTTAGTTTAAGTAAGATATATTATTAAATTTAATGTTGTTATTAAGTGCCATTGAGTCAGGTCTGATTCTTAGTGACACCATATAGGGTTTTAGAGAAGTGGCGGGTGAGTTTGAATCGCCAGCCTTGCTGTTCAGTGCTTATCCTACAGCACCACACCTTTAAAAAAAACTTTTTTTTTTCTTTTTATGTGATTTTTAGAACATTTAAAAATTATTAAGCAGCTCACATTTTTCTGGTCAGTGCTTGAGCTGAAAAATTAGATCAAGGAATTAGAGAGGGCTGGAGCAAAGGATGACCTCAGTGGCCAGTGATGTCACTCATTGAAAAAAGGACATCAAGAAGGCTAGGGACAGATGGCAGTGTTACATTGGGTCTTAGGTGGGAGTGTTTGCAACAATATGGACCATTTGAGTGTCTTGGACCACTTTGAATGGTCTGTTAACTAGGCACTGAGATTAAAGTAAAGGATCAGGCCTGTATGTAAAGTGTGTTGTTAAGTGCTGTCCAGTCGCTTCCTATTCATAGCAACCTATTATAGCATTTCCAAGACTTTAAATATTCGTGGGAGCAGAAATCCTCATGTTTTTCCCGCATGAAGTGTGTTAGTCATAGCTTAAGTCGTGAGGATCAACTTGCCAGGCAGGTGCTTAATAAGTTATATACACTATCTCATTTTATTCTGGTAACAGTCCTAAGAAGTCAGTATATTATTATCCCTCCCTTTTTACAGATGAAGGAATCGAGGCTCAGAAAAATGAAGTACCTTAGAGTGATAAGTGGTGACTCAGGAATCAAATTTACCTGACTGTCCAAGCCCTTATTCTCTCAGCTACACCAGAGTCCAAGAACAAGAGCAGGATTGTCTAGAATCACTGATGCCAGGGAGAAGACGCGTGCCAGAAAGAAGTAGCTGTTAAGAAAATAGATATAGGCTTTCTGTAGCAAAAATGTATGTTAGCTGATTAGAGCAGTATCAAGCTGAAGGAGGTTTAATCCTCCTTATTAGCTGTCTTCTAATCAATTCCAACGCATAGTGACCCTGTGTACAACAGAATGAAACATTGCCCGGTCGTATGTCATCCTCACAATCATTGCTATCTATACTTGAACCCACTGTTGAAACCACTGTGTCAGTCTGTGTTGTTGAGGGTTTTTGCGTAGCCTCTATGAAGTTTCATGTACTTCTCCAGGGGATGGTCCCTCCTGATGACATGTCCAAAGTACATGAGACAGTGTCACCATCCTCACTTCTAAGGAACATTCCAGCTATACTCCTTCCACAACAGATTTGTTCCTTCTTTTGGCTGTCCATGATATATGCAGTATTCTTCATCAGCAACACACAAGCTACTACTGTACAACAAAGTGATAAACAAGTGGCAGTTAATCCTGATAAACAATGGTTGTTGGTGGTGTTGTTAGGTGCCATCGAGTCAACACTGACTCATAGTGACCTTAT
>NW_006408566.1:5137063-5154601 GCF_000296735.1 Chrysochloris asiatica
CAGATATGGGTCTCTTGCAGTCAGCAGGCTAGGTTGTCTTCCAGATTTCTTGGCATAGATGAATGAGTGCCTCCAGTACTGTATCAATTTGTTGAAAGATTTCAATTTTTACTCCATCTATTCCCAGTGCCTTGTTCTTTGCCAATGACTTCAATGAACTTTGGACTTCTTACTTCAGGATCATTGGCTCCTTATCATATGCTACCTCTTGACATAATTGAACATTGACCATTTCCTTTTGGCACAGTGACTTTTTTTCATTCCTTCCATCTTCTTTTGATGCTTTCTACATCATTCAATATTTTGCCCATAAAACCCTTCAGTATTTCAAGTCGAGGCTTGGTTTCTTCCTCCAGTTTCCTCAGTTGGAGAAATGCCGAGCGTGTTCATCCCTTTTGATTTTCTAACTCCGGGTCTTTGCATATTTAGTTATAATATTTGTCTTCTTGGGCTGACCTTTGAAATTTTCTGTTCAGTTCTAGTACCTCCTCATTTCTTCCATTTGCTTTTTTTTGTTTTGTTTTCAACAGTAAAAGCATTTACTATCAAGCTAATTGGGGAACAAAATGTGCTTTAAATACTATGTATTTGGGGGGTGGGGCACCACACCTCCACGCAGTTACAACCAAAGACCTGACATTATGCACCTCAGACACCTTTATTTCACTCTTGTTATTCTGTGCCTTCATAGGGAATAGGTTCTAGCAGCTCAGGCTCCTTTCCATTGGTTCTCACAAAGTGTACCTCTCTGGGGGACACAGGCTGGCACTTTATCTGAACCCAGGTCCCTTTCTCTTTGGCTTCCTTCTTTTTCTGATCATTTTCCTTCACTCGCTTCAGGAAGCTGTTTCGGCTCTTAGAGTGCTTAATATGCTCAGTGTGCACATTAATTCTTTTGGCAAGAAACTTGACCTTGACTTGCTTGTTCACAACAATGCTGACAGCAAGGTCACATTGTAGACTCTTCCGGTTTTACCGTGGTAACATTTGTGGGGCCTTTTTAAACTGTGCCCATTCCCTTGATGTCTACAATATCGCCTTTCTTGTAGATTAACATTTATGTGTCCAAAGGAACGACCCCGTGTTTTCTGAAAGGCCTGGAGAACATCTAGTTGGTGCCCAGCCTCTTTCCCCTTGTGTTCGTCATCATGGTGGATTCCTGCAAGATGGTGGCTCCGGCAGAAAGATCCATTTGCTTTTGCACCTCTACTCTGGAGAGCAAGTTTCAGAGTCTCATCTGACATCCATTTTGGTCTTTCCTTTCTTGTTTTAATGACCTTTTGCTTTCTTCCTGTATGGTGTACTTGATGTCATTCCACAATTCCTCTGGTCCTCAGCCTTTAGTGTCTAATGCATCAAATCCATCCTTCACATGATCTCTAAATTAAAGTGAGTTGTATTCAAGGTCATATTTTGGCTTCTGTGGACTTGTTTTAAATGTCTTCAATTTCAGCCTGAACTTGCTTATGAGCGATTGATGGTCTGTTCCACAGTCTAACCCTGGCCTTGTTTTGGCTGATGATCTGGATGGAGCTTTTCCACTGTCTCTTTCCACAGATGTAGTCAATTTGATTTCTGTGTATTTCATCTGGTGAGGTTCATGCATATGATCGTCTTTTAATGTTGTTTAAAAAATGTGTTTGCAATGAAGAAATCATTGATCTTGCAAAATTCTATCATGCAATCTCCAGCTTCTAAGGCCATATTTCCAATGACTGATCCTTCCTTGTTATTTCCAACCATTGCATTCCAGTTGCCAGTAATTATCAGTACATCTTTGTTGTATGTTTGATCAATTCAGACTGAAGAAGTTGGTAGAATTCTTCAATATTGTCATCACTGGCTTTAGTGGTTGGTGGGTAAATTTGAATAAAAATGTATTAACTGAGCTTCCTTTTAGGTAAATGGATATTATCCTATCACAGACAGTGTTTACTTAAAAGACAAATCTTGATAGGCTGTTTTTGATGATGAATGTGATGCCATTCCTCTTCAGTCTGTCATTCCAGGCATGGTAAACCATGTGATTGTCAGATTCAAAATGGACAATACCAGTCCATTTCAGTTCAGTGATGCTTAGGATATCGATGTTTGTGCATTCCATTTCATTTTTGACAATTTTCAATTTTCCTAGATTCATATGTTGTACATTCCATGTTCCAATCATTAATAATGGATGTTTACAGCTGTTTTTCTTCATTTTGAGTTGGGTCCCATCAGCAAATGAAGGTGCCGAAGCCTTATTCCATTGTGTCATCACAGTCAGCTCTACTTTGAGTAGGCAACTCTTCTCCAGTCATATTTTGAGTGCCTTCCAACCTGAAGGGCTCATCTTTGGCACTTTATCTGACAATATTCTGGTGCTCTTCATCATGTTTCAATATTCAGTGTTCTGATCCAGACACTGTTCCACTGCTATTGATAAAGTTTTCAGTGACTAAACATTCAGAAGAAGTCCATCTCTCTGTTTTCTTTGTCTGTCTTCATTAGGAAGTTCATCTGAAACCTGTCTACCATGGGTGACCCTGCTGATATTTAAAACACCCATGGCATAGCTTCCAGAATCACAGCAACACACAAGTCACCACAGTACAACAAACTGACAGATGAGTGGTAGAGAAACAATGGTAGGTTAAGGTAAAGAAGAGTATTTAGAATTCTGCAGGGCTTGGTCAGAACTTTGAAAAAGTTAAGCATTCTTTTTAGTTTAGTGTTAAGCATTTTAGGAAGTGGGATTCTTTTTAAATTGAAATGCTTTAATTCAGGATAGAAATAACCATGGGCATGCATTAAGAATCTAGAGGTAAGTGTATAGGGTTTCCAAGCAGCAGCTGGTGAGGTGATGAACCACCAACCTTGTTGTTCAAACCAAACTTGCAGTCCAGCACATTAATTCTCAGAGCCACAGCAGGACTCCTCTCGTGTAGGGTAAGGTCATGTTGATACGTGCAAAGAGTTTTGTTTTGTTTTTTATCGATTCCTAAATTCTGCCCCAGACCTATTAAATTGAGATTTTCTTGTTTGTTTTTATTTTCTGACACAAGTGCTCAAGGTGATCTAGATACTTGGTGAAGTTAGGAACCCGCTGCTCAGGATCTGCAGCAGCTCCTTCTCCTCCTCCTCAGGATTTATTACCCAGGGTTGGCCCATTATCACTGCTCACTGCCAGTTCCTTTGGGGCATAGGAGGAGGATGGGATCATCCTGTGTCTTTAGCAATAGACTTACCTGGAATTTAGGACAGACTTTCTTTACATTGTTGTTGTTGTAAGTGCCATCAAGTTGGTTCCGACTCATAGCAACCTTATATAGGGTTTCCAAGGAGCAGCTGGTGAATCTGAACTGCTAACCTTGCAGGTCAAACCAACATTGTGGTCCAGTGCATTATTCTATAGCGCCACACCAGTATTCCTTCTTTACACTGAGATCATCCAGTTCTCCATGACTTAGGTCTTCTCTCAAGGCCACTTGGCACCACACTTCCTAGTGTCATTACCAGGGGGACCACCTATCTGATTGAGCAATAGCCCCTGAATGGAGGGCAGTGTCATCTTCATTTGTCCAGTGCTTCCTGCTTTCTCCTTCCTAATGTCCTTGCTGCTCAAAGGCAGGCCACATACAGGCTGGTGTTTAAGAGCAGGGACTGGAAAACAGGTGACCCGGAGTCAGACAGAATCCCAACTCTACCACGTCAGTCTGTGTGATCTTGAGCAAGACTTTTTTTTTATCTTCTCTGTTCTTTGTAAAACCAATGGCAAATGTGTTCATCTCATAGAGTTGTTAAGGGGATTGAAGGAAGTTATGCGTGCAGTTACTTACCAAGTATTCAATAGATAGACTGAGGAAGCCCATACCAAGTATTCAATAGATAGACTGAGGAAGTTACTGGGTTAACTTAGTATCTTTACTATTGTTATTCAGGATATGTGCCCTAGTTGGCAGGGGAAATCAATCTGATGTCAGATAGACATCAAAAGGTTTTGCAATGATAAAACAAAATTTCAGAGCATGAACTGAATGATCCTTTCCAGAGCTTGAGAGAAAACTGTTCTCATTCTCTTTCACTTTCTGGTTCTGAGGCTACAAAAACTGCTTTTAGAGGGACCCTACTCACTCTCTGCTCCCCACCCCAAACCACTTTCCCATCTCTCTCTGCAGCCCTTTCCTATCTCTCCCCCTTACTCTCCTCCTGCATTAAGCCAGCAACATGTTCTTTTTGCCCTTTGCTCACAGAACTGGGTGAGGGCAGAGCAGAACCTGCAGTTGCTCACAGGTTCAACCTCCCTTGGCCTTGTGGCCTGCAAGCTTTGGTTTGGGCAAGAGAACTTGATTTCTCAACTACTTCACCTTCAAGTCTTGGTTTTTAGTGTGTTCAGCAATGCTGTTAATATTAAAGTAAATAACAGCAAGAGATATTTTAGACATCATAACCAATATTTCTAAGTTATTCACAGTTTACAAGACAACATATTAGTAATTGTACGACAATTCAGATACAACAAATAGTATGTGTTCTTGGAAACTTTTGCAAAATGAGGCTTGAGACAGGGAACTAGGTGCTGGTGTGATCATTGGAGTCATCCTTGGGTGGTGTGAATGGTCAATGCACTGGACTGCTAACTGAAAGGAATGGACACTGGAGTCCACCCAGAGAAGTCAAGAAAGCCTTGGCAATATACTTCCGAAAACTCCACCATTGAAAACACTTTTGCACACAACTCTAGTCTGATAAGCATGGGGTTGCCATGAGTAAAAACCGACTCGACAACTGGTAACTGGTAATCTTTAGAAAGGCTAGAGGGTTGGCTCGAGATTGAACTCCCAGGAAAGCCTCCTAGAACACCACCATGAGAACTGGTCACCAGGTCCCTGCTTCATCTCTATCAGCAGGAAGTGGAAAATTGAGCAGCTGCTCCAGCCATCCAGCTTCTCAGCTATCCAGTACCGTGTCATAGTGACTGGACACTGAATGCCATCACCGCCACCACAGATGGCAGCTTGCCTGTGGTCTACTTCCCAGCAGAAAGAAACCAAGCAGTAGGAACCTGGCCTTCTCACTTCTTTTCTTTCCCTCTCTAGAATACATGAAATTAGCAGAGCCCTCATTACAGAAGCATCTGGGAGACGTAGTTTTTAGCTTTCTAGCCCTGCTGTTCAGCAAGGCACAACGGGGAATAGAATGGCTGTTGCGTACCAATCCACGTGGACCTGCAGAGTGCTTACACACATCACACAGTGTGCAACAAGAAGAGGCAGGGAGTATGTGCACAGCAAACATATTCTGTCTGGTTATTACACTCACATGCCTATTAGCTCGGATGTTCTTAACAATCCTTTGAGACAGAAAAGTATTATGTCCATTTTCCCCATGATGAATTTTTTGAGAATCCCCGGATGATTCAAATGGGTAATGTGCTCAGCTGCTAACTGAAAGGCTAGAGGGTTGAGTCCACCCAAAGACCTGGTGATCTACTTCTGAAAACCCAGCCACCAAAAACCCTATGGAGCACAGTTTTACTCTAACACCAGTGAGGTTGCCATAAGCCTGAATCAACTCAACAGCAACTGGTTTTCAATAGGTTACAAGTCCTGCCCAGTGTCATAGTGCCACTAGAAAGTGGAAGGGATCAGGGCAGAGGCCAAGTCTCCCAACCTAGCTTTTGAGTGTGTCCCTGTAACTGAACAGCCAGTGTGTAGTAGTGTAGTACTGTAGAATAAGTGCTGGACTGCTAATCACAAGGTCAGTAGTTCAAATCCACCAGCTGCCCCTTAGAAGCCCCAGACAGGGTTGCTGTGAGTCAGAACTGACTGGATGGCACTTTACAACAACAACAGTGTAAAGGTGGCATCACAAGTTTAAAAGTCAGGCAGATGTACCAGCCTACTGAAGGGGTGGCTGCTACTCAAGTCCAGCCCTATTTCATAGGCTTTTCCTTAAATTGTTGATTTTTTTTTTGTTTTAAAGTAAAATCTTTTGATTTTTCAAATGTTGGCAATCAGTTTAAATTAAAACACACATGCACATACACTATTAAGCTCACATTCTGTGGGACAAACTAGAATCCAAACTAATCTGGATTCAGCCTGCTGTCCATGTGTTTGTGGTCTTTGATACAACAAAGAATAAATGTTAATGAGACTAGGAAAACTGTTCCTCAGGACCTGACACTGCACTTTCCCTCTAAGGCAGTCTAGAAAGCTGTTGCTGCCTGTTCACATTACCTTGAATGTCAACTCTTCTTTTGCTGTTTTCTCTTGTTTCCATCACCAAATATTTGCTTTGTGTCTTGTTAAATCTAGGCCCCTAGCATTTAGTAAACATTTATGTGTGCAGGTGCATTACCGATTATTGGTGGCTGGGGGAGTTACTATTAAGTCGATTCCACCTCATGGTGACATCATATGTTACTGGGTAGAATTGTGTCATAGGGTTTGGGGGCTGTAATTTTTATGGCAGATTGCCATGTCTTTCTTGCATGGTCCCACTGGGTGGATTCAAAACATCAATCTTTAGGCAAGTAGTCAAGCACAAAAGGACCTGTCGTTGTTGGGTGCTGTCATGTCAGTCCTTGATTCACATGACCCCTATGTGCCAGCATGAATCTGCCTCATAGAGTTTTCTAGGCTGTAATCTTTAGTAACCCTGTTACCCAATGGTTACATGCTATGCTGCTAACCCAAAAGTTAGAAGTTTGAACCCACCAGCCTAGCTATGGGAGAAATGTGGCTGGCTGTTCTGTAATGGTTTGCAGCCTTGTGAACTCTATGGGACAGTTCTCTCTATACTATAGGGTCCCTATGAGTCAGAATCAATTTGAGAGCAGTGGGGTTTAAAAGTCGTAACCAGAGGAGATCTTCAGCTCGTTAGTTTATGGTGCTGCTGGATGGCTTCGAACCACCAACCTTTAGGTTTATGCAGGAGCACAAACCGTTTGCACCAACCACGGCTCTGCGGTACTGATGTTGCTGCTTTCATTGCTAGGTGCTGTCAGCTCTGACTCATAGTGACCTTATGTACAACAGAACGAAACACTGCCCAGTCCTGCACCATTCTCACAGGTGGTGTTACTCTAGAGCCCAATGCTGGTGCCACTGTACCAATCCATCTTGTTGGGAGTCTTCCTCTTTTTCACTGACCCTCCACTGACTGTCCTGAATGCAGCTCCTTTCTGTCTTATAACGATCCTATAAGATTGGCATTATTGTCTCCCTTTTACAGATGAAGAAGAAAAGAGCTAGGTTAAAACATTGGAAATCCTAAGGCAAGAGCAGAGAGGATGCCTGTTCTTTTATTACAGCCACAAGGGGTGTGTTTCCTATGCAAAGCTTGGCTTCAGGCCAGTGATTCAATTACTGGTCAGTCAGTGATGACTTGTGACTCTGCCCTGGGGCTTCCTGGTGCCTCCCTCCCCCTCCCCGAGTGAGTGCTCTGTGACACACTTTCCATTCCCACCCACCTCTCCCTGCTTCAAGCCCTCTAGACAAAGATTACAATGCCCATATTTCCCTAATAGGGCTTTTTGTTCCTTGGAATTTCTAGGAACCATAAGATTCAGATGAAGGTAGCATTAAAAAACTAATGCAAATCATGAGTAGCTAAGTACTACTTCTGTTGGTTCAAATCTGTTAGCCAAATTCAGAAATGAAAACAAGACTGCAGAAGCGATAGGTAGAATTTTATCAAAACAGTGGTCAGATGCAAGCATGAGTGCCCTGGTAGCTCAGGATCTCTGGATACAGACTTCAGTCCTTGCCTAGCAGCAGCTGGGAAAACACTCCTGTTTAGCTCACAGGTGTAAGAGGGAGGTCTCCAGTGGGGGCACAGGACAGAGACAGACATATCACATCTGCACCAGAAAGGGTGTTAGAGAAACATGGGGTGATCAGCAAGCCTGCACCTCCAGATCATGGAGTGTTAAGGTCACCCTTAATTGAAAAGCACCATGTGAATGCCCAGTGATGCCCCGAGGTCTGTGAACCAATTTAATTGAAATCATGTCCCTTCTTGGGCATAATGGGGAAAGACGTGTGGTTTCTGGAGTGGAAAGGCTGGTAAACTGGATAACTCAGAGTGAGTTTTTCTAACATCTGTTGCCTCATGTATGAGATGAGGATGGACTCATAATCAACTTTACAGGATCATAGTGAAGCCTCATAGAGCAGTATTGTGAAAGCAGTGGATGCACGCTCAGGTTCCACACAAATACCAGGTTTGTTTACCTTGGAAGCTGTTCTTGGTGTGAAAATAAAGCAAGTTTTGTATCAACCTAGAAGCACAAACATCCCTGCCATTGAGGGACTACCAAAGAAAGCCCTCTGAAGGTGCAGTAATGTTGGGAGATGTCTGTCTGCCCCAGCCCAGCAGATGAGGAGGTGCAAAGCTGCTGCAAGTAGGAGGAGGCAGTGCTCAGCTAGCCCCCACCCCTTAGTACCCCTGAAAGACAGAATCCAGTGTCGTACTCCTACTCTTCCTCCCACCCTGTACCAATGTTGTTGTTGTTGTTAAGTGCTGTTGAGTCAGTTCCGACACATAGCGACCCTGTATAGGATTTCAGAGGAACAGCTGGTGAGCTTGAACCACCAACCTTGCAGTTCAAATGGCTTTGCAGTCTGGAGCATTATCCCAAAGTGCCACATCAGGATTCCTTGTACCAGTGTGAGGCTTCTTAAATTAAAATGGAATATTTGCAAACTGATTTATCATAAGAACAATGTTGCAACAAGAGATTATATTCTTTTTCAAGAGACCAGCGTACAATTTGCTCTAGAAATGATCACAAAGATGCCTTTTATTGATCATCAATGCAATTCCTATACAATATTCAATTGAAAGTTGCTTGTTCTTAATGAATCTATGAAGCTCTTAAACTTTTATCTGGTTTTCTAGGTGTGGTTATTCCTAGTCTAGCAGAGGGGAGGGGACTTCCAGAAGAGAAATGGTAGAGCAGGAGGTAGTAGAGGAAGGAAGTATCTAATTATTTGTTTGATGTTTGTGTGTCTCCTGAGCCAGCTTCAGCTCTGTGAGGGCAGCCTTGGTGCCTGCCTTGTTACTATTGTTAGCCCGACTCTTGGTAACTCCATACACAATGGAACCAAACAGTACCTGTGCTGTGCCATCTCTATGGTCCTTTGTGGATACTGCTGTAGATTCATAGAATTTTCATGGGCTGATTTTCAGAAGTAGATCACCAGATCATTCTTCCTAGTTTGACAGTCTGGAAATTTTGCTGAAGCCTGTTCATCATCATGGAAAACTACAGCCTCCTCTGACAGACAGGTGGTGGCTATTCATAAGGTACATTGGCTGGGAATCGAACCCAGGTCTCCTTCATGAAAGGTGAGAATTCTACTAATGCCACACATGTCCCAACACAGTATGCCTGGAACCAAATTGTTGCTATTAGGAGCTATTTAATCGGTTCCAACTCACAGCATCTCTATGTTCAAAACAGAGCCCTGCCTGGTCCTGCACCATCCTTACAATTGCTAAAATGTTTGAGCCCATTGTTGCAGCTACAGTGTCATGCCACTTAATTGGGATCTTTCTCTTTTTTGATGACCCTCTTCCAAGCATCAGGTCCTTCTCCAGGGACTGGGATCTCCCGATAACATGTCCAAAGTTCATAAGACAAAGTCTCAACATTGTCACTTCTAAGGAGCATTGTGGCTGTACTTCCCAAATGATGTAGAGTGCTGTCAAGTGGGTTCCAACTGATAGTGACCCTATATAGCAGCTGGTGGGTTTGAACTGCTGACCTTGTGGTTTGAAGTCCAGTGCTGATTCTGCAATACCACACCAGGAGTCCACTTACCAAATAGTGCTCAATACAAATGTATTGCACAGATTTTATAGAACCTGGAGACTGAAGGACTCTCCAGTGGAGGGGTGTAGCAGGAAAGGTCCTCTATGAAGAGGCAGGTCAGAACACAGATACCAGAATGGGAGAAAGATGCAAGAGGGCCTAAGGTAGCAGGCATGAATTGTGAATCGCTGGTGGTTTTCCATCGTGACTATTATATAGTCAGGGAGCTCAGTGGCTCTGTAGGATAAGCACTGGACTGAAAACCACAGGTCAGCAATTAGAGCCCACCAGCCACTCAATGGGAGAAAAAAAAAAAAAAAAAAGAGACTTTTTTCTCCTGCAAAGATTTATAACCTTGAAAACCCTGTACAGAGTCACTATGAGTCGGAACCAATTAGACGGCACCTGGAGTCCTGGTGTGGCACTGTGGATAAGCTGTTTGAACTGCAAGGTCGGCTGGTCAAGCTCACCAGTTGCTTCTCAGAAATCCTAGACAGGGTCGCTACGGGTCGGAATTGACTCAGCAGCACTTAGCAACAACAAACAAATCACTTAGTAACGGAGTCAGGAAGTAAGAGGGTCCTCACTGATGCAGTGTTGCTCACCAGTTTGGGGGGGAACCTATTGATGTAGTATTGTCAGATGAGTGCTCAACCACAGGGTCGGTTTGAACCACAAGGTCAGCAGTTCAAACTCACCAGCCATCCCTCAGACACCTTATATAAGGTCGCTATCAGTCGGAATACCAGAAAGATAGTTAGTTATCTGTGACGTATTGTCTGCACAAAGGCTTTCAGTTGTTTGGATCATTACAAGCTATGGACAAAACTGCGAAGTATGGGTATTCTGGAACACACTTAATTGTGCTCATGAGAAACTTGTACATAGACCAAGAGCAGTTGTTCAAACCCAACAAGGGACCGCTGAATGGTTTAAAATTAGGAAAGGTGTGCACCAGGTCTGTATTCTTTCACCATACTTATTCAACTTGTATGCTGAGCAAATAATCTGAGAAGCTGGATTACATGAAGAAAAACGTGGCATCAGGATTGGAGGAAGGCTCATTAATAACTTGCAATATGGAGATGATACAACCATGTTTGCTGAACGTGAAGAGGACTTAAAATACTTACAGCTGAAAATCAGAGTATAGCCTTTGGTATGGATTGCATCTCAATGTAAAGAAAACAAAAATCCTCACCACTGGACCAATAAGCAACATTCTTTATCAATGGAGAAAAGATTGAAGTTGTCAAAGACTTCATTCTTCTTGGATCAACCATCAACACTCATGGAAGCAGCAGTCAAGAAATCAAACAACATATTGCATTAGGCAAATCTGCTGCACAAGATCTTTTTAAAGTATTGAAGAATAAAGATGTCAGCTTGAGGACTAAGGTGTGCCTGACCCAAGCCATGATATGCTCAGTAACCTCATATACATGCGAGTTGGACAGTGAATACGGATGACTACAGAAGAATTGATGCTTTTGATTATGGTGTTGGAGGAGAATATTGAAAGTACCATGGGCTGCCAAAAGAACCAATAAATCTGTATTGGAAAAAGTGCAGCCAGAGTGCTCCTTGGAAGTCAAGATGGCCAGACTTTGTCTCTCATATTTCAGACATACTGTCAGGAGGGACCAGTCACTGGAGAAAGATACCATGTTTGGTAAGGTGGAGGGTCAGAGAAAAAGAGGAAGACTTCCAGCAAGGTAGATTGGCACAGTGGCAGTATCAATGGCATAGTAATGATTGTGAGGTTGGCCCAGGACCAGACAGCGTTTTGATCTGTTATACATAGCGTTGCTATGAGTTGGTACAGACTCAGTGGCACATAACAACAACAACAACAGTGGATCGGAACCAACTCAGTGGCACTTAACAACAATAACAACCCAAACATGTGGGAGCACCATAGTTTTGTAGGATAAGCAATGGACTGAGAATCAAAAGGTCAGCAGTCCGACATTCCCACCAACTGCTCTGAAGGAGAACGATGAGGCTTTCTGCTCCTGCAAAAATTTACAGCATTAGAAACCCTCTACAGAGCCACTGTGTGTCAAAACCAACTTGAAGGCACTTAACAACAATAAACCTAAGCTTTCAGTGACCCTGGACTGTTTGCATATAGCCATGTGGTAGGAACAGTGACTGAGGGAGTCCCTAAACATGTCAACTTTTCTGCATAATGCCCTGGAGGTTGAGAAGGAGAAGGGAATGCTTGGTATCCTTTCTCATGCAAAAGAACATTTAGAAAGTCCTTAGGGTGCAGCCTGGAAACCAGGGGGGTACAGAAAGGGCCAATTGTTGTTTCACTGCAGTGGAATTGGCCCTGACTCCATGCACAACTGAGGAAAATGCTGCTCCATCTTGCACGTCCCTAGGATTGGTTATGGAGAAGAAATTGTGAGCCACAGGGTTTTCCTTGGCTGTTTTTCAGAAGTAGATGTTCATCTTTTGAAGGCTGAGGGCCAATCCTCAGAACCGGTGCCAGCTGGGAAGGGAGCCCGGTTTGACATGCTATAGGGAACAAACTATGTAACTGCCACACTGTGAACCCAGGCACTTCATACTGTTCACAGCATGTTTCCCCAAGTCCCATTCAAAGTCTCTATTAATAAGTGCTGGCCGCTGGGTGTGAGCACCCTAGCTGGGAAGGAGACCCCAGGCCTCACCTTCAGGTGGGCCGAATGGCTGAGGAATCTGAGGAAGAGCCAGCTGATCAGGGTATATGATGGAGCCGGGCCATCCGAGGCTTAGGACAAGGCAAGGCCGCCTGCACCGCCACTTTACTCCCTCCTTCCAGTTTGCTGCGTTGTTAGTGCTTCCCTCCTCCTGGTGGACCCTTCTGTTGGCTGCCAGTGTCATTCTGTCCTGCTGTGGCAGTGGAGTGCAGCAAAGTGGCCAGTCATTCACTGCAGTCGAGTCAGCCTCATGACTCCACTCACAACTGAGCACAATGCTGCCCAGTCCTGCATGTCCACAGCATCAGTTGTGGAAAGGACTTTGTGTGAGCCACAGGGTTTCTATTGGCTGATTTTCAGGAGTAGCTCTCCAGGCCTTTATTTCTAGACCATCTTTGTTTGGCAGTTCCATTGAAACCTGTTCAGCATCAGAGCAACATGCAAACCCCACCGACAGACGGGGTGGTAGCTGTGCACAAGATACACTGGCCAGAAATTAAAATTGGGCTTCCCTCATGGAAGGCAAGAATCCTATCATGGAGGGACAAGTGCACTAAAGAGTGACCTGTGTTGTTCTTAGCTGCTGTCAAGTCTAGTTCCAACTCATAGTGATCTTGTATATAAGCACACAGTAGAGTGACCTGGAGACTGATGCCCATGGCCCACCCAGGCCCAGTCCATAGAGGGTCATTAACCAGAAAGGGAGACAGACAAGTAAAAATGGCATTCCAATGAATTGTGCAATGCATGACCCAAAAAGGAGAAAAGTATATTAACTGTGGCGCTGCGGGTTAATGCACTGGACTGCTAGGTCGGTTTGAACTATAAGGTTGATGATGGTGCAAGCTCACCAGCTGCTCCTCGAAAACTTATACAGGGTTGCTGTGAGTCGGAACCAACTTAGCAGCACTTAACAACAATAGTTTTTGGGGCGTGCCCTTGGTCCTATCTGTGCTAAGCATTTGATATGTTCCAGCAAAGTGAATCGTCATGAAACAGCCTGTGTGCTGGGTAATAGTATCCTCATAGTACAACTGGGGAAACCTGGGTGTGGAGGTTAAGTAGCCTGCCTGGTTTCACCCAGTTCGTAAGTAGCAGAAGCAAGATCCAAACCCAGGGATATGAAGCTTGCTGATTAGGCTGTGTTTCAAAGCCCTGCATACTATTAAAAACAGAGTTTGATTTGTACGTTTGACTCAAAGTTTCTTTTTCCCTTAGAGGGACAAGCATCATTTCAAGTCCTTGAGCTCAGCCATTGGGAGCTTGTTAAGTCATGTGGAAGTCCATGGTGCCCACATGGTGGACACTGTGGAGCCGGCGGGGGTTGGGGAAGCGGGCGCTGATGCTTTTGTCAGCCGTGTCTCTGGTCTAAGCCTTTATGGCAGAAAAGGTTCTGTGCAGCTGCCACCCCTCCAGAAGGTTGAGTCAGCCTGGCTTTGTGACTGGCGCCACCTTGCCCTAAGACTTTGCTGAGCCCATGCATATCGCCAGGAGGGCCACCTACTGTCCACCTGCTCTCATGAGTCATAAAACTGCCACACTGGCTCGGCTTCCAGGCTTGCCAGCTCTGCATTAACCCCCAGTCACCACACCAGGAGGGAACTTAGCCATTTATGGCAGGGCACCGAGCAATGCTTTTCCCCAGACTGGCATTCTCCTTGGAATGTGCAGCTGGAAAACCACGGGGACAAAGCTCAAGGTTCAGGTTGTTTCCATTGCTTTTCACCAAGTGGCTGAGGGATGATGGGGAACATAGCAGCCTAGAATCCAGTAGTCCAAGCCAGAGAAGAATCAGCCCTTCAACAGATCATAGGGGTAGCAGGGTGAGCAAGTGTCGTGGCCTCCAATGTGAGGCAACAGGGAGATCAGAGGAGGGAATGAGAACATTACATTAACTATTCCAGGCTTTTGGCTATTGAGTGTAGCCCATTTGACTTTTACTGTGCCTCTATCGTTGAGAATCTTCAGCTGAGAGATTCCCATTTTTCTTGAAGAAAGGCTTCCTTATCTACCTGACATTCTCCAAATGATTGCACATCTTGATAGCGCCTAAAAATGTACCCTTTGTGCAAAGTTCCTTGAGGGCCCTCTTATTTACTGTTCTATTGGCAGGATGTGCATGAGTGTGATAGTTAGCTAAGAAAGTCAGAATGAAATAAAACCAAACTTCTTGTTGCTGTTAGGTGTCATGGAGTCGGTTCCAACTCGTACTGATCCTATGCACAACCAAACCAAACATTGCCAGGTCCATCCTCACAGCTGTGTTTGAGCCCACTGTTGCAGCCACTGTGTCAGTCCGTCTCTCTGAGGGTCTTCCTCTCTTTTGTTGTTGTTGACCCTGTATCAAGCTTGATGTAGTTTTTCAGGAACCAGTTCCTTCTGAGAAAATATTCAAAGTCTGTGAGACAGTCTCTCACTGTCCTCACTTCTAAGGAGCATTCCAGCTGTACTTCTGTCCAAGATAGATGTGTTTGTCCATCTGGCAGCCCATGGTATATTCGATATTGGTTGTCAGCACCGTAATTCAAATGCATCAATTTTTTTGTCCAGTCTTCGTATTCACTGCCCAGCTTCCACATGCATATGAAGCAATTAAAAATACTGTGGCTTGGGTCAGCCACACCTTAGGCTTCAAAGTGACGTGTTTCCTCTTTAACACTTTAAAGAGGTCTTTTGCAGCAGGTTTGCCCAATGCAATATTGGATTGATTTCTTGACTGCTGCTTTCATGGATGTTGATTGTGGATCCAAGTAAAATGAAATCCTTGACAATTCCGTTTGTTCTCCATATATCATGAGGTTGTTTATTACTCCACTTCTGAGGGATTTTGTTTTCTTTACATTGAGGTGTAATCTATGTTGAAGGCTGTAGTCTTTGCTTTCCATCAGTAAGTGCCTCAAGTCATATTCACTTTCAGCAAGTTTGATGTGTCATCTGCATATCGCAGGTTGTTAATTAGCCTTCCTCCAATCCTGATACCATGTTCTTCTTCATATAGTCCAGCTTCCCAGATGATTCCTCCAATCCTGATACCATGTTCTTCTTCATATAGTCCAACTTCCCAGATGATTTGCTTAACATAGCCCACCTCTCCCCACCCCCGCCCACCACGGATTACGTATGGTGAAAGGATCCAACCCTGACACACATCTTTGCTGATTTTAAACCAGTCAGTATCCCTTTATTCTATTTGAATGACTGCCTTTTTGTCTATATACAGGTTCCATGTGAGCAGTTATGTGATCTGGAATTCCCATTTTTTGTAATATTATCCTTAGTTTGTTATGATTCATACAATCGAATGCCTTTGCATAGTCAAATAAATCTCAGGTATTCTGGTGTTCTCTGTTTTAAGCCAAGATCCCTATATCATCAGGAATGATACCCCTCCTCACCCCCACCCATTACATGTCTTGAATTGGGCTCAAGTTTCTGGCAGTTCCCCGTGGATATACTGCTGCAACTCTTCCTGTATTATCTTCAGCAAAATCTCACTTACATGGACCATTAATGATATTGTTTGATAGTTTTTATGTTCTTTTGGATCCCCTGTCTTTAGAACAGGAGCAAATGAAGATCTCTTCTTGTTAGCTGGCCAGGTAGCTGCCTTCCAAATGTCTTGATTTAGACGAGTGAGTGCCAACAGCACTGCATTGGTTGGTTGGAACATTTCAATTGGTATTCTGTGAATTCCTACAGCCTCTTTGCCAGTGCCTTCAGAGAAGCTTGGACTTTTTCTTTCAGCATTATTGGTTTTTGATCATATGCTGCCTCCTGAAATGGTTGAACCTCCATCAGTTCTTTTTGGTTCCGTGACTGTATATTCCTCCCAACTTCTTTTGAAGCTTCTTGCATCATTCAGTATTTTACCCATAGAAACTTTCAGTAGTGCAACTTGAGGCTTGAATATTCAGTTCTTTCAGCTTGAAAAATGCCAAGCATGTTCTTTCCTTTTGGTTTTCTAACTCCAGGTCTTTGCCTATTTCATTATAATACTTAGTCTTCTCAAGCTGTCCTTCAAAATTTTCTTTTACTTCATCATTTCTTCCAATCACTTAAGCTTCTCTACCTTCTAGAGCAAATTTCAGAGTCTCTTCTGAAATCCACTTCAGTCTTGTCTTTCTCTTCTGTCTTTTTAATAACCTTTGCTTTCTTTATGTTTGATGTTCTTGGTGTCATCCCATAACTCTGGTCGTCAGTTATCACTGTTCAGTGCATCAAATCTGTTCTTAAGCTAGTTTCTAAATACAGGTGGGATATACTCCAGGTTATATTTTGGCTCTTGTGGAGTTGTTTTCATTTTTTTTTCAGCTTTAGCCTGAATTTATATGAGCAATTGATGGTTTGTTCCACAGTCCACCCCTGGCCTTGTTTTGGCTAGTAATATTGAGCTTCTCCATCATCTCTTCCCACAAATGTAGTTGATTTGATTCCTGTGAATTCCATCCTGTGAGATCTAAGTGTATAATCACTGTTTATGTTGTGGAAAAAAAGGTATTTGCAATGAATAAGTCATTGGTCTTGGCAAAATTCTGTCATGCAATATCCAGCATCATTTCTATCACCAAGGCTATATTTTCCAATCCTAATTCTTCCTGTTTCCAACTGTTGTATTACAATGACCAGTAATTATCAATGAATCTTGATGACATGTTTGATTAATTTCAGACTGCAGCAGTGTGTTGTTGTTGTTGTTGTTGTTAGGTGCCATCGAGTCAGTACCAACTCATAGCAACCCTATGCAAAACAGAATGAAACACTGCCCAATTCTGGGCCAACCTCACTATTGTTGCCACACTTGAGCCATTGATGTTGTCACTTTGCCAATCCACTTTGCTAGGGGTCTTCCTCTTTTTCTCTGACCCTCCACCCTACCAAACATGATATCCTTGTCCAGTGACTGGTCCCTCCTGACAATAAGTCCAAAGTATGAGAGACGAAGTTTGGCCATCTTGGCCTCCAAGGAGCACTCTAGCTGCACTTCTTCCAACACAGATCTGCTGGTTCTTTGGGCAGCCAGCCCATGGCACTTTCAATATTCTCCTCCAA
>NW_006408566.1:5154905-5189225 GCF_000296735.1 Chrysochloris asiatica
GTCTGATGCATCAACCCCCAGCACCACACCAGGACTTTAGTGATTAGATAGCAATTGTTTTACACTGCAGGGCTGCAGACAGTTAACACACTCAGCTGCTAACTGAACAGTTGAAGGTTTGACTAGTTAGAGGCTCTCCAGATGCAAGGCTTGGCAATCTATGGAATACAGTTTTACTTGCACTCGCATGGGAATGCTTTGAGACAAGAATCCACTCCACAGCAATATTAAACTGCACATACAGTATAGTCTCTGTTTGAATATGCACCTGTTTACTGGAAGGCCACTTCACTACTGCAGGTTTTTATGTGCATTTGTTTCCTCTTGGAAAATCCTAGAAAAGGCTATTTGTATGCTGTTATGTTGGGATATGCCGACTAAACTGCTAGTATTGAGCTTCTGCAAACCAAAGATTTGTGAGGGTGTTCAAGTATATAGACACTTGTTCACCTGTCGGATTGCTGATGGGCATTTTGGTAACTGCTTCAGAGCGCTGTGATGGCTGGGAAAAGGCATTCTTTGCCTTTAAAGTAATATGGCTATTCAGGTCATTCAAAGATGACCATGATTCACTTTTAAAAATGGAATTCTCTTCAGATTTCAGGTAAAAAGAAGAACTGAAGATGTCCAGCAAAACAGCAAGCACCAACAACATAGCCCAGGCAAGGAGAACTGTGCAGCAGTTAAGATTGGAAGCTTCCATTGAAAGAATAAAGGTAAGACGCCTAGGTTGGATAAGACATACTTTCTGATCATTTTAGAAGTTCCCAGATGGTGCAAACAGTTACTGCACTTACTTGGCTGCTAATGGAAAAGTAGGAGGTTCAAGTTCACCCAGAAGGACCTCAGAAGAAAGCCCTAACAATTTACTTCTGAAAAATCAGCCATACAAGCACTATGGAGCACAGTTCTACTCAGAGATACTTGATTGCCATGAGTCAGCGTAGACTTGACAATAATTGGAGGTTTTTAAATGTCGTTTAACTCCGCTTAGTCCTAGGATTTTCCTGAAGCAAACCGAGAGTCTCAGGGTCTTAACTTTCATTTCTAGCTCATTTTAAGAGCTCAGTAGCCAAGGGTTTGAGTTCCCCTCTCTGTTTATATGGAAAACCTAAAACTCTGAACAGGATTTCCTGAGGACCCACCTTCCCTGAATGAACAGAGTCAAGTCCCGTGGTCACTTTGTTCTACATTGGGACAGGGGTTCCAGATAGATTTCATAAACACCATCATCATCCCTCTGGAAATTTTTAAGTGTTCTAGAGTTATCAGTGCAGCTGAGGTAACCTTACATAATAAGTCAACAGTTGGGTCTCCTTTTTTGGAGAATGTCGTTGTGTCAATGTGTATGGACTTCAGTGACCACTTTGTGCACTGGATGAGTAATGCCAGCTGTAGCTGAGAGCTCATAGAAAACCCCCAGATGAATGTGTCAGGTCACCTGACTTTGAAGTCTTTTCCTCCCAAATCCCAAGGGAGGACTAAGGAGTCAGTGGAATGTTGTGACTAATACTGTTTCCTGAAAACTGAAGTAGTCACCTGATAAATTCCTTTGGGCCTGGAGATAGTCACCTGTCTTCAAAACATGAGGCAGGCTGTGCAGTGTTTGACACATCTCAGCTGTCCCGTGCTTGTCCCCTGAGGACACTGATGTTATTGTTCTGCTGGCTCTACGACCCAGGCTCCTGAAAGGGGATGGTAGTTTCCATTTGTAAGCCATGCCAGAGCTAGGCGCTCCATCTTCCCAGCTAGTTTTGGCTTTCCTTTTATTTCCCTAAGCTCTTTTTTTAACAGTAAATCTTGGAGCTCCAGAACTTGGCTCTACTCTTTCCAACTTTTGACAGTTCTTAAACTCTGCTCTGCATTCCAGTCCTTTTTTCATTGGCTTGAAACTAAAGATACAACCTTCCCTTGGTTCATGTACACTTTCCCTTTTTTAAACACGCATGCTCACACACCTCTACTTTTTATTTTGTAAAAAAAAAAGTTCAATCCTAGGAAAGTTGTGGCAATAGACACCCATATACCCTTTAATGTTGTTGTTAACTGCCTTCAAGTTGATTCCAGGGCATGGCAACCCCAGGTGTGCAGAGTAGAACTTTTCATCAGATTGTAAACTCTGACCTTTCAGAAACAGATTGCCAAGCAAATTTTTAAAGGAGCTTCAGGGTGGGTTTAAACTGCCAACCTTTTTGGCTAGTAATACTGTGTTTAACCATTTGTACCACCCTAGTTCTATTTACCCTTTACTAAGATTCATCAGTTGTTAACATTTGTCCACACGTGCTCTCTCTCGCTTGCTGTCACTCTCTCTTGCTCTCTCTCATCTCTCTCTCTCTACACACATACACACAAACCACATATCATTTTTGGTTTGCACCATTTAACAGTTATTTGCAGACATTGTGACTCTTCACTCCTAAATACATTCTGAAGAAACGTAACTAGGATCTAGCACACAGTCCATTTTGAAGAGTTCAAACCACTTATTTTACAGAGTCCACCTCACTGTGGTTGTGATTCTTTTCTCTGCTGATTAGATTTCAGTTCCATGTGTGGCAAGAACACTGGCTAAGTGGTGGTGTGCCTAATTTGTCTCATCATTATTAAATCTCATCACTTGGTTGAAGCATGAGCTGCCAGGTTTCTCCATATTAAAGGCATCTTATCCCTTTTTAATTAATAAAGTTTTGTGGTTGCGAGACTTTGAGTATCCATCCAGTGGTTTAGCATTCAAATACATGTGTCAGGTTTGGAGCTAAAGTACGAATAGGCTTGCAAAAGTTCCTGGGGAGATGAAATGAAAAGATAATGCAAGTTTTCCACAAACTTTTTCAAGCCCACTCATACACACTGAAGATTTGAAGCTAAAGTATTTGATTTCTTCCTTGTTGGAGTGTTGACTTTGGTTTCTCTACATGTTAGGTTTCTAAGGCATCTGCGGACCTCATGTCTTACTGCGAGGAGCATGCCAGGAGTGACCCTCTGCTGATTGGAATCCCAACTTCAGAAAACCCTTTCAAGGATAAAAAAACGTGCATCATCTTGTAGTGGAAGAGTGAGACAGTCCCTCACCGCTTCCCAACAAGCAAATTACGTGCAGCTCCTTGGAGAGATTTACTTTCAGCTTCTTTGGTAACCACTGCTAATAACTAAAATGCTCTTACCTTGGAATAATAGGCTCTGAAGTCTTTATTCTCCAAGTTGCCCTTTCTCTAAAATACCCTTTACTGATTCAATAGAGAATAACTGTATGGTTTCCATTTGGTAATTGTGGTGTCATATTGGGTTACTGTTTAAGAAAAGTTGGTCGGGGCCTTTTTTTTAAAAAAAAAAACGTATTCTGTAAAATATACATATCATTCAGTATGTCAAATCCTAAATTACTTAAAGCACCTGTCTAGATTAAAATAATCAAGAATTACTTAAGTACTAAAACCTTTTCATTCATTGTATGTTCTCAATAGAATTTGTGCCAGTCTGTATAGTTGATGATGGTATGGGGGTGGGGGGGGAGGGTGTTGTTTTGTGTACGTGTGTATGTATGTGTGTGTATATATGCCTTTGTATATACACATATCAAAGAGCGTATTTCCTAGTTAAAAACTTTTTTCTCTCCTTATCATCATTTTCTCAACTCCAGGAGTTACAGCTTTATCGTGAGCTATAGGTGCGTAGAATAAAATTTCTCTTCGTAGAGTTATTGTGCCAAAAGTAAAGAACATTCTAAAGATTATACTCATTGTAGATCAAATGATGACATCTTCTCTCCTCTCTTGAAACCTTGCTGGACCTCTTGGACTACAAAGACCTGTGCCAATTAAAATTTTAAAGCTGAACGAAAATGCCTTTTTCTATTATAATATGAGGTATTAATTCACAAGGGGCCTTTGGGCTTTGGGGATCCTAAATCTGGAAAAGGGGAGGAGACCCTTAGGTGAGGTCCCTGGACCACTATGCTCCTGGGACTTCTGATGGATTAGGAGCAGACACCTCTGAAATGTCCTCCTATTGACTGGAAAGAGACAGAGTGACCATGAGCTCACTCACAAAAGAAGCCAGAAGCATACAAAAAACAGCTCTTCTTGGCCCAGCTTGTCAGTTTAGTTCTTTTTCTCTATATAGCTTCCCTTTCTCTCATGCTAGAATGTCTTTTTCAGTGGTAATGCCCACCTCATCAGCCCCAGGCAGATGGAACATGGTGGGAAAGAAACACATCCACAAATAGTGTACAAATGTCAAGAATTTAAACTCTCCAAATATCTGCAGTTTCATTGCTACCCTGTCCACACAGTATTCCAAGAGGAGTGGGCTGCTACAGGAACCCACCTGTTCCAACAGCTGGGTATTAAGTTCCTTGATTTTCCTCTGGGCATGAATATAGCCCTCACATCCTTGGAATTTCCAGTAGGAATCCCAACAGAAGGAATCTCCTACTGCCAGAGGGTGCTCTGACTTTATCAAAACAGAAGAGAGTCCCTATTGAAATGCCTACTTAGGAGCCCAAATCATATTTTGTTGTTAAGTGCCATCGAGTCAGTTCCAGCTCGTAGCAACCCTGTATAGGGTTTCTGAGGAGCAGCTGGTGAGATTCAACTGCCAACCTTGTGGTACAAACTGACCTTGCAGTCCAGTGCTTCTCCTACAGCTCCACACCAGGACTCCAATCATACTCTCGACCTTTGATGTTTTTGATTCATTTTCAGTTCCTTAAAAGTAATTAGTAATGAAGGATAAGGAGTCCTAGCATATCTCTTGTAGGATAAGCACTGGACTACTAACCTCAAGATCAGTGGTTCAAATCCACCATCCATTCCTCGGAGACCTTAAACAGGGTCTCTGTGAGTTGGAATTGATTCGACGGCACTTAACAACAACAATGAAGAACTTAAAACTTACTCTCAAAAAGGATTCAGTTTCTTGAAGGTATCATTTACAGTGGTCTTCCTTAATCTGCCCTCTGACACAAACCCCTCTTAATATCTAATATGGGAGATTTCCACATTACTCTAATTGTGTGTAAACACGTGCAGTACTATTTTAAAACTGCTCAGATTTTGTATTTCTCCAAGTCACCTTTCCACATTGTGGACTGTCCTATGTGAAAGAAAAGCAAGCCAGCTCATAACTTTGTGTTATCTGTTGTGTGGGTCTGTATACATGCCCGGTTCCTAAGTAAATCTTAGGCACCTGTTAAGGAGAGAAAAAGGTTTTACCTTTCAAAAAGGTGACATTTGAAATGTACACTACAAAGGTGACTTTTCATTGAATGCTTTACTTAACAAGACATTTTTTTTTATAAGTATATTTTTCTACTGATAGTTTCTGACACTAATCTTATTTTCACTCTGATTTTAACATGTTTCTTTCAGTATTTATAATGCAACTTACTATAAGATATTTTTCATGAAATTACTTTTATTGTACCATCATATACATTAATAGTAGCAAGCATAGTTTATTCTCTAGTCCTTAAGTCTCTTTTACCCAACAGAAAACATATTTTGTTATATATTTGGCAATATGCTTGTAGTGGTAAGGAATGGCTTGAGATCTCAAGAGATTTCATTTTATTTTTACTGGCCAGATACAATAAGGGATATGAGAGTATATGTTGTATAACTTACTAACCAGGCATCAAACAAATTCAAGAGAAAAAAAAAATGAATCAGGTCCTTCAATGCTGGTCCCAAGGGGAGGGGAAATGTAGTTCAATGTTAATTTACTTATAACCAGAAGTGTATGTGGGAAATATAATATATGTATACATATATATGATATTCAGAAGTTACCCTATTTATCAGGCTTTATTCTTTATTTTAACTGTTCTACAGCATTTGGTTCATGATAATGGTAGAAAAGCATCAAATGTATGTTCTTTTTCCCAACTATCTCTATAATGACACGCTTACATATCTACATGTAACTTCTTGCCTTCATTTCCATTAAGCTGTTTAAATAGGTTCAGTATTCTGTATCTCTAGTTTTGCTCTTGTTAACAGTAATAATCTCTCTTCTCTCTTCTTAATCTACCTTCATTAGTTCAGCATAAATCTGTCCAGTTGCAGCCTCAGCACCGTGTCAAGATAGACCAGACAAAACATTACGATTCCAAAAGATTTTACAAAATTGAGAAAATACTTTTTATACCAGTTGATTGAAAAGCTATGGTGTGGCAGCAAAGTCCTTTTTTTGTTTTTTGTTTTCTCTGAATAAATAAGTTTTTTCAGTGTCCCTACCTTATTAAAATGAAAAGTCCCATACTTACTAAAGGAGAGAACTGATTTGCATTCTCTCTGTTTAAACTGCTTTTATACTTTACTGAACTTTACATTGTCAGGAAAAAAACTTTATACCAATGATTTAGTAATTTCGAGACATAAGCTAATTAGGTTGTGGAGGATATGCCCAACTTTCTCTTCTGATGCCTTGTACTCCCCCGTTTCTAACGAAGATAGTGTATCAGACAGGTTACTCGGCATTTGGATTTCTGAGATACAGACCCAAGATGTGAATTACGGTGCATGTCAGTCTTTTATCAATAAAGTAAATAGAGTGCCAGAATATGGATTTATTGATTTCTTGTAAGGTATATTTGTGAACAGAAAAAGAATACATCAACTCAGAATTATGTGTGTATTAAAATACAGGCCACTTACCTGAAATGGGTGGCCTGGATACTTGCCCTGTACCATTTACTAGCCAACCCTGTGTGGTATGACTTTGGACAAGGCACATCACCTCGCTGGACCTCCGTGTCACCATCTGTAAATGAAGGGTTTGAAGTAAATGATGGCTGAGATTCCTTACTGTTCTCAGATGCTTTAATTCAACGGTCCTGCCCCTCCACTGGTCCTACCAACATGTTGGTGCTATAAGCTGCTTCACATATTAAATCAGTATGTCTGTAATGTGTACTCACTTAATAGCTTATGAAAGGCCTTTCTGTTATATAGCGTGGTGTTTTTTTGTGTGTGTTTTTTTTTTAAGTTTTATGGACTTGGTGACTGTAATAATGTCTTATTTTTAGCCATGTAGCTACAAACACACATTCTCTTGATGTCTCAGTAAAATTGTGTGTGATATATAGTTGATGATGAGATTTTGTTATTTTATAACATTCTTTGGCTGCTCATCTGTCCAGCATTTTATTAACCTTACCACTGTGATCATTGTGTAGAAATCTGTGCTCTGGAAAGAATAAAAGCTTTTGCTTCACAGCTAACATGTTCACAGATTTGGAAGAAGTTTCATTAAAACACCAGTGCTTTCTTTCTGGATCCGTGCCTCATTGTCTCCTTCTACCCCCTTCGTGCTCAATAAATCAGTAAAAGGCCAAATCTCTCCCTCTTTTTCTTCATTCACTCAGTTAACTGAGCACCTGTTGAGGTCCAGGTGCCTGGTCAGGCTCGGATGACACCCAAATGAATAAGACTCATACCAGCCCATGAGGAGTTCACAGTCTAGAGGGTGGAGGATGAGAATGACAGACACATAAGCCAGCACGGTCATGTGAAAAGCGCCCCAAAATAGGTGAGCACAGTACTGTAAGAACACAAAGGAAAGGGGCTCTAGCTCCACAGCATCAAGGTCTGAAAAGACTCCCCAAAAGAGGTGATGTTTGAGCTGGGTCTTGAAAGAGGATGAAGTAACACTGTACACATGGGAATTGAGACTTGGGAGAAAATGACTGGAGGAGGAGAAAGTGGACTAGAGTGCACATGGTCTCCACTGCTTGTTTATCCCACTAGCAACAAGGAGGCAGTGAAGGTTGTTAAGGAGGGGAGTGATGTAATGATTCACTGTGTTTGGAGAGCTGTTTCCCATCCTTGAGACCCAGCAGTGACCATGGAAACCAATAACAAATGGAAGGTCATTAGACTCGTGGTGACTCAGATTCACCAGTGTTCACCAAAGGTACCCTGGCCACTCCTCTGTCCCCAGGCCTGGGATTCCCACAGAGATGAAGGAAGGACAATATCACCTATGAAGAGGAAAAGGGAGGTAACCAACAGACACCTGGTTAAGAGCCAAGAAAACTCAAGAAATAGCCTCTACTTCTGAGGACTAGTACTCACATACACACAGTAGGAGCCACTCATCTCTTCTAGTAAGGGACTGAAGAGTTTAGGAACTTTGGTCATGATAAACAAGTGGTAAATGGCAGGCATTTTCACTGACTTCTTGGCTTTCCAGGAGGGATGGGGGGGGGGGCAATTGTACTGGGGATGTTAAGTGGGGTTTTAGAAAAAGCAGGGAGAAGAGATGGCAATAATGAGACTGAAAAGGGAAGAAAATGCCAGTAAATAAGGCAGGTGAAATGTACACTGCCTTAGTGTTAGGAACCAACTAATTCAAACCTTCAGGAAGGAATAGGAGTGTGGTGTGGAGATACATGTCACACACATAGTTTTTCTTCTCTCCTGGACATGAAGGATGACATGTTTCTCATTGGAAAAGGGTCAGCTGTACATGTACTCGTGGATTATCATTGAAGCGTCCTTATTTGGGGCGACGTAGACAGTTAACCTGGAGGTGCTATTTTGAGGCTATCCTGTTTCCCATGGTCTTCCACCCACTGGTTTAGCATTCCAACAGAACCCAAACCTGGACATTCACGAAACCTTTGCCCAGGTTTATAGCTTGTGACTGAGCAGATTTGCAGAAGCTTGTTCCTCCAGCAGCTCTAGCCATCCTTGCATAACCTGGCATAGCTAGCACCATTAGTTTGTTTTCAGTGCATGCCTTGACTTGTATTCTGTTCCAGAGGAGCACGTAACTTTTTCCTGCAGATGAGTCTTCCAGTTTCTCCAGTTATTGTCCCCTTATCAGAGTCATTCAAGACTATTAAGGCTGTTTAACTATTGGCCAGCCCTAAGCAAGCATGTGCAGTTGGTTTCAGGAATCCTCACCTACCAGTGTTTTCAGAAACCAGTATTTTCTCTGCCCAAGAAGAAAATGAAGTCCGATACATGTAACATGTTAAAGACTTCATGTATTGGTCTGCAAGAAACCATTGATATTATAGAATAGAAATATGAAGAGAGTTTACATATGAAGGAGGGACCAGTCCCAAGGAAAAGGAGATCATGCTTGGTAAATTGGAAGGTCAACAAAAGAGGAATACCACCAATGAGATGGATTGACACAGTAGCAGCAGCAGTGGGCTCAAACTTAACAATTGTGAGGATGGTACAGGACCAGGCTATGTTCTTTTGTTCTGTCATGCATAGTTGCTATGAGTAGAAACCAACTCAGTGGTACCTACCAACAAGAAAAGAATGCTAAGTACAAAGAGATAGGAGATAATAAAATTACATGTAAGTCATCCTTGAGAATTAACTTTACAAATTCATTTCACATATTTCTAGAGTCTAAATTCTCCTGGCCATCCATTAAATTATGAAAGCAAGTAATTGAAATGGTTGAGATATATATTGGTATGATACAAAGTTCAAAAGCCTAGGAAATGTGCTGCAGAGACATCTGTGTGTAGTTTGCTTCTCCAAACCCAACCACCCCCACTCCCCAGCCCTCCACACACACACCAAACATACTCACACACACACACACACACACACACACACACACCTAGCTTCGGGATAGAGTGGGAGTGTAAAGCTGGTCCTAGCATTAAAGACTTTGACTATATGACATCACAATGACCCTGTAAATCAGTAAGTCTGAATGATGAGGAATTGAACATACTTGAGCAATGGTACCTGCTCTGTGCCATACTGACAGACTTGGTCATTAATGTCCCCTGAGATCAAGAGTAAGAATAAGGGGCTACAACATGCCCAGTGAAGGAGGCTTCCCATGGAGCCTCTGCATTACATAAGACCATAGGTGGAATCCTGAACCCCATCCAGAATCTTCTGAGGTGGGAAATTTCCACTGGAAAGGACAAGCAGACCAGCCTGGAGAGGCTAGAAGAACAGAAGATACTTTTTGAAAGACCAAGAGGAAAAATACAAAACAATAATGGCAGTCCGACTGACTACTACAAGAACAAGCAAGTTGCTCACCCAGGAGACAACAAAACAAGTGGTTGGGTTCCCTCAGGTCAAACCCCCTACCAAGACTGAGACTCAATGGGAATACACGAGCAGACACGTGCTCTGACTGGTGACCACATTGGTCACCAATAAGGGGGAGTGAGGGAAAAACAGCAATGAAGCTGTGAGCTAAGTCCAACCACATTCAATAAACTCCTGTGAACCTGGGTGGAGACCTGGTTGGCCAACATTGTGGCAAGACCTGGGGACTTCTGGGCCCAGAGTCAGTGACATAGCCACAGAAGACTAGAGTGGAGAGTGAAGTGTCCAGCTGATAAAAAGAGAAGGTATATGCACAAGAATACCCACAATTATAGATAAAACCCACTTGACATGGCTTCAATGGCTGGATGATCAGAGCTCAACTAGAAGAAGAAAGAAGAGGGAAAAAAAGAGTAATCTGATACAATTTGGTGAACTTGTCCTACACCTATGGATTCAGTAGCTCAAAAAAGAGAACAAATCGTTAAAGCAAGGATCATTCCCACCCCCTCCATACACAGAATAGACAGGGATGGGCAACTTGGACATTGGCTACACAAAATGGGGGTGGGGGCTACAAAGGCAAGAAATGACTAGCTTACAAGCCTTCAAGAGGGAGCCTAGATCCAGAGGGCATGGAGGAAGGTAGAATCTCCACTGAGTAGTATCCTATCAATCTGGGTGGGACTAATGAAAGGAGATGTGCATAGCACTCATGTGGTACAGTAGTGAATAATTGCTATCAGAACTGACTGTGAGCGTTGGAAATGGAAAGGTAGATGTTATGTAGCAAAAGGAGGGGAATGGTTGACTTTACAGTCCAGGAGCAGAGGGCCCTGGGACTATCAAGGGAGATGAGCTGAGTGTGGGACTCTATCCAGAGAAACAGTGACGCCAGTGATTGAGGCAGAAATGATGACATGGAGAAATGGAGCGGCTAGGGCTCTAGACCCAGAGAGGGAAAGGGACTGTGTGTGGACAACCAGGGGGTAGGCTTGAGAGGTGTACCATTTGGTTGTTTGATGATGCATGGAGGCGACTGTAACCATGGCAATGAAACGATATGATAGGATGAATGTAAAACTAATGTTCTCCCATGTAAACTGTCACATAATTCACAACAAAACATTTTTTTAAAAAGTAAGAATAAACATAAGGAACATGTTATTACTGTTGTTAGCTTGTTATTTGTGCCGTGGAGTCAGTTCTGACTCATAGCGACCCTGTACAGGGTTTCTGAGGCTGTAAATCTTTACAGGAGCAGAAAGCCTCATCTTTCTCCCATGGAACAGTTGGTAGTTTTGAACTGCTTACCCTGAGGTTCGCAGCCCGATTCGTAACCACTACGCTACCAGTGCTCTTTATTATTGTTAAGTGTCGTCTAACTATACAGGGCTCTGACTCACAGAAGCCCTGTATAGTTTCCAAAGAGCCACTGGTGAGTTTGAACTGCTGACGTTGCAGCACATTAGCCCATAGTGAGCATGTGAGATTTAGGAAATACATAAATTAACCTTATTTTTCACTGCTATGCATCTTTATATAGATCAGAAAACATTAGCACATAAAAAATTTCCTTCTAATATATATTGAAATAAAAAGTCAATTTGAAATATAACTATGTAGGACCCCTGTGGTGGCACAGCTCGTTAAGTGCTGTGTTACTAACAGAATGTTTGGAAGATTGAACCCACCCAGAGATGCCTCAGAATTAGGACCTGGCAGTCTGTTTCCAAAAGATCCCAGTCATGAAAACACAATGTTTGCTCTGTACATATGGAGTCACCATGAGTCAGAATCAACTAGATGGGGACTGGTGGTGACTGGAAATGAAATAATAGCACAGCTTATATGAGGGAGTGTCAACAAGTTCATGGTGACATTCCATTAACTTTTCATTCCATTTTCCACAAATGTTTTGAAGCCTCCTTGTATTTGGATTTACTAAAAGTTGTCAAGGAGCCTTCCAGCGTCTCAGGAGGCAAACATTACATTGGAGATGTTGCCGTGTAGAGGAAGCAGGTTCACATTTCAACATGTAGCCTTGAAATGTTTTCCCATAGCCAGTGCAGTGAAGTGTGGATCATAGAACAGTCTGTCAACATCCAGATGTGTACACTAGAGACCCACCTCAAGCAGCATTTACCAGGCTGGGCAGGTGACTTCTGTTTTCCCAGTTCAGCTTCACAATAACTCTTCAAAGTTAAGTTTAAAAATATTTTACCCCATTTTACAGATACAAAAACTGAGACTCAGAAAATGACACAGGATCCTACGGATAAAAAAGTAGCAGATCCTGAGTATATGCCCCTAGGTCAGCCAGATTGCCTACAGACTCTGTTAATACTTATAGATTTGAATAGGGAAAACAAAGACAAAATATGGGAAATTTTAATCAAGTAAGACAAGGTGAGTGACTAAGCTCTTTAGTGTAATGTTGTGAATCATCATAAATAAACAGTACCATGCTCTAGGCACGTACCTCAGTCAGGTAGTAGTGTTCACATCTGCGAATTCATTAAATTCTTAACAACAAACCCTTGAAGTAGCTACTATTATTATCCCTACTTTACATAAGAGGAAATAGAAGCTTGGAGAGGTCCAACAGCGAATTTGATACACTTAAAGAAAAAAAAAAAAAATACTTGAGTAGTTAGTATGATGTGAAATAAAAATTACATGTCTCATAACTAAGAAATACAGGTTCTAGCCTGATGCTGCCACTAATTTGCTGTGCAACCCTAGACTATGTGTGTCTGTGATCCTGTTTGCCCATCTATTTAAAAATAAACAAAGGATTTATGCTAGGACATTTTTTAATGTTTCCTTTAGGATTAAAATTTTATGTTAGTTTGAAAGAGAAAAGCAAGTCATTTTCAGTTGCTTTTTGCCATTCCCCCTCCAAATCATTTAACATTTTCCTTTTTACATGGAAACTGAGGAAATCCAGAGTATGGGGCCAAGAAGGGTATGTGAGTTTGTTGGGTATAATTAGAGGTATTTAAAAGATATTTAAAGAATCATTTCCTGATACTTCAGCTACTGATTCAACCACAGGACTGGAAAGAATTTTTGAAGAAAAGTAAGTTGTAGAAATAGTTGGTGTATTGTTTGCCCACAACTAATAGATTAAATGAGTAAAATCCTCCAAATAAACTATCCCAATGCCTAATAAGATGAGTTCACAAAATATAACTACACAACGAAAGTTAACCCACTCAGGCATGATCTGTGAATATTAGATCTTTAGAAGCAGAACAAAGAGGAATTCATTCAGATGTTGAGCTTCTAATAGGTTCCAGGCACTGTACTAGATACATCCTAGGATAAACCCAAAAAAGGATCTCACAAAATAGTAGGTGTTGAGTAATGGGAGGTAAACAAAATTACTATGCAATGCGGTGAATGCTATTATAACAAGTCGCTCTGCCTGCATGAGTCAGAAAAGATTGCACAGAGGAGACAATATTTCAGTTGGGCATTGAAGCATGAGTAGGAGTTTGTTAGTGATGAATAGGAAAAGGATATTGGCAGAAGCAAAGAACAGCATGAGAAATAATCCTAGCTTCTAAAGGGGCCAGGGGTATTAGTACTAGAGAGATTTTTGTAGCAGGATATAGGATGAAGAATGGCAGTTGATGAGCCTTTGAAAGCTTGGGTTAAATTACCAAAGGCTAAGAGTTTTTGTTGAATGATATCGGCAAGGGAGAGTGTTGGTAGACATTGTTAAGCAGGTGTATAATATGGTCACCTTTGTTTTCATAATAATACCTAGAAAGAACAAGGTGAATAAACTGGTGGAGAGAAACTGGTGAGAATGTTTCTAATCTCTGCTGACCTTTATCACTATTTTACAAACCTTTACTAGTCCCACTTCAATTCCTTCTCCATGCCAAACCGCTATCACCCTCCTCCAATTCCTCTATTTAACTTCTTTCCACTGTGTGAATAAACTTGCCTTCTCCTTTATCAAAAAATACTAGATTCATCTGACCTGAATTCTTGAATATTCCCACATTACCACATCCTAACATCTGCATCACACCCAGAAAACGTCTCCTGAGACAGACTGAGACCCAGCCTTCTATTCAAAACCAAGTCCTCCCATGACTCCCATCTCACACTCTTTTCCCTCTTTTTTTTTTTTTTTCTTCTTCAAAGTTTTCCAAAGTAGCCTTATTTTTTTATATATTGTCTCCTTATTTCCCACCTCACAAATTTTCATTTGACTGAAATCTGGCTATTACTCTCACTATTGTAATGAAACTAATGTTGCCAAATAGAGGACCATAACTTCCTAATTTCCAAATTCAACAGAGCCTGTTCAATCTTTGAATGCCTCAGGGACTCCACCAACAATATGAATCATCCCCTTCTTCCAACTCACCCTTCTGTGCCACCAGCTTCTGTGACACTTGTTGTTGGTGGCTGCCATCAAGTGGGTTCCGGCTCATAGCAGTCCTACATACAACAGAATGAAACACCTCCTGGGCCTGCACCATCCTCACTATGATTTCTGTGTGTCACAATCACAATCTGTGACATTGAACTTTCCTAATTCACCACCTTTGCCTCCTTCATTTGTTCTTCTTAAATCTGTCCTCTAAAATACCCCTGTCCCAAGGTTCTACCCATGGCCCACTGCAGCTGTTCTCATTTAGTCTATTCTTCTTGGAGACCTTTATCCATTCTCAAAGTTTTTATATGCTGAGTATTCCCACATCAAAAGACCCAGCTCCAATCTCTTCTCCAAGCATCGGACTGCCTAACCTACTGCTTACAGAGCATCTCCAACAGAGAGTGCTGAAGCTGAAGCTTAATGTGTCCACGAATAAATCCATCTTCTATCCCTAAAGTTTTTGTTTCTGTATCTGAATTGATAGCACTATGATCATTAAATGACCCAGACTGGAAACCTAAAGTGTCACTCAAGACTTTTTTGTCATCCCTATACTCTAGCCCTATGTTTGTTTTTGGTATCTGGCAGGACTCATTTGTAGGGTTACCAACTGTCTTGGTTTACTTGGGACTGTTCTGATGTCACTACTGAAAGTACATCCCGGGCAAACTGCGTCGGTTGCTCAACCAACTTTTGGTTGCAAATGAAACTAGTACATAACTGAAATTCCATGGGAATAACTCAGGTACAACTGGATTCAGAAGCTCTGTTTTTAAGTTTCATCCCTGCCTAAATGCTTAAATTCTCTTTGCCAGGTGATGTGGCTATCGTGGTCATAGCCTCACATCTATCAGTCTGCAACACTAGAAAAGAGATTCTCTAACAGAACAAAGGAGCCCTGGTAGCATCATGGGTTATGCATTACATTGCTAACCACATTGCAGTGTGGTTAGTCGTAAGGTCAGTCGTTCAAATCCACCAACTGCTCCACTGGAGAAAGATGAAGCTGTCTGCTCCCCTAAAGATTTACAGCCTCGGAATCTCTATACAGGATCACTATGAGTTGGACCTGACTTGGTGGCAGGCAGCAGCATTCTGACAGCAAAGTTTTCTAATTGACTCAGTTGAGGTCACATATCTATCTCTGAACCAATAGCCACTAACAAAAGGATTGTTGTTGTTGTGAAGTTCCATGGAGTCGGTTCCGACTCATAGCGACCCTGTATAGAGTTTTCAAGGAGCAGCTGGAGGGTTTGAACTATCGGGTCATGGTTCAAACTGACCTTACGGTCCAGTGCTTATCCTACAGTTCCACACCAGGGGTCCGACAAAAGGATTATTGTTATTGTTGTTAAGTGCCATCAAGTCAGTTCTAAGTCATAGCAACCCTGTATAGGGTTTCTGAGGAGTAGTTGGTGGATTTGAACCACCAACCTAACAATTGGCAATCTAGTATTAATCCTACAGCATCAGTCAAGCCTATATTGCAAGCCTAAAGTCCCCAGGTGTCAGAAGAGGTTTGTGATTGTTTACTAACCTAATGCTTGGAGGCTTGAACCCACAAATATATCATAGAACAAAGACCTGGCAATCTATTTCTGTAAATATTACAACCAGGGAAATCTTATGTAGTATTTCTACTCTGTCACACACAGGGTCACAAACCTCTTCTGACATACACAGGGTCGCCAGGAGTTGGAATGGGTTTGACCGCAACTTGATTGATTTTGTATTACAAGCCTAACTTTATGGCCCAAGGAGCTCTGGTAGTGTAGTGGTTACAAGGTGGCCTGCTAACCTCAAGGTCAGCAGTTTGAAACTACCAGCTGTTCCACGGGAGAAAGATGAGGCTTTCTGCTCCTGTAAAGATTTACAGCCTCAGGAACCCTGTACAGGGTTGCTATGAGTCAGAACCAACTCTGTGGCATACCACTAACAACAACCTATGGCCCGATAAGATAAATTGGCACAGTGGCAGCGGCAATGGGCTCAGTGTAGCAAAAATTGTGAGGCTGGTACAGGACCAGGCAGTGTTTCTTGCTGTTGTGCATAGGTCGCTGTGAGTCAAAACTGACTCAATGGCACGTAACAACAACAAAAATCCTTATGGCAAGCCCTGGCGTGCTGCTATAGGATAAACACTGGACTGGTAACCCCAAGGTTGGCAGTTCAAACCCATCAGCCACTCTCAGAAACCATACAGGGTCTCTATGATTTGGAGCTGACTCAACAGCACATCCAACAACTCATACGGCAGAAACCCTTGTGGCACAGCCATTAGGTGCTCGGCTGCTAACCAAAAGGTTGGCAGTGGAAATCCATCTAGCTGCTCTGCTGGAGAAAGATCTGGTGGTCTGCTCCTGTACAGTGGCCAGCAAGTCCATTCCAACACTTAGAGACCTGACAGGACAGAGTCAAACAGCCCTATAGTTTATGGCACTGTGGGTAATGCACTAGACTGCAAAGTCCTTTGAACCGCAAGGTAGGCGGTTCAAGCTCACCAGCTGCTCCTCAGAAATCCTATGCAGGGTTGCTATGAGTCGGAACTGTCTTGATGGCACTTAACAACAACAATAGTTTCCTGTAAGTCTTTATAGAAACAGCCTGTCACTTCTTTTTCCCATGGTGTGGTGGTGGATTCAAACCACCAAACCTTTTTGTTAGCTGCCGAGTGCTTTAACCATGGCATGACCACCATTTCACTTCTTTACATGGAACTCCTCATTATCTATAGAGTACAGGCCATGCTCTGAGAAGCTCTTTCATCTGGTTTCTGTCTACCTTTTCAACCCTACCTTTTCTCCACTCTTCCTTAACACTTAATCCTCTAGCAAACACAACAGACTAAAAGAGTACCTCTTGCATCACACCCTTCTCCCCTGACTGGCTCCTAATCTTGCTTCACCACTCAGATCAAGCACCACACTTTCCTGGAGTGTTCCCTAGCCAGTACCACTGCCATATTGTACACACACATACACATGCACACACACATATTGTACAAGTCCAAACCTGCCATAGCATGACACCATACTGACTTGAAAACTGTGTATCTGTCATCTATGTTCAGACTGCAGGTAGCAATTATATCATATTCTTTACCTAGCAAGTTCTAGCATGGTACAGAGAGGCCCCAGGTGGTACAAATGTTAAGCACTCAACTATTAATCAAAAGGTTGGGGGTTCAAGTCTACCTAGCTACGGCAAAAGAAAGGCCTGGTAATTTACTCCCAAAGATCTACCATCACCTTAGGTAATCACAGTTCTACTCTGTCAAACATGGGGTCACTAAGAGTTCAAATTGAGTAAATGGCAACTGGTTACTGGTTAACACGGTACTTGGAACACAGTAAAAATTCAACCTTTGATTTTGAACAAAAGCTATTCTGAAAATCCAAATGAGAGGGTAAATGATATTTAAATTATCATAATTTAACTGTATGGTGTCTTTTCATCTTCAGTTACACTGAGCTATGTCATTCACTGGGGCAGGCGAATGGGAGGGTCTTTTTTACTTATATAACCCTCTTATTTTACAAATACACATAAAAAATTATCAACCTATGAGAGACTCATAATTGTTATTAGGTTACACTTACTGAACGCTTCATGCCAGGAACTAAGTGCTTTCTATCCATTATTGCCTTTAATTTTCACAACAACCCAATGAAACATGACCTGTTTATTTCCCCCATTTTATAGGAGAAATCACTGAGGTTTAGAGACATTACACTATCTTAGTCCAGCCCAGGTTTTTCTGACATGAAGAGTCCTCTGTCTTAACTGCTATGTGCTTCTTATTTATCTTTTGCCAACCCTATCCCTGGTAAGGAGCTCTGGTAGCGTAGCGGTTATGAATCGAGCTGCAAACCTCAGGGTCAGCACTTCGAAACTACCAGCTGTTTTGCGGGACAAAGATGAGGCTTTCTGCTCCCGTAAAGATTTACAGCCTCGGAAACCCCGTACAGGGTCGCTATGAGTCGGAACCAACTCCACGGTCCATAACAACAGCAACAATCCCTGGATTGGACTGGATTACGAGCTGGGCAGCTAACCAAAAGGTCAGTAGTTCGAATCTACCAGCTGCTCTGCGGGAGAAAGATGAGACTTTCTGCTCCTATAAAGATTTCCAGCCCCAGAAATCCTATGCAAGGTCACCATGAGTCAGAACCACAACGACAACTAACTTCCTTAATAATTTACTCAAGGAGACAAAATGAAATCAGAAGGCTTTCCTTCAGGTGAGCAATTTCTTGCTGAGTGATTATTTTGATGACTGCAAGATGGTGATATAATCATATGTTAAGTGCTGCTACTAAGAAAGCTTGCTGCTTCTTTGTATAATAAGGTATTTCTCAGACACTAGATTCCAGAAAAAGCACACAAGGACACAAAGATCACTTTTCGCATGATAAGGTTCTAACATAAAAAAGAATAATTCTTAGAATTCTCTCCTCCTTGCTTTTTTACCCCATTTGTTTTTTCTGAAGCTCTGCCCCATTTATTAAGATAAGTAAAAGATTAGATTAAATTATGTCTAACCTCTGCTGCCTTGGTCTCTTTGAGAGATAGCTGTAGTATAAAAAGGACTATGTACACACTAAAATTCTGATTCTTCCACTAACTTGCTATATGACCTTGGAGATAGCTCTTGACCTCTCTGAGCCTTAGTTGCTTTAGCAGCGAATCAAATGAATTAGTAAATGTAAGAAGCACATCATAAATGTGGACATGGTATGTGGATGTCATAAAAAGAACTCCATTCACTTCCAGGGTACCTACTAAGTGCCTGACACTGAGCAGTACTCTTCGTTTTTATCATGCTGATCAGCTTCTTTGTCTTTTCCAAAGTACCCAGAGCTTGTCTGGCACATAAAAGGTCTGTTGATACAGGTCCGTTTGTGGACTCGTCTATCTTTTGTGATTCTTGTAAACTTGGGCAGTAAACATCTTAATAAGTGAATCAATTCTGACTTTATCACCAGGTAGCAAATTGTCTGGATGGTTATTAAAAATATATCTTCTCTGGAGGTTCAGATTAAGT
Source organism: Chrysochloris asiatica (assembly GCF_000296735.1). Classification (NCBI taxonomy): domain Eukaryota; kingdom Metazoa; phylum Chordata; class Mammalia; order Afrosoricida; family Chrysochloridae; genus Chrysochloris; species Chrysochloris asiatica. Next base: position 5,174,389 of record NW_006408566.1, read on the forward strand.
GGGGCTCAGATAAGGCTCGGAATTTATTTTTTTAACAAGAACTTCTGGTGATTCTTATTATCAGGAACGTTTGAGTAACATTGCACACTGTCTTGGAGTTCTTCCAGCTGAAGAGTCAGCAGAGCCACAGAGAGATGGTGCCACTCTACAGATCTCAGGGGAAGAGGGGGGAGCAAGGGAAAGCTTTTATGTGATCAGTTTCCAACCTCCTGTGATGTCAGCCCACCAGGAGCCTAGCAATACACATTTCTTTGCAAGGATTGGAGAAATTCCCAAAGAAAAGGTATAACCAGAACAATTTACCTCTTCTCTCAGTTTTAAGTGATTTTAAAAATGTTATTTTAAGCAATTATCTTCTAGTGGATGGAAGCTTGGCTTGAAGTTCTCTTCCTGGATTGGTTCCTGCAACCTTTCCTACTTTACTACCTGGTGAACATGAATTTGAGTGCTAGACTGTCTCAGTTTGTGTCCTGACCTTGCCATTTACTGAGCTTTGGTTGCACAGTGTTTAAAGCACTCTGCTTCTAACCACAAGGTCAGCAGTTCGAACCCAACAGCTGCTCCAAAGGCTAGAGATGTGGCAGTCTGCTTCCATAAGATTTACAGTCTTGGAGACTCTATGTGGTAGTACTACTCCATCCTATAGATTTACTGTGAGTTGGAATCGACTTGACAGCAGTAGGTTTGGTTTGTTATATGTTTGTTGTTGTGGTTGTTGGTTTTGCCATTTACTAACACTATGACTCTCAGCAAATGACTTAATCTCTGTATATTGGTCTCCTCAATTTGAAAATGAGAATAATACTAGTACCAACTTGTATGTTGTCTATTGTGAGCACTAATGAGATATATACAAGTAAGTGCTTTGTACAGTATTTGGTGAGTTCTGTATCAGGAAAAAGATGTGCTGTGTGGTGCTGTAGGATAAGCACTGGACTGCAAGGTTGGTTCAAATCTACCAACAGCTCCTTGGGAACCCTACATAGGGTTGCTATGAGTTGGAACCAACTTGTTGTTGTTAGGTGCCATTGAGTCGGTACCAACTCATAGCAACCTTATGTACAGGAGAATGAAACACTGCCCAATCCTGGGCCAACCTCACTACTGTTGCCACACTTGAGTCCATCGATGCTGCCATTTGGCCAATCCATCTCACTGGGGGGGTCTTCCTCTTTTTCTCTGACCCTCCACCTTACCAAACATGATATCCTTCTCCAGTGACTGGTTCCTCCTGACAACATGTCCAAAGTATGAGAGACAAAGTTTGACCATCTTGGCCTCCAAGGAACCAACTATAAGGCACTAAACAACAACAACATATTGGGAGAAAGTTGTGGCTGTCTGCTCCCGTAAAGATGTACAGCCTCAGAAACCCTATGGAGCACTTCTACTCTGTTCTCTAGGGTCAGTTTGAGTAGGAATGGACTCAATGGCAATGGGTTTGGTTGGCTTTTGGTAAGCTCCGTGTAAATGTTCTTGTCTCCCAAGAGCTAGCCCCAAGCAGCTCTTGAATTCATACCCTCTAGAACTTCAGTTCTCTTTCCTGTAACCAAAGTCCTTCATATATTCCCCTGTTAGGCTATTCATTCTTCTGTTCTCACTGCCTTGAATTATTTGCCTTGGCAAACATTCCCTGCCCCCAGGAACACTTTGGTCTTGACTATACCTCATTATCACTTATCATCTGTATTGCAGGTATCAAGAATCCTTACTAAATTGTGCATATCCTTGACGGCAAACCATACTTATTGCTACTGAGTAGATTCTGATTCATAAAGACCCTATATAAGGTTTCTTGAGGTTATATATCTTTACAGGAGCTGAAAGGCTCATCTTTCTCTTGTGGAGTGGCTAGTAGGTTTGAATTGGCAAGTGGTTAGCAGTCCAGTGCTCATCCTTGAAGGCAAAGATCCTGCCTTTTCACTTTTGTAGTTCCTGGACCTAACACAGTGCCAGGGGCATGATAGACATTCAATGTTGTTACTGTTGTTGGGTGATGTCAAGTCAATTCTATAGTGGTGACTGCAGGTAATAGAGAAAAATTGTCCCACAGGATTTCCTTGGCTGTAATTTTGTGTGGCACTTCAGGATGATGCGCTGAACTGCAAGGTCAGTTTGAGCCATAAGGTTGATGGTTCAAACCCACCAGTTACTCCTCGGAAACCTTTTTAAGGGTTGCTATGAGTCAGAACCCACTCGACGGTACTTAAAAACAACAACAATCTTTACAGAAGCAGATGACCAGGTCTTTCTTCCATGGAGCACCTGGGTGGGTTCAAACCACCAACCTTTTGGTTAGCAGCTAGATGCTTAACTTTTGTGCCACCAGGGCTCCTTTGTTATTATTGTTAAGTACCTCAGAGTCAGGGCTAATTTAGACATTCATTAAATAGTATTAAAGAAATGAATGGGCTTATCGTGATTTCCTTATAAGACTATAAACTTCTTATGCACAAACAATCCTATAGGTTGCATTTCATATTCTCCTCAACACCTAGTAGAATTCTATTCAATATTTAGCCAACCAATCATCAAGTATTTTGTCTGTTTCCAAATTATAATACTCTAATCAAAAAGTTTACAACCATTTCCTTCATTCATTCCACATGCCCCACTAGAGATTTCTACCTTTGGAGCTCCAGAGCAGTTTTCTGAGATTGTCTTAAATTGCCCAGCACTTTCTGCTTTGGATTCCACAATTTATGTATATATCACATTGTTCCACTAGACTGTGAACTTGAGGCCAGAGTAGGAGTCTAACATTTTGTAGACTTCAATCCACCCAGCATCCCTTGCCCATAAAAACGCACTCACAGCACTTTTGATGGTTTTACTTAATGAATAAACCCTTTAGGCTAAGGATTTCCTTATTTATCTATGGAACCAAGGATAGCTCAAAAAGGGGTAGGGGAGGATTCAATTCTCAATTTGAAGAACACTGGCTTGATGTTAAATCTTGCCATTAAGAGTTGTGTTCATTTGAAAGAAACACACATTGATACTTGCAGGCACTTGCCACATATCAAGGAATAAAATTTTAACCCAGAGAGTTGAAAATTGAGGAAATGGTGATTTCACAAAGATTACAGTTAAGACAGTCTCAAAATGTGCTTTAGAAATGTTACAGGATGCAGACTGTCTTTCCTAGAAATGACCTTTTCCCCCCCAATTTAGGAAATAATGTGTGTATTATATGAGATTAGTTACCTTTCTTAAAAGTTTAATTTACCAAGGGCTTCGGTTAATTGTGGAAAGGAAATCAATGTGATTTATGGCACTGAGGTAAAGTTGCCAGTGGGGGAAAATAGGTATTTTCCACTTTTATAATATTCAACACACGTTAACTAGATGAGGACATTTTTATCCTTGTAACACTTCAACCTCGCTTGCAATAGGAAGATTTCATAGTTTTGAAAGCAATGACCGAAAAGTATTATCACCAATTAGAGACAAAAGCCTTCTAGGTAATCTACAGTGAACTGTTTCATGACTGGATCTTTAAATGCCATGTTGACTTAACCTATGTCCAAGCAGGAAAGAAAGAATTATGACAGTTGAAATTTAAAACAAACACCATAACAACAGCATTGCATTAATTGTTGAGATTTCCCTGAAACCAAACAATCTGAAGACTGTTTACTCCTATGGTAAAACCTGTGAAAGCTGGAACCAAAGTGAAGGTGGAAGGAAACATGTCAGAGAAGGAAAACTCAAAGTATTTTCCACAAATCGAGTGCAATAGAAAAGTGGTAAATCAGAGGCCGAACACTTGTGAAACCCAGAAAAGCAAGGCAGTTCTGTCAAAGTCTGGCTCTCACGTATTGCACTGTGGTTTTATCTCCAAGCAGCAGGATTCAAAAATCCTTTCTAAACATAATATATACAACACTGATCTCTTTGATGCCTTCAAAGTTACCTTACTGCTTTCACCTGGGTTTATTAATGTGTTTGGTGGTAGTGGTGGTGGTGTTCCCTGGAGGCCCAACTAACTCATAGTGACCCTGGATAGGGTTTCTTTATAGAAACAAAAAGCCTCATCTTTCTCTCGAAGATGATAGATTTCAACTGCTGATTTTGAGATTAACAATCCAATTTGTAACCCACTACACTACCAGGGCTCAGGTTTTAGTAATAGACACACTATATTAAGTACCTATCCTTGGTGGTACTGTGGGTTAGGTGTTGGGCTGTTAACCTCAAGGTCAGAGGTTGAAACCCACCAGCCACTCCTCAGGCAAAGTAGGAGGAGACATGACTGCTTCTTGTTAAGATTTGCAGTCTCAGAACCTGGTGTAGGGTCGCTGTGAGTCGGAATCTACTCGATAGCAGTGGGTTTGTTTATTCCTTTAGTTTATCGTATGCCTGGTAGTTTGCTTTCATTATTTCAAATCATTCATTTATGCAACAAATATTAATTCAGCATCTACTGATTGTTGGAAAATGTGCCAAGTATTGGGGCTACAACTATGAACCAGACATTAGTTCTTTCCTTCAGGAAGGTTACAATCTATAGGACAGCAACAACTCTGCAAGGTGGTTCATCTGTTTTACAGATAAGGAAAATGGGATGAAGAAGGACTACTGGCTACTAGCTGTTTGTCTCCACTCCCTGTACCTATTTCAATTCACTCATCTTTGAAAATCCTACCTTAGGATTTTCCACTCTTTGGAAACCTTATACAGGATCGCTAGGAGTTGGAATCGACTTGAAGGCACTTAACATTAAGGCAATATAAGAAATATTAAATGCCAACTGTATTTTAGATTGGGCCCTGGCTTAAATAAAAGATACAAGCCTAAACACCCACATTTCTAACAGATGTGGAAAACAAACTTGCTTGCAAGATGAAAGGTTTGTGAGTCTTATGTTATTCATAAGATACACAGGAAATTGGAGAACTTCATTACTATTAGATTGCTTTTTTCTACTTTTTCCTGATTGTATAGTTCATGACAAGGGTGGAAGATAGATTACAGGGTAGCAATAGGGCAAGGCGGTTTGATTTGAAAAGTAGGCAAAGGAAAACCCTATGGACTAAAGCCTCAGTAAGAAATTTTGCTTTCTTTGGCCATTCCTGACATGAGATTCTTGCAATTTATTAAGAGACTGGTTAAACTAAGATGATTGTTTCACTGGACCTTTTCATTTCTTCTCTGCCATCTCTCCCATCTGGCATAATTTAACCAGACTCCTCAGAATAATAGAAACATTCAGCTGTAAGATGCAATGCTCTCGGAAGAGACTAAGACCACCAGAAATCTTTGCCAGGCCACCTCTCTTTCTGTTCCCTAAATACGGTTCTGCAAAATGCACAGCCTTTTGGACAGTTAAAGTAATTTCCTAGTTGGCCTTCTTACCTCCCATGTCTCTTGCCAATGACACCCGTCTTTCAGTGTTATCTTCCTATAACACTGATCACGTCACTCCTTGCGTGGTGGAGGCCTCCGCGGACTCCCTGAAGTTTACAGAAGGAAGCCCAAATTGCTATGACACAGAATGCCCTTCAAGTCTGGGCTTAATCCCTACCTACCCTTTCAGCCTTATCTCCCCCTTATCCTTCTACACCAGAGGCACACACAGAATCAGCCTTTGTTCCTTGAACAGGTTTTGGTTTTTCAGGCCTCCATACCTTTGCACAAATTTGGCCAGCATATCCCTTTCGCTTCTCTAGCTGGGCAAATGAAACTCATTCTCTAAGATCCAAATAAATTGACTGTTCCTCAGCGAAACCTCATTAAATTATAATTACTTATTCAGATTTTGCAAGTTCAGTCTCTAATCACTCCTTTTCCATATCCCCAACTTCTCTTACACCACCTTTGTTTTTGACTTTGGGCCTAGTTTAGAACAGAGGATCAATAAAGCATATGTTGAACAAGGAATAAATTGTACCCCTGCATCTGGTGTGGTGCTGTGGATCAGCACTGGACTGCGAACCACAAAGTCAGCAGTTCAAACCTACCAGCTGTTCCTCGGAAACCCTATACAAGGTCACTATGAGTTGGAACTCACTTAACAACAATCCAGGCCAGATGTATAAAAGTGGAATGAGCATGCACACACAACTGACATTATATAATTTCATGAGGGCTTACATGTTTTTCAAAATTTTTTTATAGTCCAAGTTAAAAAAAACAAAAAACCACACACATTAAAAAGTGATGTAATTCATCCATACCAGTTTATTGTAGGTATTGTTTCAAAAAAATTTCTAGCATAAATAACCTTTCATGTCATAAAATAACTTAGTACAATTTATAATAAAACTTTTGAGAATTTAACATCTCATCAAAATACAATAAAATATGGTTTGAAAATATGATTAACCCTCTCTGCTTTTCTTTTCCTTTAGGGCATTTAAGCCCTAAATGCCCAAACTACTGCTGCATTATTTAAACTTGAAAAAAGCATATTTGGTTTATTTTCATGTAACTCAACCATCCTAAATCAATACATAGTTTGTTTTCCTTCCTGCATGGTTCTTTGTAAATTTTGTTCCTTTTGACTTGTATTTCTGTTTCAACACAGCTTCCTTCTTCATTTTCACCTCTTTCCATCTGCAAAGTCATCTATCGCCGGTCCCCCAGAACATGTAGTTGAACTCACTCAGCCTCTTGACATCAGTTTCTGTAATCCTTGCATCAGTGTAGGGAGTAACTGCTTGAGTAACTACAAAGGTATTTCAAAACTTCAGTGCAATTTGGTTCAGTTATTTTCATTCAGATTCCATCACCGTTCAGGGAGATTAATCACTGGAACCCACTGATCCATGTAGCGACTTTCCCGGCAAAAACAAATAAGTTGACTTAAGGCTGGGTCCTTCCATTGTGATGAATGTGGATTCTGGAAACACGTTTGGAAAATGAAATGATTTTTTAAAAAATCTGCATTTGCTAATAATTACACTACTTTGAGGGGAAGACACTTGAACATTCACAATCTACACTGTAAAACAGAGACACATAAGCAGCACAAAAAATTAAAGCTCTAGGTAGCTGGGTATCCTGCAAAATCGTTAATTATTTTTTAGGCCATACTCTGTACAGCCTGAACATATGCAATCCATACACTGCATACATATGTTCACACGAGATGGTGTTTATCCAGCTTTGCATGAAAATGTTGTTTTGTCCTGCAAAACTGTACCCGGATAGGGACCTACTGAAACAACTTGGAGACTGTCTCCATGCTGTGTATTTCATGAGATGAGCAGCATAGCAGTTACAGACTTGCCACCTGTTATCCTCCCCAAAATTAGAGTAGTGTTTTTCAGGGGGAGCAAAATAATTAGTCTGCCACCTAACTAGAACCAGCCAGAATACAGAATAATGTAGAAAACAAAGCTATCACATTTATACCTCTGAAAATAAGTTCTCTTTCTACCAAAGGTGGTTTTGCTCTTTCTTTATTTTTAATTAGAAAAAAGGGTCCATTTAAAAAAAAAAAAAAAAACAATGCAAGATCGCCCAGCAAAAATTTCCACTCTATCCTCTTAATGTACTTCTAGGGAATTAATAAGGTCTGTCTCCTACACCACTTCTATTTTTAGCTTTGACTGGCAGAGAATGAAGCTGACTCCTTAATGAGGGTGAGCCAGGAATTTATTTGGCTTTATCTAATCTGCCCTGTTAAAGGAATTAGTCACGGGAGGTAGTGCAGATGTAGGTAGGGAGTAGCTGGGCTGACAGTGCTGACTCACAGGGATCTCTTCCGCTGCTGGCAGCCTCCAACGTGCTTAGACATGTTCTGTACCAGGGAAAATCCTGATGATGACTCTAGCACATCTCGGCTGAAAGTCCGAACACATTCTCTAGTGGGGCAAAGGCAGCCACCGTCTTGACCCCCACCTATTCTAGATCTGCAGGCGGGAGACTCCTAGCCCTTTCTTCCTAACTTCCTTCCGGGACTGTAGCCAGGACGCTCCTGCTGCCCCCTTCTCGCTTACCGTCACCAGCACGCAGTGAAGGTCCGGGGGCTGCTCGGCGCCCTCGCTCGCCGCCGGACTCGCGTCAGACTCCAGCAGCAGGAGCTCAGCCAGCCGGCCCGGGTTGCTGACGCGCAGGATGTTGATGTCGTTCTCGCAGCAGAACGCCTGGATCAGGGTGAAGTGGATCTGCAGAGCCACATCCCTGTCGTCGTCCTCGTCGGCCGCCAGCAGGCACAGCACCACGTTATCCGGGTCTCTGCGGGCACCGGCGGGGCGGGTGAGCGCCAAGGCACGACCGGCCCGCGCGGGCGCCCGCCACCCCCGACTGGCCTCTCCTGGGTCCCCGCGGGTCGCACGTTCCCCCCCCCGAGACCCCCCAATGTGCAGCCGCGGAGGTGGGTGGAGAGCAGTGGAAGGCGGCGCTGCAGGGCGACCTCGCAGGCTGGGGCGGGAAGGGGAGCCCCGAGTGGACAAGTGAGGACCCCACTTACACGTTGAGCAGCTTGGCCGCCTCGTACACTCCGACGGTGATGGTGCGCTGACTCAGGGCTTTGCTGAGCACTTCCTCGAGGGCATCCCCTACCTTATCCATCCTGAACGCGGGCAAGGGCACAGGAGAAAGGGGCCCGTCAGGCCAGGTCTCGCCCCTTCCCGGTGCCAAAGCCGCCGTGCAGCGGGCTTTCTGCAAGCCGGGGCTCCCCGTGGTCTCGCCACCCACCATATCCCTTCACATTCCCAGAGACCGCGTCCCGTGAGAAACTGGAGAGTGCCACCCACCACCCTCTCCAGAGAACACTGCCAGTCCCCGGCGCTGGGCGCAACAGCCGCGCGGGCAGGAACCAGCGCACTGCCCCTTGCATAGGCCCGCAGAAGGGGGCCGGGGGGGGGGGTCACCGAGTGTGGCCAGCGGGAGATGCCCTCCGCAAACTTTTCCGCTCGCTCCCCCTCAAACCTTCCCCAGCCCTCTGCACCAGGGGAGCGCGCTGTGGGGAGAGGGCTGCAGCAAGAGGCTCCGGAAAGTCCCGCCGACCCGAAAAGTTCGCAGGCTGGTTTACCTTTCAATCTTTTGCTCTCCAGCCGAGAATTCCTCCAAAGTCATATTGCAACTGCAGACTCCCCACAGAGAGCGGCGTGCGGGCTGCTCTTGCTACAGTGAGCGCGCGGCTGCTGTTCTCGGCACTCCCCTAAGAGGCACCGTGAACCGGCCGCGGCACTAACTGGCCGCCCCTCGCCCGCCGGGGCTCCTCCTCCTCCTGCGCCCGCCGCCGCTGCCCCGCGGTCCGCCCCTAGCGCCCCGATGGCTTGCTCGCTGACCCACACCACCAACCGCGGAACAATTCAGGCAGCTGCCCCACAGCCACTGAAGGACAAAGGGCCAGGCTCGCTGGAGTTATCCTGCCAACCTCCAGCCAACCACCTACCGGCTCATTTACATACGACGCAACCATTGGGGTATGCAAATAAGCCTGCTCTGGCAATTTGACCCCAGCGCCTGGTTCCAGGCTGAGAGGAGCGGAAGAGGGAGGAACTAAACGGGAGTCGGCATTCAGGGCGTTGCAGGGAGAGGGAGGGCGGTGCTGCGAGCCTAGTCTCGAATCGCGTTGGCGGGGCCCATCTGTGGAGAAGGGTTTGCAGTTGACGGGTGGAGGAGGGGTGTGTGTACGTCTTCTACTTGCGCTGGAGAAAGCTGCCAAGTGTTTTTCTAGTTGGTGCAAATTGTTTTAAGATCGTTTCATGTCTTTTGCTTTTAGGGGTTGCTATTAAAATATATTTTCAGGGTTAATGCCCCCAAGTCTAGTAATTACTGGTAAGCAGTAAGCAGGTACATAAAAAGAGTGTGTCCAGACTTCTGGGGTAAAGTTTTCCTCAGAAGTGTTGTTTATTTAAATCTAAGCAAAAGCCGCTTATAAGCAGTAGTATTATTTCGGTGTCTTGATGGCTGGTTTGATTTATATTTGGAAGGTTGCAAGGGTTGGAAACTCAAAAAAGAGAAATCAACACATTTGTGTTTTATGGTGGCAGGGCACCAAGTTGGAATCTTTTCCAAAGAAAACACACTTTCCACCTGCCCAGTGTAATTTCGGGAAACCATGAGCTGGTGCACGTGGGGAGCTGGTGGCCACTTGTGTGAATCTCAGCGGGACAACCCAGATTCACCTTTCCCAAAGAATCCTTCCCAAAAGGGGATCCTCCTGCCCCCGGTAAAAGCCAAGAGACAAATGTCTGACACCCACACTTGCCACAGCCTAAACTCAAATTGCTCTAGATATGCCCTAAGCTTCCTTTCATAAGACGAGAGTATGTCACTACCTTGTACAGAGAGCCTGTGATCTCATTGTGAATTGTTGACTTAGCTGCTGAATCATGAAGCTGTAGCTGTAAGATCTTTTAGTCATATGCTAAAATTTCATCTTTGAGATAATGGCAACCTGTTGTTGAGAAGCAAATCTTTTTAACTGCAAGTAGTAACATATTTTTGAAACACAAATTTTAATATATAGAATTTCACTGAATAGGTCAAAAGTCCCTTTCTTTGTCTTATGAGTTTATGCAATAAATGCGAAAGCACTTCTTAAACCTACTTAAGTCACCAAAAGTGGTGAAAATGCCTCCCACATGCTTGCATGCAGAACAGCACTTAGATTATTTAGGTTACTCTGCAGCCAAAAGTCACAGAAGCAACTTTTTGCAAAGATGCGAGGACCAGGAGCAATGTCAGTTGTCAAGAATTCTGACTTTTGACAGTCCCATGTGTTTCAGTGGATGCTTTTGTTCAGAAGTAGATCTCCAGTCTTCAGAGACATCTCTGGGAGGACTTGAACATGCAATATTTCTGAACTTTAACTGTTTGCACTACCCAGGGAGACAAAGGTTTTTGCATCCTTATGTTTGTGCCAATGAACTCTGGTGGCACAATGATGCTAGGCTGCTAATTAAAAAGTTACCTCTCTGAACCCACTAGTCGCTCCAATCTGTTTCCATGAAGATTACAGTTTTCCATGAAGATTACGGCCTTGGAAACCCCATAGCTCAGTTCTACTCTGTCCTATAGGATCCTATGAGTAGGACTCAACTCAATGGCAACAGGCTTCCTTTTCTTGTTAGTTTATGATTGTATCATTCTAGACAAACTACTCTCTAGTTTTCTTGATCTTAATTTAATGGAAATGAAAAGTGATATTAGGTCAGGGTTCTGATTCACTTATCCAGGCCATTGTGTTTCACTCAATCCATAATTACATTATCAGCAAGGGACTTTGAGTAAAAGAAAGGTCATGATCACTGTTTAATCATGCAAGGGTGTTTGTGTATCTTATATCTATATCTTAGATTGTAACTTGAGGTATCTTCAGTAAAGAATTCCTCAAGATTGAAACTTAAGTAGGTGCTGAAGTATTTTCAGTTTTGCAAACAAAACCAGAATTACACAATCTACTCGGAGTCATCATTTGGAGATTATTGAACTACGCTCTGTGGAATTCCAGTATTCTATACTAGACATTTCTTAAAGGTTCTCTGGAAAGAAGTATAAAGGCAGTTGCTGGATGACAAACAAGTTTCATTCCTAAATCTGTCTTTAAGTTAAATTTGTACATTGGGACAGTTAGGTATGGCTCATATATTAATACTGATATATACAATATGGTAAGACAGCCAAGGAGTCCTGGTGTGGTGCTGTGGGTTAATGCACCAGACCGCAAAGCCGTTTGAACTACAAGGTTGACGGTTCAAGCTCACCAGCTGCTCCTAGGAAACCCTATACAGGGTTGATATGGGTCAGAAATGACTCAACATCACTAAACAACAACAAGACAGCCAAGGAGTCATGGTGTGGTGCTGTGGGTTTATGCGCCAGACTGCAAAACCGTTTGAACTGCAAGGTTGGCGGTTCAAGCTTACCAGCCACTCCTAGGAAACCCTATACAAGGTTGCCATTGGTCGGAACCAACTTGATGGCATTTAACAACAACAAGACAGCCAATATATCTTATATATCAGTATTAATTTTATGCATAGAAAGGTATACTAGATACAATATACTAAGACAAACTGTTTTAACATATCATATATAGTATACCTTTCTATGTATATAAAAACATTAAAGAAACACTTCCAGATACACTCAAACATCCTTAATGTATAATACAGTAATAGTAATAATGTTTTGATCCGTGTTGCAGATTTGTGCCCATTTGTTATCACAAACCATTGTGTATGTCCCCAAATTTTAATACCATAGGTTTTACAGGGGTTGGTTCTTAACTATGGGTTTTATGTTAGGTCCAATGTTGAGAACTTGGGAATTGTCTATAGTCACAAGTCATAACAAGGTCTGTGTCCTCATGAACTTGATGTCCCCAGCACTTAGCACAGTGCCTGTCTTAGTGAAAGTGCAATACAATCTGAAATTTAGTAGAAATGCAGTCAGTGTTTGAGTAGAATACAATCCAAAATTTCAACAATTAGAATTTGTGTCTTGCATAAATTCCCTCTAAAATATTTCACATTTACCTTTAGTTGAAAAACAAAAACATAGCCCCAAGAACTGTATGTTCTTGATCCTTTGCCTTTAAAAAGCTTATGATCTAATGGGCATATCTCTGCTTGAACTGGATTTTAGGACAAAAATGCACTGTCATCAGCTAGCTATGTTACAAGTCCCATGACTTTCTTTAGTCATGTGAACTGACACTGTAGGCCAATAGAACCCATGTTTTCTTTATACCAGTTCAAATGAACCACAGTTGTAATGCCCTGTCCACAGCAACTATGAGCAGGAAAAACATGGTTAATTCTTCATATAGGTCTGTTTCCTCACTCAAAAACTATATTGCATGCTCTATTTGACCACATAAGAAAAGTGTGGGGGTTTTCTCTGTGAGATAAGCCCAGGCTTCCAGTATTCAAAATATTCATTTGTCATACTTTCTGACTCAGATCTGTTACATCATTTTTCCTTATTGCTGAGTCTACGTGGAGTGTTTCATCAGTGATTATCTTCACAAATGGGCCTTATGGCTGAAAGCAGCTGTATTTAGAATGCAGTTCTACATTAGAATGATCATAGATGATGTTTTTTTCATAAAGGCATATGGATCCTGGGGTCGGGAGTGGGAGTCACGATATTTCCGAGGAATTTCCCTAGATGAACGTAGAATATGCATATTTTTATAACCAGTATAAGAACTCCAGTATGTGAAGTGATTATGAAGTCATTTCTAAAACTACTCCAGGTAGCCTTGATTACTGCAACTGCACAGAGTTAGAATGACCTTGTAGTAATTTTTGAAAGGATGCCAAATGATTATATTTGGAAATTAGATGGAAATATGTACTTAAGAATTGTGGAATAATTTTAATACTGCTAACTGATTTGCATATGAAAGAACTTTATGATATTTTCCTCATGTTTAATATGTATACATCTCTGTTACTGGTTCTATAGTACAGAATTAGAAGTTTTTCCCTTTTAAATAGTCAATCCTTTAACATCAAAAAGAAGTAGGATGTTTGTTATTTCAGTGTTAGAAAGTTCACTGTTCACAGGAAAGGAAAAACCAAGTTAGCTTATGACAGATGCATCTACCACCTACCTAGAACTATATTATATTGCGATGCATTGTGAGAAATCATGCTGTTTCTGATATAAAGGGGGGTTTCAAAAAGTTCATGGAAAATTTCCATTATCTTTTAATTCCATTATTACATGATCATGTTGAAGCTCCCTCATATATGTTGTTGTTGTTGTTAGGTGCCGTCAAGTAGCTTCGAACTCCTAGCGACCCTATGTACAATACAATGAAACACTGCCCAGTCCTGCAACAACCTCACAATTGTTATGTTTGAGCCCATTGTTGCAGCCACTGGGTCAATCCATCTCATTGAAGATCTTCCTCTTTTTCACTGACCTTTTTTTACTCTACCAAGCATGATGTCCTTTTCCAGGGGTTGGTGGTCTGAGCTCTGATAGCGTAGTGGTTACAAGCAGGGCTGCTAGCCTCAAGGTCAGCAGTTAGAAAGTACCAACCATTCCGCAGGAGAAAGAGGTGGTTTTCTGCTCCCATGAAGATTTACAGCCTTGGGAACCCTATGCGTGGTCACTGTGAGTGGGAACCGACTCCATGGCACACTACCACCACCACCACCACCACCACTACTGATAACACGTTCAAAGTACATGAGACAAGTCTCACCCTACTGGCTTCTAAGGAGAATTTTGGCTATACTTCCTTCAACACGGATTTGTGCATTCTTCTGGCAGTCTGTAATACGTTCAATATTCTTCACCAACAGCATAGTTCAAAGGCATCAATTCTTCTTTGGTGTTCCTTATTCTTTGTCCAGCTTTCACTTGCATATATCTTTACCCTAAGAAAATTCTCTTCATGTATTAAAAATCATGATAATGGAGTCCTGGTGTTGTTTAGAGCTTTAGGCTAACCACTGTGCTGCCGCCAGCTGTTCAAATTTCACTAAAGGCTGGTCTATTAAGTTGTCAGATGAATAGATATGTAGGACATTTTTCAAGAGCTCACACCCTGCATTTCCCCATCTCCCTGCTGAGTTAACTGCGTGTCAATAGGTTTATATTGATACAGGGGTGCTCTAAGAGTTTGTACTAATCACAGGTGAAGAAGATAATGGCCTGAGCTGGTAATTGATCATTGGTTGTTTGCCCTGGTACCTTGAACAGGTTTCTGAGTTCTCTATGAATTTCTGAACTAGAAACAATCATTGTTTTCAACTATCTATTTCATTGCCCTGGTCTGGAGCCATAGGATAAACACTGGACTGCTAACCCCAAGGTCAGTGGTTCAAACCCACCAGTCCCTCTCGGAAACCCTATACAACAGGGTTGGAGAACTTCTGGCCCTTAGATCATGTGTTGTTGTTGTTGTTGTTGTTGTT
>NW_006408566.1:5191075-5196699 GCF_000296735.1 Chrysochloris asiatica
TGTCTTCTTAATGACTTTTTGCTTTCTTCCTGTAGGACGTTCTTGATGTCATCCCACAACTCTTCTGGTCTTCAGTCTTTAGTGTTTAATGTATCAAATTTGTTCTTCAGATGATCTCTAAATTCAGGTGGGATATATTCAAGGTCATATTTAGGCTCTTATGTACTTGCTTTCATTTTCTTCAGCTTCAATTTGAATTTGCATTTAAGCAATTGATGCTCTGTTCTACAATCTCCCCCTGGCCTTGTTTTGGCTGATGATATGGAGCTTTTCCACTTTCTCTTTCTGCAGATGTAGTCAGTTTGATTTCTATATACTCCAACTGGTGAGGTCCATGTGTATAGTTGTCTCTTATGCTGTCTAAAGAAGGTATTTGAAATGAAAAAATTGTTGGTTTTGCAGAATTCTAGCATGCATTCTCCAGCATCATTTCTACTACTGAACCTTCCTCTTTGCTCCCAAACTTTGCATTCCAATCACCAGTAATGATCAATACATCTTGATTGCATGTTTGATCAGTTTCAGATTTAAGAAGTTGGTAGAATTCTTCTATTTCATCCTCGCTGGCTTTAGTGGTTGGTGCGTAAATTTGAATAATAGTGGTATTAACTGGGCTTCCCTGTAGGCGCATGGATATTATCCTATCATAGACAGGTTGTACCTCATGACTGATCTGGATATGTTCTTTTTGACAATGAATGCAACACCTTTCCTCTTCAATTTGTCATCCTGGCCTAGCAAACCATGTGGTTGTCAGATTCAAAATGGCCAAAACACCAGCCCATTTCAGCTCACTAATGCCTAAGATATCGATGTTTATGCATTCCATTTCATTTTTGACAATTGCCAATTTTCCTAGATTCATACTTTGTACATTCCATGTTCTGACTATTAATTGATGTTTATAGCTGTTTCTCTTCACTCTGAGTTGTGCCCTATCAGCAAATGAAGGTCCCATGGACTTTACTCTCATGGGTTTTACTCCATTCATGTCATCATGGTCAACTCTACTTTGAGGAGGCAGCTCTTCCCCAGTCTTATTTTGAATGCCTTCCAACCTGAGGGGCTCATTTTCTGGCACTCTGTCTGATAGTGTTTCTCTGCTATTCATGAGGTTTTCAGTAATTAAATATTCAGAAGTAGTTTGTCACTCCTTCTTCCTAGTCTGTGTTCATCTGGAAGCTCATCTGATCACCATGCGTGACCCTGCTGGTATTTAAAATACTCATGGCAGAGATTCCAGAATCACAGCAACTCACAAGCCACCACAGAATGACAAACTGACAGAAGAGTGGTGGTCACGTATCATTAGTTACCAGTATTTACCTCTATTTTCTTTAACTCTTGGCATTTCTCCCTGTGTTAACCACAAGGTCAGCAGTTCAACTCTACCAATCACTCTGCAGGAGATATGGAGTCAGAACTGAGTTGATGGCACTTAACTACCACCACCCTCTGGTGGTGTTGTTGTAATGTGCTGTGGAGTCGGTTCTGACTCCTAGTGACCCTGCACAGGGTTTCTGAGGCTGTAAATCTTTACGGGAGCAGAAAGCCTCATCTTTCTCCCACGGAACAGCTGGTAGTTTCGAACTGCTGACCATCTAGTCAATAAATAATTCTTCCTTTCCTCCCTTTCTTGATAACTATCAATAAATGTCTCTTTTAGCATGAAAAACTACACTACCAGGACTCCTTGACTAGAGGGCAGATACATATTAACTCTTTTTGTACTGCCAACCTCCCTTTTGCATATTGCTCTCCTCATCATCCAAGTTAATATGTATCTGCCCTCTAGTCAAGGAGTCCTGGTAGTGTAGTGGATTATGGGTGCGTTGTTCACCGCAAGGTCAGCAGTTCAACTCTACCAATCACTCTGCAGGAGATATGGAGTCAGAACTGAGTCGATGGCATTTAACTACCACCATCCTCTGTTGTTATTGTGATGTGCTGTGGAGTGGGTTCCGTCTCAGAGCGACCCTGCACAGGGTTTCTGAGGCTGTAAATCTTTACGGGAGCAGAAAACCTCATCTTTCTCCCACGGAACAGCTGGTAGTTTTGGACTGCTGACCATCTAGTCAATGAATAATTCTTCCTTTCCTCCCTTTCTTGATAACTATCAATAAATGTCTCTTTTAGCATGAAAAACTTTTCTTGACTTCTTACAATAGTGGTCTCATACAATATTTATCCTTTTGTATTGACTAATTTCACTCAGCATAATGACCTCCAGGTTCATCTATGTTATGGAGTGTTTCACAGATTCATCATTATTCTTCAACGTTACATAGTAGTCCATTGTGTTTATATACCAAAGTTTGTTTGACCATTTTTCTGTTAATGGGCATTTAGATTGTCTCCATCTTTTGACTACTATGAACAGTGCTGCAATTAACATATTGTTATGAAGTGCCATCCAGTTTGTCTGACTCATAGTGACCCTGTATAGAGTTCCCGAGGAGCAGCTGGTTGGTTTGAACTGCTGACCTTACAGTTCAAACGGACCTTGTGGTCCAGAGCATTATTATCCTAGAGCACCACGCCAGAATTCCACAATGAACATAGGTGTGCATATATCTATTGGTGTCACAGTTTCTATTTCTTGAGGATATATACCAAGTAGACTTGCTGGGTCATGACTGCAAGGTTGGTTTGAACCACAAGGTCTATGGTTCAAATCCACCAGCTACTCCTTGGGAACCGTATATGGGGTTACTATGAGTTGGAAACGACTTGACAGCACCATTTTACAGTCTCATTAGCAATGAAGGAGGGCCCCCGACTTTCCACACCTTTGCCAGCATTTGTTGTTTTCTGGGTTTTTTGTTTGAACTTATTAATGCTGGGATGAGATGCTATCTCTTTGTTTTGATTTGTATGTCTTTAACTACAACAACAAATGGCTAATGATCATGATCATCCCGTGTGTTTGCTGACCACACGAATGTGTGGGGTAGGATTATTGTGTTGGTCTCTGGTTGATACATAAGTGGTCAGAAAAAGTGGCCCAGAATGGATTCTCAATAAATATTCATTGAATTAAATATTGTTGAATTAATAACTTGTACAGATTTAATGGTATAATGAACTAGAATATAGGGTTATAAAATTTTGGTCTCTTTTAGTATATTATAATATTTGTTGATTGAATCCCATTTTCACAGACTATGTTTTTTGTAATTGCAGAGGCTTGTGTGCCCTCACCTGCATTTTGCATATTTCTTCATGTTCCCCTTTTCCCACCCCAATTCTTTTTCTTATATCGATTTCAGGAGCTATTAACTGGCTCATTTTGTTAACTGAGAATTTGTGACCTTTACCAGTCAGTAATGTATATACATATAAAACTCAATAGATTAAAAGGTGGTTAATTGCCAAGCTCCCAGTCTTGTTTTTTAAATGTAGCATAAAGAGATTATAATGAAGAAAACAGCCTTGAAAGATTTTATGAAGGTAAGTTTTGAAGTGGAAGCATTAAAAGAGCAAAGGTGGGGTATATTGTTATAGAAGCAACATGTAAGAAACACAAAGGAGGATGAAATGAAAGAAATTGAGTAATTTGGGGGAGACCACAAACAAAAGAAACAAGGAGTCAAGGAAAATAGAACATTCCTTACTGCTATGTGAACTTTTACCTCTCTCTGTGGATTTAGTGCTTGTAAGCATTTAATATTTATCCACTGGAAACTTCTGCCTGTAAAGCTTATGCTTTGAAATAACTTGTAAGATTTCTTTTGTAGTGTGAATAATATGCATTCTTATATTTCTCTTTGGTCCTCCTGTACTTTGGCAAGGAAATGTCATCTCAAGGTCTGGAAGCTATTAAATATTAAAACAGGATAATTTAAGATTAAATCCCGTAAGACTGTGATCTTTTGAAGAGGGTCTAGGATACGGTCACTTGAAGCTCCTGTTTCTGGATGGCTGGTCTCCGAGGTCAGTCACTGCCCTGACTCTCTGACAGTGCTTTCTGGCTACTGTAGGGACTTTACAGTGTGGAGAGCCAAAGCAGCCTCATTTTTGTAACCAAAGAATGCAGTGAGCAGACTGTTATCTGTCTGTCCATTATGAACACTTTACTCCTGTGCTTTATAAGCCATATCAGTTGTGGCAAAGTGATGGATTGTGTTTAACATTCGGTTGTTGACCTCTAAGGATTCTTACCATATGTTCCAGCTCATCTCCTTAAGATATAGGAGGGGGAGGGCTTATTAGTAGCACTAGCCACTAAGCAGAAATGTGTCAGGATTTTGCTTTCTCAGCTGGAGCATCACTGTCAGAAAACCATCCTCCCTATTTTAGGAAAGCATTGCCATCAAATACAAGAAGGCCTGTTTATAGACTCATATGCTTGTTTATATTTTATATCTGGTCTGTATTATAGGGAGGTTTTGAAATGATGTTGTAAAATTAAGATCAGTGTCGTCGCTACTTGACATATACAGTCAGCTTTAAAAAATCGAATTTGATGTCCCTCCAAGAATGCGAATTGGATCATGCGTGAGCTTAGGCAGGTTGTTTACCCTCTCCTCAGTTTCCTCATTTGTAAAATATTTTTGAACTTTTAAAACTTTTAGAAAGAGGACTCCTTTTCCACAAAAGAAATATGTAGACTGAATCCCCACCTATAGACAGGTAAAAGCGTAAGTATTCTGGCTGGAGTAGCCAGATGGGGATGCAGTCGAGGGGTAGCCGTCTATAGGTTTGGATCGTCTCTTTGCCCCTTCCACCAACTCAACCCATAGCCTTTGAGGTGCACATCCGTCACATTTGGAAACTGAAAAGTTAATTCTATAAGAACTTTAAATGTAACATTTCATACTCAATAATTTAATTTTTCCATAATTAGGTATAACTTTTAGCAGCCACTGAAAAAATCAATTACCTTACCACAAAAAAATTGTTTTCTAGGCCTTAAGAATTTAGTCACTGGATAATCTGTCTAAAGAATTAAAAAATTCATAGTCCTTGGACTTGATATCAATTTTCAAAAAATTCAATCCATTAAATAGGTTAGTTGAGATTATATTACAACTTGCCTTATTAACCTTAATATATTGCCTGGTTACCAAATGCTATGGGGTATGATTTGGCACTGGGTCTTAATAAACAAATTGCACCTGGGAGCTAGTGGGAACTCTCCCATCTAAGAAGAAACAGCTCCAACAGATGGTAAAACGACAGGAAACCAGGTGGGGTCATTGTTTAATGACCATCTGAATTAAGTTTGGTTAATTTGGCATGTCTCTCATTATCCCTAGCAATTGGACCCCACTATTCCATTTTATAAGTTTGGGTTTATATCTTTTACGTAAACGATCAAAGCCAGTCCATCTGTGATTCTCAACTTATGTTCACCTTAGATCCAACTACTGTAGTAACTCCTAATTTCTTTGATTCTAACTGTGAGGAGCCCTTAAAACTGGAGCATTAGAAAGCTTTTAGGGCTCTCTGAAATTTACTTTTTCTCAGGTTACTTTTTGTCACCATGACAATTTTCCTTCATTTTTTGTTTTTAATAAAAGACTTCCTTTTACCCTAAAACACTTAATAGCATAGTTTCCAAGAATCAGAGGTGTCAAAATTTCCACTCATGTACACCCGGTTAGTACTTTCTAACATCTATT
>NW_006408566.1:5196799-5198079 GCF_000296735.1 Chrysochloris asiatica
AGACCTGAACCATCTTGTCTCAGCCACTATGAGCGGTGTTACCACCTGCGTCCGCTTCCCTGGTCAGCTCAATGCCGACCTCCGCAAACTAGCAGTCAACACGGTGCCCTTCCCACGTCTCCAATTCTTCATGCCTGGCTTTGCCCCGCTAACCAGCCATGGGAGCCAGCAGTACTGGGTCCTCACTGTGCCTGAGCTCACCCAACAGGTCTTCGACACCAAGAACATGATGGCTGCCTGTGATCCCCGTCATGGCCGGTACCTCATTGTGGCTGCCATCTTCCGGGGGCGGATGTCCATGAAGGAGGTGGATGAGCAGATGTTCAACATACAAAATAAAAATAGCAGCTACTTCATGGAATGGATCCCCAACAACGTCAAGACAGCTGTCTGTGACATCCCACCCCGTGGCCTCAAGATGGCAGTCCCTTTCATTGGCAACAGCACTGCCATCCAGAAGCTCTTCAAGCGCATCTCAGAGCAGTTCACCGCCATGTTTCGTCGGAAGGCCTTCCTCCACTGGTACACAGGCGATGGTATGGAAGAGATAGAGTTCACTGAGGCTGAGAGAGCCATGAATGACCTCGTCTGAGTACCAGCAGTACCAGGATGCCACCGCAGAAGAGGAGGAGGATTTCGGTTAGGGGCCGAAGAAGAGGCCTAAGACAGAGGTTCTCAGCTCCCTCAGCATTCTTCCTCAGCTGCCCCTTTCCTCTCTCTCAGAATTTGCATTTTCTGCCTCTGTCTTTTATTCCCCCTTCCCTTGCGAAGGTTCTGTAACAGTGCCTGACACATAGTCAGTACTCAATAAATATTTGCTGTTTGTTGAAAAAAAAAAAGAAGATGGAAGGACCCAGAGAGGGAGAGGGGCTGTGTGCTGACCACCAGGGGTAAGCCTTGCAGGGTATAACTTTTGGTTGGTTGATGATGCATGGAGGGAATTGTAACCATGGCAATGCAACGATATATGATAGGATGAATGTAAAGCTAATGTTCTTCTCCCATGTAAATTATCACATAATTCGCAATAAATTTTTTTTTTTAAAAAATTAAAAGATGGAAGGAACACACAGAGTCACTGCACAAAAAAGAATTGATCAGTGCTCAACCATTTCAAAAGGCTGCATATGATCAAGACCCGATGGTACTGAAGGAAGAAATCCAAGCTGCACTAAAGGCACTAGCAAAAAACAAGGCTCCAGGTATTGATGAAATATAAATGAAAATGTTTCGACCAACTGATGTAGTGCTAGAGGTACTCACTCCTCTATGCCAAGAAA
>NW_006408566.1:5198179-5207647 GCF_000296735.1 Chrysochloris asiatica
TAGGGAGCATTCTGGCTGTACTTCTTTCAACACAGATTGGTTTGTTATTTTGGCAGTCCATTGTATTTTTTTCTTTTATTAATTGTATAGCATTTTATGAGTATCTCATTCTAATATTGATAGAGGGTCAGTGAAATAGTAAAAGAAAACTCTCAACAAGATGAATAGATACAGTGGCTGCAACAACAGGCTCAAACATAGCAAAGATTGCGAGAGTGACACAGGACTGGGCCTCACTTTGCTGTGTTGTACATGGGGTTACTATGACTCAGAATCCACTCAACAGTACCTAACAATGGAAGCAACAACGTGGTTTTTTTTGTTGTTTATCAATTCAACTTTTTATAAGTATATGATTTATTGACAACAATGACGATAATTGGCTGTGCAACCCTACCCCTAATCAAAGCATTTATTCAATCACCATTTTCGTTTTGTTTGTTAAATGCCTTCAAGTCAGTTCTATCTCATAGGAGCCCTGTACAGGGTTTCCAAGGAGTGACTAGTGGGTTTGAACCACTGACATTGTGCTTTAAATATTCTCCTCCAACACCATAAATCAAATGCATCAATTCTTCTATGTTGTTGTTGTTGTTAAGTGCCGTCGAGTCGGTTTCGACCCATAGCGACTCTGAACAGGGTTTCCGAGGCTGTAAATCTTTACAGGAGCAGAAAGCCTCATCTTTCTCCCACAGAGCAGCTGGTAGTTTTGATGGTCTTCCTTATTTACTGTCCAGCTTTCACATGCATATGAGGTTATTGAAAATACCATGACTTGGGTCAAGCTCATCTTAGTCCTCAAAC
This sequence comes from Chrysochloris asiatica, assembly GCF_000296735.1. Classification (NCBI taxonomy): domain Eukaryota; kingdom Metazoa; phylum Chordata; class Mammalia; order Afrosoricida; family Chrysochloridae; genus Chrysochloris; species Chrysochloris asiatica. Next base: position 5,198,984 of record NW_006408566.1, read on the forward strand.
TGACATCTTTGCTCTTCAACACTTTAAAGAGGTCTTATGCAACAGATTTGCCTAATGCAATAAGTCGTTTGATTTCTTGACTGCTGCTTCCATGAGTGTTGATTGTGGATCCAAACAAAATGAAGTCTTTGGTAACTTCAATCTTGTCTCCACTTATTATGATGTTATTTATTGGTCCAGTGGTGAGGATTTTTTTTTCCTTTACAATGAGGTGCAACCCATATCGAAGGTTGTGGTTTTTGATCCTCAAAAGTAAATATTTTAAGTCCTCTTCACTTTCAGCAAGCAAGATTGCTGTACATCATCTGCATATCCCAGGTTGTTAATGAGTCTTTCTCCAATCCTGATGCCACGTTTTTCTTCATATAATTCAGCTTCTCAGATTATTTGCTCAGCATACAGATTGAATAACTATGATGAAAGAATACAACTCTGTCACACACCTTTCCTAATTTTAAACCATTCGGTGTTCCCTTGTTCTATTCAAACAACTGCTTCTTGGTCTGTGTACAGGTTCCTCATGAGCACAATTAAGTGTTCAGAATACTCATTCTGCACATTTCTGTCAATAGTTTGTCATGATCCACACAAGCAAAAGCCTTTGTTTAGTCAATTAAGCACAGATAAACATCTTTCTGATAGTCTCTGCTTGCAGCCAATATCCATCTGACGTCAGCAATGCTATCCCTTAGTCCACATCCTCTTCTGAATCTGACTTAAACCTCTGGAAATTCTTTGTCAATGTATGATTGCAGCCATTGTTGAATTATCTTTAGCAAAAATATGCTTGCATGGGATATTAACGATATCGTTCAATGTTAGTTTCCAGCTCAAAAAGACCCGTAGCTATTACTTGACAGAATTAGAATATAAAGATATGTCAGTGGGATTCCAAATCTCACATCCTTAACCACATGCTACCATTTATTAGCTCTGGTGATTCGATGGGTAAATCACTCAGCTGCTAACCAGCAGTCTTTCTAAGTGAAGAAGATGCGGCAGCCTGTTTCTATAAAGATCTACAGACTTGAAAACCCTAGGAAGCAGTTCTAGTCTGCCCTACATTGTGCTATGTGCTCCAGGAATCAATGAAATACAAATTGAAATGTTTTAACAAACTGATGCATCACTGGAGGTGCTCACTCCTTTATATCCAAAAATTTGGAAGGCAGTTACTTGACCAAAGGATTGGTTGTTGTTGTTATTGTTATTATTGAGTGCCATCGAGTCAATTCCTACCCATAGTGACCCTGTATAGGGTATCCAAAGAGCAGCTGATAAGCTTGAACTGCCAACCTTGCAGTTCAAATGGCTTTGCAGTCTGGCGCATTAACCCACAGTGCCATACCAGGTAGAGATCCATATTTATGCCCATTCCAAAGAAAGGTAAACCAAAGGAATGAGGAAATAATTGAATAATGTCATTAATTTTGCTGAAGTTAATTCAAAAACATTTGCAATAATACATCAACAGAGTTCTGCCAGACATTCAAGCCATATTCAAATGAAAAGGTGGAATAAGGGATATCATTGCTGATGTCTAATGAATTTTGTTTGAAAGCAGAGAATACCAGAAAGATGTTTACTTGTGCTTTATTGACTGTGTGAATCATAACAAACAATGGATATCATTGAGAAGAACTGGAGTCCCAGAACACTTAATCATGCTCATGAGGAATCTTTACTAGACCAAGAGGCGGTCATTAGAACAGAACAAGGAGATACTGAATGGTAGTATCAGGGTTGTATTTTTTCACCATACTTATTCAATCTATTTGCTGAGCAATTAATTTGAGAAACTGGATTTTGTGAAGAAGAACATGACTTCAGGGTTGGAGGAAGGCTCAGTAACAACCTGTGATATACAAATGACACAACCTTGTTTGTTGGAACAAGGAGGGCTTAAAATACTTACTGATGAAGATCAAAGACTATATAGCCTTCAATATTGATTGCATCTCAATGTAAAGAAAACAAAAATCCTCACAACTGGAATAATAGATAACATTATGATAAATGGAGAAAAAAATTGAAGATTGAAGTTGTCAAAGACTTCATTTTGCTTGGATCCACAATCATTGCTTATGGAAGCAGCCATCAAGAAACCAAAAGATATATTGCATTAGGCAAATCTTCTATAAAAGCAACCTTTAAAGTGTTAAAGAGCAAAGAAATCAGTTTGAGGACTAAGGTGCTCTTGACCATGGTATTTTCAGTTGCCACATATGCATATGGAAGTTGGACAATGAATAAGGAAGACTGTAGAATAATTGATTCATTTGAATTATGGTGTTGGTAAAGAATATTAAAATTACAATGGATTTCCAAAAGAACAAATTTGTTTCAGAGAAAGTACAGCCAGAATGTTCCTTAGAAGAGAGGATGGTGAGACTTCATATCTCGAAATTTCGATATATTATCAAGAAGAACTAGTCTCTGGTGAAGGACATCATGTTTGATAAAGTGGTGTGTCAAAGACAAAGAAGAAGAACCTTAATGAGATGGACTGACACAGTGGAAGCAACAGGGAACTCAAACAACAGTTTTAAGAATGGAACAGTGTTTTGCTCTGCTATGCATCTGAAGGTTGGCCCAGGATCGAACATTGTTTCGTTCTGCTGTGCATGGAGTCGCTATGAGTCGGTTCCGACTCGATGGCACCTGACAACAACAACAATGCATCTGAATAGGCTCAATGCCACCACCAGCAGCAGCAGAATAACTGTAGTTCATGTTGCAGCAGGTTGTAATGACACACAGGTTTTAAAGTCAGGTTGGGCAAGTCACCTAGCTTCTTTTGTCTTCTTTTTGAGTAGGGACTGTATCTCAAATAGATTATTATGGCTATTGGGAGAATATACCTGCACCAGCATTTGACATATAGTAGAACACTGAAAGCACCCTTTGGCTTGCCTTCTAGTGTTCATTATATGGCAACAGTTTTCCAATTTCCATTCCAATTTTCTTTGTTCTTGATTCCTTTATCTAAGTGAAATATTTGTTTTATTTCCATTTTGTCTAACATTTGGGACATCATTGCAACTGCTAAAAGTTCTAGACTTCTCCATCCTCCCCTGCTGCTATGGAAAATTCCAATGAATTTTAACGTGTGGTTGTTGGTAAGTAACATTTGAGTTGGTTCCGACTCACAGCGACCCTGTATAGGTTTTCCAAGGAGCAGCTGGTGGGTTTGAACCTCCACCCTGAGGTTCAAATCAACCTTGCGCTCCAGGAATTTCCTACAATGAAATCCAACATAGATTCCCTTCTATGAGTGAACTGTGCTTTCCCTAATTTTGCACTTAAGATCGTTACTCAGTTTTGTTTGTTAGTGAGAATGGTGTACATGCTGCATGTTACAGACCAGGGCTTGATGTTATTCAAACCATTCTCATTTGAAAAAAACAAAACACAAAAACTACAGAACAATGGGTTTCTCAAATTCACTGTAGAATACCCTTACAATGTCTTTTATCTTCTGAGAGCTTCCTGTATTTGTGAGCTCTTTTCAAATCAACAATTGCAGCCTCAACATCTGGATCCTCCCTACTGCAGGGAACATAAATTAGCTGGTAAGCCAAAATCAAACCTATTGCCGAGGAGTGGAATTCTGACTCATGACGACCCCATAGGGCAGACTAGAACTGTCCCATAGTGTTTCCAAGGCTGTAAACCTTTATGGAAGCAGACTTCCCCAGGAAGCAGGCTGCCTGCCACATCTTTCTCCTGCAGAGCTGCTGTGTTGGAACAGCAGACCTTTCAATTTGCAACTGAGCACTTGACCACTACTCCACAGTTAGCTGGTTGTTGTTGTTAAGTGTTGTCGAGTAAGTTCCCACTCATTGTGACCCTCTGTAGGGTTACCAAGGAATGACTGGTGCAACTGAACAGCCAACCTTATGGTTGAAAGTGCAGTGCTTATATGACAGTGCCATACCAGGACTCCTGTGAATGTTACATAAATGTCACTCCTGTCAATTGTAGTGTACACAGAGGCAGGACATGGGGTGCTTTCATTATCTAGCTGCTGGTCACGATGGAGTGCCTCAGAACTGGTTTTAGCTGACGTCAGATAATGCTTGATGTGCACCAGATTGGCTTGTAGTACCAGTAAAGCTGACCCCTCCCACTTCCCCTACTGCCCCAGAGCTTGCCAGAACGCTGGAGACCATTATGAACTCACAGTTGTCATTTGATCTCCATCTGGCTGCTGTCACTAAAGCTGCCTTTTATCGTTTGCCAAGAGTGTAAAGCTAAAGACATTTCTCTTTCTCACAGATCTCTGCTTCTAGTCCTTACTTTTCTAATTTTCTGGGTCATTCCCAGTAATTCTCCTTCTGTCTGTATCTATGCACCACCATCAGGAAACTAACAAAGGACTCACTGGAATATTTATTCACATGTCTTCTAGGTGAATTGGATTTAGCAATACATTTCTTAGGAATATTTGAGGTGGGCTTTGACTTTGTTGTCTTCAAATATTATGTCCTAAATTTCATGTGGATTGAATTTCTGATATAAATGTAAGAGCTGTGTGTATAATATTCTGCTATGGTAAGTTTAATGGAGATGTAGATCACAATAGTCTAGCCATACAATTATGTGGGTCTCTGTATTGAGTTGAAATCTACAAAAATTAAACAATAAATACAATAGTAACATGCCATAAATTGGATCTTATAGCAGTTTAATAATCAGAAGGGGAAAGTAGAATGGATTCTGAAGTGATGTTTAATGCACTTAATCATTAAAATGTTCTTAGTTAAAGCTGATTGTAAATATGGTGCCAGCTTAAGGATTTACTGTTAGTGATCTTCCAGTTAAGATTTAGCAATCTTCACACCACAGCCTGAAGATCATTCTCAGTCCAAGAAGCTTTTTACGTATGACATTTCATATTCAACATGAGTTGTTGAAACTGATGTTGATGGAATATCATAAACTCTAAAAGTTTTGAAAACCAATTTGGGATCCTGATTTATATTTAGTTTTGCAAATTAACCCTTTAAAATGTAACTTAGAATCTTTTATGTGCATCTTTGGATATTGTTAATAGAAAAAATATTTCAAAGGCATTACAAATACATTCTGTATGAATCCACATTGCACATGAGTTTGTGTATGCAAGCAAAATGATTTGGATGAACCTACAGATCAAAATGTTGACAGTGTTCTTATTTGACTGATGGGATCAGAAATCATGGGGGTTTTTTTGTTTTGTTTTGTTTGTAAAGTCTATCACCAGGCAATGGTGGTTCAATGGTGGAATTTCCAGCTTTTGTGCAAGAGACCTGGGTTTGATTCCCAGGCAGTGCCCCTTCAGTGTAACCATCACCCATCTATATATGGAAGCTTGACTGCTGCTGTGATGCTGAACAAGCTTCAGTGGAACTTCCATACCAGGAAGAAAGGCTTGGAGATCTGCTTCCAAAAATCAGGCATTGTGGAATACCTAAAATGTTGCTAGAACTTGCCCAGTGAAGGAGGCTTCCTGTGGAGCCTTTGCATTGCATTAGACCATAGGTGGAATCCTGATCCCCATTCAGAATCTTCTGAGGTGGGAAATTTCCACTTGAAAGGACAAACAGACCAGCCTTGAGTGGCTAGAAGAACAGAAGATACATCTTGAAAGAAAGACCAGCAGAAAACAAACAAACAAAAAAACAATAATGGCAGTCTGATTGACTACTACAAGAACATGCAAATTCACCTGGGAGCCATCAAGGCAAGCAGTTGAGTCCCCTCAGGGCAAACCCCTTTCCAAGACTGAGACTCAAGGGTAATGCATGAGCAGTCATGTGGTCTTGCTGGTAACCACATTGGTCACTGATAAGGGGAAGTGGGGGGAAAAAAGCAATGAAGTTGTGAACTAAGTCTGACCACATTCAATAGACTCCTGTCAACCCAGGTTGAGACCTGGTTGGTCAGCAGTATGGCAAGACCTGAGGACTCCCGGGCTCATAGACAGGGACACGGCCACAGAGGACTAGAGTGGAGAGTGAAGTGTTCAGCTGTTAGGAAATGAGGGAAGATGCATAAGAACACCCATACTTGCAGATAGTACCCATTTGACCTGGCTTCAATGGCTGGATGATCAGAACTCGACTAGAAGAAGAAAAAATATGAAAAAAAGAGTAGCATTATAATTTGATGAACTTGACCTATAGTTAAAGATGTAGTAGCTCAAATGATGGAACAAATCTTTACAGCAAGGACCATTCCCACCCCCTCGGTACACAGGATTGACAGAGAAGGGCAACTTAGACATTGGCAACCCAAAATGGGGGCTACAGAGGCTAGAAGTAACAGCTTACAAGCTTTCAACAGGGAGCCTAGTTCCAGAAGGTGTTGGGGAAAGTGGTTTCCAACCTGTCTGGATGGGGCTGATGAAAGGAGATGGGGATAAGACTCTCGTGGTTCAATGGTGAATAATTGCTATCAGGACTGTCTGTGAGTGTTGCAAATGTAAAGGTAGAAGCTTTGTAACAAAAGAAGGGAATTGGTTGCATTTGCAGTCCAGGAGTGGAGTTCCCTGGGACTATAAAGGGAGAAGAATAGATTGCAGGACCCTATGCAGAGAAGCAATGACGCCAGAGATGGAGGCAGAGATGATGATGTGGAGAAATGGAGCAGCTGGGGATTCTGGACTCAGTGAGGGAGAGGGGCTGTGTGCTGATAGCCAGGAGGGAGGGGGGCCAGTCTTGTGGGGTGTACCCTTTGGTTGTTTGATGATGCACAGAGGGTATTGTAATCATCGCACTGAAATGAAATACGGTAGGATGAATGTAAAGCTAATGTTCTCCCATGTAAACTATCACTTAATTTACAATAAAAACTTAAAAAGAAAAATCAGCCATTGAAAATCATATTGATCTCAATGGTCTGACCCCACTGGGCATGGGGGTTGCCACGAGTCTGGGACCATGAGTCTGGAGGGTGTCATGGCAGTAGCTGACAACACACAACAAAGTTTTATACAATATTATTGTTGTTGTTAAGTGTAGTCGAGTTGGTTCCTTCTCATAGCCACCCAGTACAAGGCTTCTGAGGAGCAACTGGTGAGTTTGAGCCACTGACCTTGTTGTTCAAACTGACCTTGCAGTCCTGTGCTTATCTTACAGCACCACATCAGAAGTCCATATAATATAACAAACGTGTTATTTTTTAATGTGAAAAATCAATTTTATTGAAGTATCATTTGTATACAAAATGTACATATTTAAAGTGCCAGTTTATTGAGTTTTAACAACTATATGCCAACGTTACCACAACCCAAAAAGGTCCTGTCTAGTCTTTTAATTTTTGAACATTTTATTGTGTTTTATGTGGAAGTTTACATAGTAAATTAATTTCCCATTCAACGGTTTATATACAGTTTATGTTCTCTGCCATTGGTTGCTATCCCCACAATGTGTTAGCACTTTCCCCATTTCACCTTGCCTTCTCCATTTCCATATATTCAGTTTCCCTGCCTCTTCTTACTTGCTCAAATGTTGCCTGTTTGGTATCATATGAGTATAAATGATTATTCTAAGGAGCACATCCACCACTCACCTGTCTGTTTATCATACTGTGGTGGCTTATGTGTTGCTGTGATGCTGCAAGACATACCACTTATATTTTAAAGACCAGCAGGGTCACCCATGATGGACAGATTTCAGCAGAGCTTCCGGACTAAGACAGACTAGAAAGAGGGAGAGGTGGACTACTTCTGATATTTAGTTACTGAAAATCTTATAAATAGCAGTGGAACACTGTCTGAAAGCACCAGGATATTGAAACATTATGAATAACACCAGAATATTGTGAGATATAGTACCGGAATATGAGGCCCTCAGGTTGGAAGGCACTCAAACTATGACTAGGGAAGAGCTGCTTCCTCAAAGTAGAGCTGACTATTGTTGTGAAGTACCTATATTGGGTCACTATGAGTGAGTGTTCTGACTCAGAGTGAACATTTATAGGGTTTCTGAGAAGCGGCTGGTGGATTTGAACCATCAACCTTTCAGCTCAAACTGACCTTGTGGTACAGCATATTATTCTGAAGTGCCATAATGTGAATGCACAAATAGAGTAAAACTTTTAAAACCTTTATTTGCTGATGGGGCACAACTCAAAATGAAGAGAAACTGTTGTAACATCCAGTAATAATCAGAACATGGAATGTACAAAGTGTGAATCTAGAAAAATTGGAAATTGTCAAAAAAGAAGCGGAACATATTAAGATTGATATCCCAGGCATTAATGAGCTGAAATAAACTGGTTTAACCATTTTGAATCTGACAATTATATAGTTTAACTATACTGGGAATGACAAATTGAAGATGAATGACATCACATTCATTATAAAAAAAAAAAAAATTCAAGATCTATCTTGAAGTATAATGCTGTCTGTAATGTATGGTAGCGTAGTGGTTACAAATCGGGCTGCTAACCTCAAGGTCAGCAGTTCAAAACTACCAGCTATTCCACGGGAGAAAGATGAGGCTTTCTGTTCCCATAAAGATTTACAGCCTCAGAAACCCTATGCAGAGTCACTATGAGTCCGAACCAACTCCACCGCACATAACAACCAACCAACCAATATCCGTACACTGGAAAACCAATTAAAACCACAATTATTCAAATTTACACACCAAACACTGAAGCCATTGAAGAAGAAAT
>NW_006408566.1:5211827-5220099 GCF_000296735.1 Chrysochloris asiatica
AATATGCAGATGACACAACCTTGCTTGTTGGAAGTAAAGAGTATTTGAAGTACTTACTGATGAAGATTAAAGACTTCAGTATGCATAGCGTCTCAGTGCAATGAAAACAAAAATCCTTACAACTAAACAACATCATGATAAACAGAGAAAAGATTGAAATTGTCAAAGACTTCATTTTGCTTGCTGTTGTTGTTGTCGTTGTTAAATGCTGTCAAGTTGATTCCAACCCATAGTGACCCTGTTTATGGTTTCCGAAGAGCATCTGGTGAGCTTGAACCGTCGACCTGGCACAGTTTAAACTGATTTGCAGTCTGGCATATTAACCCACAGCATCACACCAGTACTCCTCATTTGGCTTATGAATCAGGTAGCTAACCTCAAGGTCTGCAGTTTGGAACTACCAGCGGTTCCATGGGAGAAAGATGAGGTGGTCTGCTCCCGTAAATATTTACAGCCTCGGAAACCCTGTGTAGGGTCACTATGAGTCGGAACCAACTCCATGGTACTTAACAACAACAACATGCAAATACAAGAAGATTCAATGCATTTGAACTGTGATGTTGATAAAGGATATTGAAAGTACCATGGACTGCTAGAGAAACAAACAAATCTGTTGTGAAAGAAGTACTGCCAAAAGTCTCCTTAGAATTGGTCATATTATCAGAAGGGATCAGTCCCTGGAGAAGGACATCATTCTTGGTAAAGTGGAGGTTCAGCAAACAAGAGGAAAAGCCCCAAAGAGATTGACATAGAGGCAGCAACAATGGGTTCAGACATAAAAACAATCATGATGATGATGCGGGCCTGGGCAGTGTTTCACTCTGTTGAGCATAAAGTTTCTATGAGTCAGAACTGACTCCCTGGCACGTAACAACAACAACAATGGCTAATCCGTGTGTTTTTAGTCAACCGACTATATCTTCTTTGGTGAAGTGTCTGGTTATGTCCCTTGCCCAGTTTTTTAAATTGGATTGTTTATCTTTTTGTTGTTGAGGTACATGTATTAGTTTTTTAAATGGTTTTGAAATAAAATTTATCCTTAATGAAATTCATGGATCATAAATGTATACTTTGATGAGTTTTGACAAATATATACATTCTTGTAACCCAATTAAGATATATATCCCTATCAAGATATGTTGTTGTTATTAAGTGTTGTCATGTTGGTTCCTACTCATATCAACCCTGTATAGGGTTTCTAAGGAACAGTCCTTGGACTTTCAACTACCAACATTGTGGTTGGCAGTCCAATGCATATCTTACAGAGCTACACCAGGTCTCCAATCTAGATATAATCCCTACAATATTATAAACCCAATCAAGATGTAAACATTGAATACATTACCATCATTTCAGAAAACTTCATCCTATCCCTGTGTAGTCTGTTCCCATATCCCATAAGAAACCACTGTTCTGATTTCTATCACCATAGATTAGCATGGATCACATTTCAATTAAAAAAGAAACATAGTTTTTGAAAAGGACTTGTGAAGTAATCTGAGATGGGACCAAAAAATAAGTTGAAAGTATTCCCTGACTTTAAAGAAAATAATGTATATGTGAATTTAGGAAAGGATGTTTAAGAGCTAAATCATGAAGTTCAAGAGGACTCAGAGAAGACTGAGACAACAACATAAGATACTATAACGCCCTCGATTTCATTCCAGTAGAAAAGGGGGTAAAGGCTTCTAGACTATAAACTGTAAGAGGTCAGGGACTCTGTTTTTGTTGTTCACTTTGGCCTCAGTGTTTTTCATGTTGTCTGAGAGTACTGACTCAATAAATATTTATGAACTGAGTAAGTGGATACTATTTGTTCAGTTACTATGTCAACAAATATTTATTCACTTCTCCAACAAATATTTACTGAGCTCTTACTATGTACTAGGGATTGTGCTAAGCCCTGGGGATGTAAGGGTAAAACAATTGACCTGGTCCCTAACCCCATAGAGTTCCAATTGGGGCTTGTGGGGAAGAATGATATTAAAAATAGTTTAGAGGCAGATAGAATTTAATCTTTTAGTGAGAGATTAAAGTGGAAGGAGCTTGGGGAATGGTTTTAAGCAGGGGTGAAGAATCAGAAGATAAGGCTGTAGACTAGATTATGCAGATAGGATCTTACTAGTTATCATATGAATTTGGAATTTCTTCCCAAGAACAATAGGATACTATTAAAGAATTTTAAGCAGGGGAAGGACATGATTAGTTGTTGTTGTTGTTTTTTAATGTCATTCTGTCTCTTGGACAGAGAATGACTTGGATGAAGGCAAGGGTAGGCATGGGAAGAGCAGTCAGGAGGCTGTTGCAATAAAGGAGAATAAAAGTGCCTTGGAGCAGATGGCAGCAGGGGGCATGAAAATAAATGGAAGGAAATGGCATTTAGAGGTAGAACTGAGCCTTGGTGAGTGGCTGACTGTGATGTATGTAAGTGAGTGTGGCATCAGGTGATGTCAGGTCCTCGCATGAGCATTCTCCTTGACAGTAGAGACTTTGTTTTTCCTTCTCAGACTGTTATGCAAAAGAGGCCAAGCTCATGGACTAACTATGGTGAGTGTCAGAGTGGAGACCATGGATCTGTCATGTGTTTAATGCCTACCTGAGGGTTAAGAGGTTTGGGATGCCTGTATAATATCATGGGAAATAGTGAAGAAATAGAAATTGTTGAGAATTTCATTCTACTTGAATCAATAATCAATGCCTATAGAAGCAGCAGTCTAGAAATCAAATGAAATGTTGCATTGGCAAATCTGCTGCAAGAGAGCCTCTTTAAAATTTTTAAAAAGCAAGAATGTCGTTTTGAGGACTAAGGGGTGTCTGGTGTTTTTTGTCGCCTCATATGTGTGTGACAACTGGACAATAAAAAAGGAAGACTGAAAAAGAATTGATACATCTAATTGTAATATTGAATATGCTATGGAATGACACAGAAGACCAAACCTATTCATTTTGCAGGAAATACAGCCAGAAAGACCAATCACTGGGTAAAGACATGTTTAGTAGAGTGTCATTGAAAACAAGGGAAGCCTTCATTGAAAGGGACTGGCAAACTAGTTGCAACAAGGGACTCAAAAGACAAATGGTCAAGAGGATAGTACAGGACTGGACAATGTTTGCTTCTGTTATACATAAGAATCAGACCCTACTGGATAAGCATTGGACCAAAAAGTTGGTTAGAACCACAAACCTCAGAAACCCTATACTAGGTCACTATGAGTTGGAACTGACTCTACGACACATAACAACAACAACTACAGGAGCCTTGGTGGTGCTGTAGGACTGCGAAACCCAAAGTCAGCAGTCCAAACTCAACACGGGAGAAAGATGAGGTTTTCTACTCTTGTAATGATTTTCAGCCTTGGACTCAATAACCATAACTCAATGACTGCAGGGCAAAATGGTGATGTTGGAAAGGTTTTTATTGGGGTGACAACCCCCTGTTCTCTTGGACCCTTTTCCTTCCTCTTGCCCATGCTCCCCCTTTCCTCCACCAACCCTCACATCCTCTTTCCAGGTATCTGGTAACTCATCCCTGCTACAATGATAATCGATGATTGTGGCTCTAAGGTAGGGCTGCCTCATTGTCACCTCCCCAAACCCAACATAACTGTGTTGTTGTTGTTAAGTGCCGTCTAGTAGGTTCCGATCCATAGCGACCCTGAACAGGTTTTCTGAGGCTGTAAATCTTTACGGGAGCAGAAAGCCTCATCTTTCTCCCGTGGAGCAGCTGGTAGTTTTGACTTTTAAGATAGGGGAATGGGATGGGTCACAAAATATTTGCTGGGATTATAATTTCTGCCCTTGAGCCTTTGTGGGCTGGGCCCAATTTTTCTCTATTTCCCCTATATTTTTCCCTTCTCCTTTTCCTGCATTCCTTTTGTATTTTCTGCTTATACATTTTTCATTCTAGCTCTGTGACTGTGGAAAATTTATTTAACATCTCTGGACCTCAGTTTCTTCAACTACAATTGGGGGATAATATCAATGTCTGTGGATTCAATATCTTCCACATAGTGGTTTCTCAATACTAGTTGTTTTCCCAACTGCCCATTCATTGGCACCATTGCTGGGGTCCTAGACCTAGGAAGTCACTCTCTGGCATACTCAACATTTATTCTGTTGTCAGGTGCTGTTCAGTAAGTTCTGACTCATAGCAACTCTATGTACAACAGAATGAAACACTGTCCAGGCCTGCCATCCTCAAAATCATTTCTCTGTTTGAACCCATTATTATAGCCACTGTCAATCCATCTCGACGAGGGTCTTCCTTTCTTCACTAACCCTCTACTTTGCCAATCACGATGTACTTCCTCAGGGACTGGTACCTCCTGACGACATGTCCAAAGTAGGTAAGATGAAGTCTTGCCATCCTTGCTTCTAAAGCACATTCTGGCTGTATTTCTTCCAACACAGATTTGTTCATTCTTCTGGAAGTCCATGATATATTTAATATTATTCACCAACACCATAGTTTAAAGGCATCAATTCTTTTTTTAAATCAAGGTACAGCTTTCATATGTATATGAGGCAATTAAAAGTATCTTGGTTTGGGTCAGATGCACCTTAGTCTTCAATGTGATATCTTTACTTTTTAGTACCGTAAAGAGGTCTTTTGCACCAGATTTGCTCAATTCAACTGGTAATTTGATTTCCTGACTGCCTTATTCCATGGGTATTGATTACAGGTCCAAGTAAAATGGAATCTTTGACAATTTCAATATTTTTTCTGTCAGTCATGATGTTGCTTATTGGTCCACTTGTGAGTATTTTTGTTTTCTTTATGTTGAAGTGTAATGCATACTGAAAGCTGTGGTCTTTGATCTTTACCAGTAAGTGCTACAAGGTCTCTTTGCTTCTAGCAAGCAAGATAAGGCCATCTGCATATCACACGTTGTTAATAAGTTTTCCTCCAATCCTAATGCTGTGTTCTCTAGCTTCTCAGATTATTTGCTTGCATACAAATTGAATGATGGTGGTGGTGCTGGTTAAGTGCCTTGGAGTAGTGACCCTGTATAAGGTTTCTGAAGCTATGAACCTAACTTTGAAAGATGTAAATTCTTTCTTTGAAAGAAGGCCATTGCTTTTCCAAGTTGTAAGTGTATGCTATTGAACACAGTAATTATTAAGGGAGATAATGTGGCTAAATCTTCACAAATTTATCCCCACCATGAGAAAAGTAATTCAACAAATGTATTATACTGATTGTCAATCAAAAACATCTTTGTGTGTGAAGACTAGCCTTCAGTTTGACGAATACACTTATGAATTAAGCAAACTAATCCATATCATTTACATCTATGATGTACAATATATGTGGTTTTCCAGACCAGTTAACAAGGGCACAGAATCCCTTCATTCATTCAGTGAGACACAGTTGTTTAACACCTACGATGTGCAAGAGAGTGTACTACGTGCTGAGTGAACAAGACAGTGCTGGTGGCGTTCACACTCTGTTGAACTTGGAACAACTAACTGCAGAAATAATTGCTCAATTATAATTATGGTAAGTTCTGCAAAGAAACAATTACAGGTTGCTATGAAAACTGAGTCTATGGCCATACCATGAAGTCCTGGTATGGCGCTGTGGGTTACTGTGCTGGTCTGCAAAGTCGTTTTGAATCTCAAGGTCAGCAGTTCAAGATCACCAGCTGCTCTTTGGAAACTCTATACATGGTCACTATGGGTCGGAACCAACTCAACAGCACTCAACAACAATAATAACATGTGAACTGCTGTGGGACTGTAGGATAAGCACTGGACTGCTAACTGAAGGTGGTGGTTCAAACCTACCTACTGCTCCTTGGAAACCCTATATATGGTCTCTATCAGTGGGAACCAACTAAATGGTACTTAACAATAACAACAATGTGATAACTTAGAGCAGAGGTCAAATGAGACATCTGAGGAAATTAATTGGAAGCACAGATATGAAGGCTATAAACTAGATTTCTCAGGAAGGGAAGAGAAACATCCCATAGTTGTTTGGAGTAGGATGACTCTGAATTTCCCAGTTTGTCTTAGGTAGAGTTGATTTTAGGTCTTAGTGTTTGGAGTTGGGTTCAGTAAGGATCTTCACAGTTAGTTATCCCCAAAAGTAAGAATTCCACCTAGGTATCCTTAGAAGATAACCAACCAATTAAAACTGGGATAAATGAGTGTTGTTGTTGTTAAGTGTTGTTGAATTGATTCTGACTCAAAGCGATCCTATATAGGATTTCCAAGAGAAGCATAAGTTATCACTTAATTTCCCTTACAGAGATGGCACTCACAAAGCTCACTTTATTGATAGTCTTGTGACAACTAAGGAACTTTGGTGGTCCAGTGATTAAGAGGAATGCTAACAGAAAGGTCAACAGTTTCAAACCCACCAGCTGTTCCATGGGGGGGGGGAAATGTGACAGTCTGCTTCCATAAAGATTTACAGCCTTGGAAACCCTATAGGACAGAACTAGTGTGGCGCTACAGGATAATGCACTGGAGTGCAAGGTCAGTTTGAATTGCAAGGTCAGCAGTTCAAACCCACCAGTCGCTCCTTGGAAACCCTATGCAAGGTCGCTATGAGTCAGAACCGACTCGACAGCACTTAACAACAGAAACAATAACAACATAGTTAGATAACTGTTGTCCACATTAGGATGACTTAGAACATTAAAGAAAGGTTTAAAAAGTGACAGTTGGCCCTGATGCCAGAAAGTAGAACCACATATAATCTGAAGTGTTCCTATTTTTTTTTTAAATGTTATTTAGTGAAGATGACTATGAGTTGTGCCCAGGCTTGTACTTTGGCCACTGAAGTTTGTGTAGGCTGAGAGTCTACTTCCCTAAGTTTTATCAGCAAAGAGGTGAAAGGGAAGTAAGCATCATAGGAGAGCTGCCACAAATGAGTTGCACCTTGAAAAAGTAAACAGAAAATGACACCATTTGACAGTGAAAGAGAAGTAATATACTGGTATAAATCACTGTCAGCTTCTTAGGATCTAGGTGAATTATTGATTCATTTTTTTTATCCCTGATTTACAGCTTTCTTAACCTCTCTCCCTCCTCCTCCTCCCATCTAATATAGTATAATGGCCCCTAGAGCACATCCACAGTGAAAAGACATAATATATTTTATGAGGCTCAGAAAGCAAAATTGCTTAAATTATTTTTTATTTTACTGAGAAATGTCATTTTGGCTCCCTGCCTCCTACTTTAAGTCTCTCTTAAATGCAGACTAGAATATATATTTGCATTTCACTCAAAACATCAGATTATCCATGAATAAAATAGAAAGTCTACATAAATTATACCTTTAGGAATCTCTTTGTCATTTTTCCATTCAACCTTTCTTCCTTTTATTCATAAGTTATCTATTCATTCATTAAGCATTCTTGGAGCCCCTCCCTAGCAATGTAAGTCCAAGAAATACAAAGACCCAGAGACGTACTGCTACCTTTAAAGTAGCTACGTCTATGTGTATGTGAACTGATATTGCTGTATTTATACTGGACCACCACATTCAATGATTAATGTGCTATTTAATTGTCTTCTTCTTATGTTTGCAATCACATCAAAAACTGCCAGAAAACCGGAGGACTCAAAAAGTTTCCTGGGAAAATTTTGGTAATTGAGAAATCTTATCAAAAGAACTTAAGGATCATTTCTTTTTCTATTTCATGGGAAAAACTCAAGTGACCCTAAATGCATGGTTCCTTGGAATGAGATCAAGAAACAAATAAATAGACACTTCATGTGCCTCTGTGTTAATGGAGTTACAGAAAGAGAACTCTGCACAAGGACTTTATTTCTTGTCATTTGTGCATGAAAACTCTACAGGGAGGGAGTGTCTTTATAAGTGACAGAAATGATGTTAAATATTTCTATCAAAGATTACTTTAATTTGGTGTGGCTGCCCTAAATTAAGTGGTGAAGTTTGCTCTTGAACTTCATGCCCCTTGTTGAGCCGTTAGTCCGGTCCCCTTTCCTCATGGCTTTCTTATGCACGTTGAGGGTTAATTCCTGCATGGCATGTTGATAGGTGCCATTGAATTGGTTTCAACTCATAGTGACCCTATGCACAACAGAATGAAACACTGCCCTGCCCTGTACCATCCTAACAATTGTTATGCTTGAGCCTTTTGCTGCTGCCCCTGTGCCAATCCATCTTATTGGGGGGTCATCTTCTTTTTTGCAGATTCTCCACTTTACCTAGCAGGGACTGGTCTCTCCTGATAATATGTCTGAAGCATGTGAGACAAAATCTGGCCATCCTGGCTTCTAAGGAGCATTCTGACTG
>NW_006408566.1:5223124-5224665 GCF_000296735.1 Chrysochloris asiatica
CCTGACCTGGGTCAGGCACACTTTAGTCTCAAACTGATACTTGTGAGCACTTTAAAGAGGTCTTGTGCAACAGATTTGGTATCTTGACTACTGCTTCCATGAGTGTTGATGGTTGATCCTAGCAAAATGAAGTCTTTAACAACTTTAGCCTTTTCCCCATAATGTCATTTATTGGTCCAGTTGTGAGAATTTTAATTTTCTTTACACTGAGGTGCAGTCTGTACTGGAAGCACTGGTCATACCGCCTACGTATTGCTCAAATTTACCTTTCCAAGACATCCCTGCTAAAAAGACCTTAGGCCTCTTTGGCTTGTGTAATTGCCTTGTCTGCTATGCTGTTCTGCTTTATAAAACTCTAACAGTATGGCCGGATATCGTTTGCATACTAACCCAATCAGGCTGCAACACTGCTGAAAACCCGTGTATGGCTTCTGGTTACCTATGGGACAAAGTCCAGGCTACTTAACACGGTACATGATCTGGTCTCTGCTGACTTCACCAGTTTCATTTCCTGCCTCATAAAGTAATTGTTTCTCGGTACTTCTGGTCTCATCAGTCCTGAAGCATTTATAATGCCCGATAGATCTGGCATTCTGGCTGTGCAACCTGTGTTTGACTTAATGCTTTATTGTAAGCATTCTGAAATTCTTAATAGTTTATAACAAGGGGCCTCACACTTTTCTTTTTCTTTGTTGTTGTTTAGTTAGTTGCCATCAAGTCGATCCCAATTTATGATGACCCCATGTGTGCACAGTAGAATTGCTCCAGACTATTATCAAGACACTGACCTTCCAGAAGCAGATGGTCAGGCCAATTTTCTGAGGTTCCTGTAGGTGGGTTCTACCACCAATCTTTTCGACTAGTAGTGAAGCACTTAACCATTTGTAGCACCCAGGGACTTCTTACTTTGCTTTTTTATAACACAAATAAACATCTTTCTGTTCCATTGAGTCAGCTCTGACTCAGTCACCCTATGCACAACATAACAAAACACTGCCCAGTTGCTGTATCATCCTCACAATTGTTGTTACACTTGAGCCTTTTGCTGCTGCCACTGTGAAAATCCATCTGGTTGAGGGGGGGTCTCCCTCTTTTTTGCTGACCATCCACATTACAGTACATGATGTCTTTCTCCAAGGACTGGTCCTTCATGATAACATACTTGAAAAATGAGAGACAAAGTCTCGTCATCCTGGTTTCTAAGGAGCATTCGGACTGTACTTCTTCCAACACAGATTGGTTTCTTCTTTTGGCAGTCCATGGTACCTTTACTATTTCTTTTCCAACACCATACTCAAATGCATCAATTCTCCTATGGTCTTTCTTTTTCGTTGTTCAACTTTCACAGCTACGATGTTGTTGTTGTTAAATGCCATCAAGTCGGTTCCTTCACAGGTATATGAGGCTATTAAAAATGTCATGACTTGGGTCAGGCACAACTTAGTCCTCACACTGACATCTTTGCTCTTCAACACTTTAAAGAGTTCTTGTGGAGCAGATTTGGCAAGTGCAATATGTTGTTTGATTTTTTGACTGCTGCT
>NW_006408566.1:5225021-5227910 GCF_000296735.1 Chrysochloris asiatica
GTTTGAACAATTGCCTCATGGTCTATGACTACCTCTTGGTTCCTCCTAAGCATAATTAAGTTCTGGAATATTCATTCTTTACAATGTTATCCGTAGCTTGTCATGATCCACATAGTGAAAAACCTTAGCATAGTCAATATAACACAAGTAAACATCTTTCTGGTATTCTCTGCTTTCAGCATCTGGTGTCAATAATGATATCCCTCTTTTCACACCCTCCTCTGAATCTAGCTTGAATTTCTGGAAGTTCTCTGTGTATGTATTCTTGTAACTGTTTTTGAATTATCTTTAGCAAATTTTTACTTGCATGTGATATTAATAATATTGTTCCATGATTTCTGCATTATGTTGGGTCACCTCTCTTCAGAATGGACACAAATATGGGTCTTTTCCACTTGGTTAGCCAGGTAGCTGTCTTCCAAATGTCTTGGCATATATGAATGAGTGCCTCCAGTGCTGCATCACCTTGTTGAAAGATTTCAATTTGCATTCCATCATTTCCTGCAGTCTTGATTTTCTCCAATGACTTCAGTTCAGCTTGGACTTCTTTCTTCAGGACCATCGATTCTTTATCATATGCTTCCTCTTGAAATGGCTGAACATCTACCATTTCTTTTTATTACAGTAACTCTGTATATTCCTTCTATCTTCTTTTGATCAAAGCATCCTTTGATACTTTCTGCGTTATTCAGTATTTTACCCATGTTTTTTGCTGCCAAGTCAGTTCTGATGCATAGCAACCCTGGATAGGGTTTCTGTGGTCAGCTGTCAAGTATTTATCCTATAGCACCGCACCAGGGCTCATTTTGCATAGAATCCTTACATTTTTTGAGGCTTGAATTTTTTCTTCAGTTTTTTCAGCTTGAGAAATGCTGAGCATGTGGTTTCCTTTTGGTGTTCTAACTCCAGGTCTTTGCACATTTCATTATTAATACTTGGCTTTGTCTTCTTGATCTGCCGTTTGAAATTTTCTGGTCAATTATTTTATTTCCTCATTTCTTCCATTTGCTTTAGCATCTATAAACTGGAGAGCCAGTTTCAGAATCTCTTCTGATATCCATTTTTGTCTTTTTTCTTTCCTGTATTATTAATGATCTCTTGTTTTTTTCCTGTATGATGTTCTTGGTATCATCCCACAGCTTTTCTGGTTTCAGTTATTCGTGTCTAATACATCAAATCTGTTTTTGAGATGGTCTCTATATTCAGGTGGGATATGTTCAAGGTTATGTTGGCTCTCTAGACTTGTTTTAATTTTTCCAGTTTTAGTCTGAACTTGCATATGAGCAATTGATGGCCTAGTCCACAGTTGTTCCTTGGTCTCGTTTTGGCTGATGATATTGAGCTTTTCCATCGTCTCTTCCCACAGATGTAGTCAATTTGTTTCCTGTGTATTCTCTCTGGTGAACTTCATTTGTATACTTGCCTTTTATGTCGATTAAAAAAGGTATTTGCAATGAATAAGTCATTGGTCTTGCAAAATTCTATCATGTGATCTCCAGTATCATTTCTATTACCAAGGACATATTTTTAATTATTGATTTTTCCTTTTTGTTTCCAACCTTTGCATTCTAATACACTAAGTATTAATACATCTTGATTACATGTTTGATCAGTTTCAGACTGAAGAATTAGATTGTTATTGTTAAGTGTCATCAAGTTGGTTCCAACCCATAGTGATCCTGCATAGAGTTTCCAAGGAGTGGCTGGTGAGCTTGAACTACTGACCTTGTAGTTCAAATCAACGTAGTAGTCTAGCACATTAACCCACATTAACTCACCAGTTGAATTTCATCATCACTGGCTTTAGTGGTTAGTGGGTAAATTTGAATAATAGTGATATTAATTGGTCTTCCTCATAGGCAAATGGAGATTATTGTATCACAGACAACATTGTACTTCAAGATAGCTCTTGAAATGTTCTTTTTTGACAATGAATGTGACTCCATTATTCTTGAATTTGTTTTTGCTGGCATAGTAAGACAAACCTGTCAGAGTTAAAGTGACGAATACCAGTTCATTTCAACTCACCAGTGCCTAGGTTATCAATCTTTATGTGTTCTATTTCATTTTTGACAAATTCCAATTTACCTGGATTCAAACTCAGAACATTCCATGTTTTGATTACTAATGGATTGTGCCCCACCAGCAAATGAAGGTCCCAAAAGCTTTACTCTATTGGTATCATCATGACCATCTCTACTTTGGGGAGACAACTGTTCCCAGTCATATTTTGAGTGCTTTCCACTCTGAGGAACTCATTTTCCGGCTCTGTATTAGATAACGTTCCACTGCTACTCATAAGGTTTTCTGTGGTTAGCCATCCAGAAATAGTCTGCCTTTCCTTCTTCCTAATCTGTTTTAGCTTCACATCGCAGCTGAAACTTGTCCACCATGGGTGTCCCTGCTGTTTTCTAAAATACTAATGGCATAGCTTTCATGGTCACAGCAACACACAAGCCACCACAGTACAATATCCTGACAGATGAGTGCTGGCCTGTTTTGTTGGACCCTACAGATTATGTAGCTGTCCTCATGCCTAAGTATCATGTTGCTTCACTCCTTTGTGCCTTGCATGTACTTTTCTCCCTGTTGAGTATACCTTTCCCTTCATCTCCATCTGGTACACTCGTCTTTGCCTTGCAATCCTAATTGCACTGGCTAATGAAACCTACTGTGAATACTTGTCTTTTCACCACACACCACATTGATCATTCCCACCTCTGGGTTAGCTCTTTATGCTGCATATACATCTATTTTAGTCCTTCTAATGTGGCACTGTGGGTTAATGCGGCAGACTGCAAAGCCGTTTGAACTGCAAGGTTGGCAGTTCAAGCTCACCAGCAGCTCCTCAGAAACCCTATACAGGGTCCCTATGGGTTGGAACTGACT
>NW_006408566.1:5229255-5230323 GCF_000296735.1 Chrysochloris asiatica
ACAACAACAATAAACCCAGTGCACTGAGAAAACAAGCTTGATCCTTAATATGAAGAACCCTTCCATTTTGGTTGGAATTTTGAGCAAGTGCAACCATAGGCAAAGGTCCAGTTCATCAAATTGTAGCAGTTTACACTTGCTTACATCTTTATCTTCATCTGGGTGAATTCTGGTCAGCTAGTCATCCAAGCTAGGTTAGATGGGTACTTGCTTCATGCTTGGGAGTTCACACATGCTTCCCCACACTTCAGACCAATTGATCACTTCACTGTCAGCTCTAGCCTTCTGTGGCTAGGTCAGTGCCCATTGGCTCAGGAGTTCACACATTCCCCTCAACTTCAGACCAGCAGCCCTACCTCTTCTGTCTCATATTCATTGAGTTGATTTTAGACAACCCCCTGTGTTTCATAGCAGAATTATGCTGCATAGAGTTTCAATGGTTATGATCTTCTGAAAATAGATGGCTTAGTCTTTCTTCCTGAGTGCCTCTGGCTAGACTCTAACTGAAAATTTTTCAGCTAGTAGCTCAGCACTTAACCAGAGATGGCGATTAATAACTTGACTGTGTATCTCCCTATGCCAAAACTTGAACTCATTAAGGAGAGGGTTTATTCAGGGAAGGTGGTGGGATATAATGATTAGGAAGTCTAATCATTCTGGGACCAGAATACCTAGTTGGGTATAACACTGTAGAAGTCACTTAGTCTCTTTCTGTCTCAAATTTCCTCAGTTAACAATGAATCCAAAGAATCTTATCCCCAACCTCCCTGACCCCCTTTCACCAGACCCATCTGAACAAGAGGAAAACTCTTCAGTGGGGATTTTACCTTATCCTCCTTGTTCTGAAACACACTCTTGAAAGCTTGTAAGCTAGCCACTTCATACCTTTATAGCCGCCCCATTTTTGGTAGCCGGTGTCTAAGTTGCTCGTCCCTATCTACTCTGTGCATTCAGGTGACAGGCTTGATCCTAGATATGAAAAATCCTTCCCTTTCAGTTGGAATTTTGAGCAACTACATCCATAAGCAAAGGGCCAGTTCATCAAATTGTAGCAATTTATGCTTGTTT
>NW_006408566.1:5230592-5231750 GCF_000296735.1 Chrysochloris asiatica
CCCCCAGTAGGTAGGTTAATGTTCTTGGGCTCAGGAGTTCATCAGTCTCCCTAAACTTCAGACCAGCCAGTACTACCTCTGCTCTCTCTTGTCTCAAGGTCAATGGCAATCTGTGGAACATGGTCAAACTCAGCCCATGCCTTCATTGCTGCATTTCCCCCACTTTCACTCACAAGTAGACTAGGCAGTCACCAGGGATGTTACAAACCTGCTTGTGTGTTATCGTGGAAGGGGATTTACCCTGATAGGCTTACTTTTCTTGCTTTGATGGCTCCCGGGTCTACAGCTTACTGGATTTTGCAACAACCAAACAGTCTGATTTTTGTTGTTGTTGTTGTTGTTCTTCTTCTTACTGGTCTTTCTCGCAAGAAATACCTTCTGTTCCTTTAACCACTCCAGGTTGGTCTACATGTCCTTTCAAGCGGGAATGTCCCATCTCAGAAGGCTCTGTGTAGGACTCAGGATTCCACCTAAGGCCCCATACTTCACAAAGACTTAATAAGAAGTGTACTTCCCTAGGCAAATTTTAGTACCCCTTTTTGCTAATCCAATCAGTTATAGGCTAAAGATGGGCTTATAAGGTTTCTGTAATCATATTTTCCAATATTCCTTTCTATCCCACTTAAATGTCTATTTTACTATAACAGGCAGGAGAAACCAATATCCTCAAGACAGTCAAGCACTCTAACATCATTTCCCCTCCTTTACCCATTCAGATTATATCTTGATCCTTGTATCACAGAGCCATGTTGTTCTAAGGTTGATTTGTTGTTGTTGTTGTTGTTATGTGCCGTGAAGTCAGTTCCGACTCATAGCTACCCTGTACAGAGTTTCCGAGGCTGTAAATGTTTATGGGAACAGAAAACCTCATCTTTCTCCGGCGGAACAGCTGGTAGTTTTGAACTGCTGACCTTGCGGTTCGCAGCCCTATTTGTAACCACTACGCTACCAGAGCTCCTTTAAGGTTGATTATACATCATTATTTATCTCTATTCTATTTAGCCCATGCATACCTCCCTAACTCTTCTCCTATCTTCCTTGTTCATCTACTCCCACCTCAATCTTCTATTGCATATATAACCCCTTCCCATCATTCAAGCCATCATGTGTCTGTCCCCTAACCTGTGTCTTATTGTCCCTCCTACCCACCACTTGTAG
>NW_006408566.1:5233315-5239305 GCF_000296735.1 Chrysochloris asiatica
GGACATATTGCCAGGAGGGACCAGTCTCTGTAGAAGGATATCATGTTTGGTAAAGTGAAGGATCAGAGAAAAAGATGAAGACCCCCAGCGAGATGGATTGGCAAAGTGGCAGCACCAATGGGTTCAAGCGTGGCAATGATTGTGAGGTTGGCCCAGGATCAGGCAGTGTTTCATTCTGTTGTACGTAGGGTTGCTATGAGTTGGCACCGACTTCATGGCACCTAACAACAACAACAAGGAGCTTTGGTAGCGTAGTGGTTACGAATCGGGCTGTTGACCTCAGGGTCAGCAGTTCAAAACTACCAGCTGTTCCACGGGAAAAGCTTTACAGCCTCAGAAACTCTGTACAGGGTCGCTATGAGTTGGAACCGACTCCACGGCACATAACAACAACAGTGGCTAATGATTGTGAACATTTATTTCTTCATATGTTTGTTGCTGCCTGAATGACTTCCTTGGTGAAGTGTCTGTTCATGTCCTGTTCCCATGTTTTAATTGGTTTGTCTTTTTCTTATAGAGGTATTGTAGTTTGCTATAGATTTTAGAGATTAGTCCCTTGTCTGATATGTCATTGCAAAAAAATTTTAGTGACTATTTTTCCCATCACTTACACTTTAAAGAGATCTTGTACAATGGATTTTCCTAGTACCATATAACATATGATTTCTTGACTGCAGCTTACGTCAACGTTGATTGTGGATCCAAACAAAATGAAGTGTTTGGCAACTTCAATCTTTCCCCCACTTATAATAATGTTATTTATTGTTCTAATGGTGAGAATTTTTTGTTTTCTTTGCATTGAGGTACAAACCATAATGAAGACTTCATCAGTAACTATTTTGTGAGTCTTCCTCCAATCCTGATGCCATGTTCTTCCTCATATAATTCAGCTTGTGAGATTATTTGCTCTGAAGGAAGTATTCCTGGAGAAAGTAAAAGATTGAGCTAAACATGGAAAAATGGGAAGATTATTCTAGGGAGAGGCATACAAGGCTAAAAAATGCTTTCATTCTTAAAGAACTACATTTTGTTTAATGCCGTGTTCAGTGTTTGGTGATATTCTGGGAAACAAAGGGAAAGATAGGATTGACAAGTAGATTTTAATTCTGACTTAAGTGTGAAATAGTATGTTGAGAAGGATTTTGAAGCCATGTCCAGTCTCAACAGGAAAGAACCATGATAGAATACATTAGTGCCATTTGTCATGGGAGCAGAAGAGGGGAGTGAGAGTCTGCCTGTCATACAGCTGACAATGTTGATAGATTATGTAGGGCCTCATATGTTGTGTTAAGGAGCTTGGATTTTATCCTGAAACCTACAGGGGATAATTGAAAGATTTTAAGCCTGGCGGTGGCATGATCAGATTACATAGTAGGTGCTCCATAAATGTTTTTTGAATTGAACTGACTACGAGCCCCACTTTACCTATTCATGATTTAGTGTATCAAATAGCACCCAAATGATCTGAAACCATCAAATAAAACATGAATAAGTGAGCCTATCATGGTCAGAGGCACTGTGCTAAGTGCTGAAAGAATGAGAGCAGCATCCAAAGGTGCTTACCATGCTCCCATGGTGTGGGTTACACAGTAAAACAGGCTGGCTCACACTGCACTTTCAAACAGAGGATTCAAGTGGTGTTAATAATTTATGCAGCTATATTGTTTCAAGCAATGAGCTGGAAGCATCCTCAAACAATGACTTCTAGGGGCCTCTGAACCTTTTACCATCCTGCCAGTTACAAATCAAACAATGAGAATACTACTGGAAGAAATACATTGAAATGTTGTTGTTAAGAGTCGTGGAGTCAGTTCTGACTCATAGAGACCCTGTACAGGGTTTCCAAGGCTGTATATCTTTACGGGAGCAGAAAGCCCAACCTTCTCCTGCGGAACAACTGGTAGATTTGAACTGCTGAGCTTGCAGTTTGCCTCCCGATTCATAACCACTACACTACCAGAGCTCATGGTGGTTATGAGTCAGGCTGCTAACCTCAAGGTCAGCAGTTCGAAACTACCAGCCATTCTGCCGGAGAAAGGTGAAGCTTTCTGCTCCTGTAAAGATATACAGCTTCAGAAACCCTATGCAGGGTCACTATGAGTTGGAACCAACTCGACTCCATGGCACACCACTACCACCATAGTGTTTCCAAAGTTGTTAGTCTTTGTGGAAGTAGAAAGCCTCATTGTCCTCCCAGGAGCACATGGTGGGCTCGAACCACCGATCTTTGGATGCCAAGTTCAGTTTTTATCCTACAGAACCACCATGGTCACCTATAAAAATTATGTTGTTGCTAAGTACCGTGTAGTCAGTTCCAACTCATACCAATCCCATATAGGCTTTCTGAGGAGCAACTGGTGGGTTTGAACTACCGACTTTGCAGTTCAAACCAAGCTTGTGGCCCAGTGCTTATCCTCCAGTGCCATACCAGAACTCCCATATTGTAAATACCCAGAGCTATTCTTTAAAAAATAATACTATATAAAAGTGACCTTTGTTATAGAGATCATTATTTGTTTGTTAACTGTCACTAGTTAAAGAGTATTATTCTGAGAAATTGTGATTCTGAAAATAAAAACAAAAAGGGTGATTGTTTCTGAAACAAATTTAGTAAAACAATCAAAGACATGCTTTTCTG
This sequence comes from Chrysochloris asiatica, assembly GCF_000296735.1. NCBI lineage: Eukaryota > Metazoa > Chordata > Mammalia > Afrosoricida > Chrysochloridae > Chrysochloris > Chrysochloris asiatica. Next base: position 5,235,954 of record NW_006408566.1, read on the forward strand.
TTTATTTCTGTGGACTTTTCCCTTGGTTCCAGAGGGACTTAAGGTAACATGCAAAAATGCAGACAATAAAGCAAGGAGAAATTAATGTAAGAGAGAGAGAGAGAGAAATCAGTCTAAGGTAATTTGAATATTAGAAAATTTACTGTGTGAAATTAGTGCACAAAATTCTAGGAGGTGTGTATCCTCCAGGACACTTAAGGCATGCATACTCAGGTTCTTACATTGTATGAAAAATTCTTGTTGTTGTTAAGTGCTGTCGAGTCAATTCTGACCCATAGCGACCCTATATAAGGTTTCTAAGGAGCAGTTAGTGAGCTTGAACCATTGACCTTATAGTTCAAATAACTTTGCAGTCTGACACATTAACCCATCGTGCCACACCAGGACTCCATATGAAAAATAGAAAGTAATTAATTGGCATTTCTGATTTAATTATGCTAAGTGCAGATACTAAAAGCAGATTTTTTCAGATACTGTCTAGAATGATTAGAAGAGTCAATGAAGGCATTGAGATTAAGACAAAAATTTGTACATCTTTAAATAAATGTTTTCCTCTTTTTTTATGTATCTGTTTTGTCTTTGTCTCTCTCTGACGTTTCCCTCCTTTGACTTCCTATAATTATAAAGGCTGACAATAGTCATAGGTCAGCATGAAAGAGTTTGTCTTTGTGTAAAGTGTCTTGTTTGTTGGGTGGGGTGAGAGGAAAGGATTTGAACGGCAAACAACTTGAACAGACTGAGTTATGTCTGTGTTACTAATATAGTTCATGACATTTAGCTGATGCATTTGAGTTACGGTGTTGGAAAAGAGTATTGAAAATACCATGGGCTGCCAGAAGAACAAACAAATCTGTATTGGAGGAAGTCCAGCGAGAATGCTCCTTAGAAGCCAAGATGACCAGACTTTGTCTCTCATATTTCAGACATATTATCAGGAGGGACAAGTCCCTGGAGAAAGACATCATGCTTGTTAAAGTGGAGGATCAGTGACAAAAAGGAAGAACCCCAATGAGATAGTTTGGCACAGTGGCAACAGCAATGGGCTCAAGAGTAACAATTGTGAGGCTAGCTCAGGATTGGGCAGTGTTTTGTTCTGTAGTGCATAGAGTTGCTATGACTTGGAGATGATTCAATGACACATAACAACAACAGCTGATGCTCAATACTTACAAGTTGAAGAGTCGAATCTTCATGTTGTTGTTGTGTGCCATCCAGTTAATTCTGACTCATAGCAACCCTATATGACAAAGTAAAACTGCTCCATAGGGTTTCCCAGATTAATCTTTACAGGAGCAGACAGCCTCATCTTTTTTTTGTTGTTGTTGTTTTAATGTTTTTATTGTGAATTGACTGATAGTTTACATGGGAGAACATCAGCTTTACACTCAACCTATTGTATTCCGTTTCATTGCAATGATTACAATCCCCTCCATGCATCATCATTCAACAGCATATGCTTCCATTACCTGTTTGTTTGTGTGTTTGTTTTTTATGTACATTGAAGCACTCAGGAATATATAATCATTCAAACAACCAAAGGGCACCTTGCAAGCCTGCTCCCCGGCTGCCAGCACACAGCCCCTCTCCCTCTTTAAGTCTAGAATCCCCAGCTGCTCCATCTCTCCATGACATGGTCTCTGCCTCCATCTCTGGCATCTCTGCTTTTCTGAATAGGGTCCCACACTCTGCTTTTCTCCCTTGATGGTCCCAGGGTCCTCTGCTCCTGGACAGAAAGATAAACCACTCCCCTCCTTTTTTTTCCCCCCCTAAGGTTTTTATTGTGGATTGAATGAAAGATTACAGGACAGATCATCAATTTTACATTCAACAAATTATACACCTTGTTTCATTACAATGATTATAATCCCCTCCATGTACCATCAGTTAAAAGTATTTCTCTCTATTCACTTAACTCTTTTTTAAAAAAAAAAAACACACACAACAACACTCAGGCATACATAATAATTTACACTTCCAAAGGGCACATTCTGTAAGTCTGCCTCCTGGCCACCAGTTCTTAGACCCACTCTTCCTGTGAATCTAGAGTCCTCAGCCGCTCCCAATCTCCATGACCCTGTATCTGCCTCCCTCTCTGACATCATTGCTTTTCTGGATAAGGTACCGCATTCTGTTTGTACTCTTTTCCCTTGATGATCTTAGGGTCTTCTGTGACTGGACTATAAGATTAACCAGTCCCCTGTTTTTGTTACAAAACTTCTACCTTTACAATTGTGACAGTCGCAATTAGTCATGATAACAATTATTCACTATTGAATCACACAGATCTTATCCCCCATAGCCTTTTACCAGACCCAGCTGGACAAGATGAAAACTATTCAGTGGGGACTCTTTCTTCCCACTCATACTCTTAAACTGAACTCCCTTTTGAAACCTTGTAAGCCAGTCACTTCGTGCTTTTATTGTCCCCTCATTTTAGGTAGCCAATGTCTAAGTTGCCTGCCCTTTATCTACCCTGTGTACAGAGGGGATAACATTGGTACTTGATAGGAAGACTCCTTCCCTCTCTGTTGGTATTTAGAGTTACTACCTCCATGAGTTTCATCAGATTGTAGCAATTTACCCTTGTTTCCTTTATCAAAAAAAAAAAAAAAACCATATATTTTTTGTAATCTTCCTCTAGTTGACTTCTAATTATCAAGCCATCGAGGCTAGGTCAAATGGGTACTGTCTGCAAGTTTGGGTGTTCTTGTGCATCTCCCTTCACTTTATATCAGCTGAATGCTTCACTGTCAGCTCTAGCCCTCTGTGGCTATGTCCTTGTTCATGGGTCCAACTGTCCCCAGGTCTCACCACCCTTTGGACTAGCCCTTCCTCTTCTCTCTCTCATCTCCAGGTCAACGTGATTCAATGGACTGTGGTTGAACTCAGCCCATTTCTTCGTTGCTGCCTTCCCCCTCTTCCATTCACCAGTACACCAATGTGGTCACCTGCAAGCTTACATGACTGTTTGTGTGTTCCCTTTGAGTTTCAGCCTTAGAGGGGAGTTTTTCCTTAAAGAACTTGATTGCTTGCCTTGATGGCTTCCTGGTGAACTCTTGTAGTAGCCAGTCATGCTGACATTTTTGTTTTGGGTTTTTCCTGATGATCTTTCTTTGAAGATATATTTTCTGTCACTCTAGCTGTTCCAGGTTGGTCTGCTTGTCCTTGCTAGTGGGAATGTCCCACCTCAGAGGTTTCTGGATGGGACTCAGGATTCTACCTAAAGTCCTATACTCTCTAAAGGCTTTGCAAGAGGCCTATTGCACTGGGCAAGTTCTAGAACCACTTTTAGGTATGCTGATCAGCCCTGTTGTTCCAAGGTTGAGCATGCATCACTATTTACCTCTGTCCC